>NC_058159.1:17362149-17391602 GCF_020080835.1 Cotesia glomerata | reverse complement strand
AGATTGATAGAATCATTTTTTGAGGTATTAAATTCCTTTGACTGACTATTAATATATTTATACTTTGCTTCTGATGGTGTAATTGTACGTTGTGAAGTTGATCAATACTTTGACAGTTCGTTTTTAATGAATTATTATTATTAATGCTGTCATTAATTTTGGTTGTTGAAGTTGGAATCGATTTTTGATCGATTCAACTAATAATTTTTGATAAATCCAGAGCGATCTTCTTTCACAGTATTTAAATTTCCAATAGGTTTGAAAATAGGGCCAACATTAATCTTATGATTTGGGTAATATACAGTACTTCTAATATTTGATGACTGATGATTATTAATTGTTCGAGGAAAAGTTTCAACAGCTCTACTTTGAAATATTTTCAAAAGATGTGGTCGCATCTGATCATGATCATGAGGAAAATGAATCGGCTATTGGCCACTCTCCAAGAGCAAGTGAAGTTGCAAATGCAATTGCATACACCCCACAATCAAGACCATTCGTTTGAAGTTGGACTTTAGGAAATATCGTTTTGATTCAAAGGGAAAATTGGGATAACACCGGGATAGAAATAGCTTATGTTTGTCGTGTAATATGTTGCTTCCGATAGAATCAAATATATATAAATTTTTGTATCGTAGAAACTACAGACCCAGTGGCCATTTGAAAAATTTCCGTCTTTATACTCTCCTTCACAACTGTGTAAAATTTGTATATGATTTTTTGGATTTAAAAGGTTCAATAAGTTCGGGACATTGAACTTGCCAAGATTCGCGGACTGCATAACCAAAATTCGAATATAATATATATGCAAAATTATCCAATATAGTTGTCATCTAACATTTGATTTTGAAGTATATTCAGATGATCTAGTTTGTCGGTAGATGCCATTATAAAGAAAAAATTTATTAATAGTCTTTGCGATTAAAAATACAACGAAAGGGTAAAAAAGTAAGTGAACAATTTTTGTAAAATTCAAGATTTATGTATTTTATTAAATAAAACAGAAAAAAATATTTATAAATTCAAGTAATATGGAAAAATAAAAAAAAAAAGATAATAATTATAATATAATCATTTTGAACTACGCAAATAGCAGATTCTCAAAGCTAAACTCCAACTGGATCAAAACAAATACTACACTTTAATAAACTATAATTAATAAGAAACAGTATGGTTGATTGAATATTAAAATTGACTGTTGATTAGTAGCAAAACTTATTAATTGACTGCTTTTCGATAGCAGAAAATTAGCGCTCAATTGTTGGCTAAAAGTGAAACTTTTACAACGACTGCTAACTGAGAGCAGAAATATTAATATTTGACTGCTGATTAGTAGCAGAACTTATCAAATAACTGCTATTCAAAAGCAGAAAATAAGCGCTCAATTGCTGGCTAAAAGTGAAACTTTCAAAACGACTGCTAATTTTAGCAGATTTTATGAAATCGCTACTGCTTAATAGCAGAAAATTTGATTGCGACTGCTGTATGAAAGCAGAAATTGAATAATAGTGACGCCGACGACCCAAACCAGTTGACCACCACGTATTGCTGAAAGAAAAAGAAAAATTAGTAACATGTAAATAATAAATTATGCTACGGCATTAGAAACTTAACCAAATTTAAAGCTTCTCTTAAAAAAAATTAGAAAAACGGTTTACCCTAAAGGCCATCCCTGCAACTTCCCGCTCATTTTGTACTGAAACGCTTTAAACTAGACATTACGTTTTTGAGCTCTTCGAGCTCAAAAATATTATTTTTGTGTCAATTTGAGCTCTTCGAGCTCGAAAATCTAATAGCAGTTTAAAGATACAATTTTTTGAATTTTCAAACGGCAATAACTTTTGAATGAATGAACCGATTTTCACGCGGTTGGCGGCAATCGACGCAGTTTTTGAAGCTCCATGAAAAATTTTCAAGTTTAAATCGATCGAGCCATGAATTTCCAAGTTATTACAAAAAAACACTTTTTTTGATTTTTTTCGACAACGATATCTCCCGAACGCATCAACCGATTCTGACGTTTTCGGTGGCGATCCATGGGGGTTTTCAAGGTTAAGAGCTGATTAGTTTTTGAGACCGATCGGTTCAGCCAATTCGGAGATATTTAAAAAAAATGAAAAAAAAACAACTTTTTTTTTCACTTTTTTTTGATTTTCTCGAAATCTACCGGTCCGAATCGGTTCAAATTTTCAGGAAATCTAAGTTTAGTGAAGCCCTTTCGAATGACCCCAACCGCGATGAAATCGGTCAAGTCGTTCAAAAGTTACAAGAGGTTTACACACACACACACACACACACACACACACACACACACACACACACACACACACACACACACACATACATACATACAGACGTACGGACATCATCGTAAAAATAGTCAGGGAAGCTTCCTGTGACCTTCAAACGTCGAGATCTGATGAAAACTCGATTTTTGTAAAACGGGGTGAAAACAATAACTTCCCGATTTTTGAAAATCTGAGATTTTTAGCGGGAAGTTAAAAATGAATATATTTATGAAATTAAGTAAAATAAAATTTACCTGGTCAATTCTTGACTCACTCTGAAGCTTTACATGAACTTTTTTAAGATAAACTGAAAATAGAATGAAAGAATTAAAAAAAATTAATATTTAAAGACAACATATCACAAGCTAACAAATATACAGATTGTCATTATGTTTATGTATAATACAACTAACCTGTAATAATTTTTTTTTGATATATCCGTACGTTAATATCTCGAAGTCCTGATAAATCTTATGGAAAAAAAACTAAAGTGTATTTATTAATCGTTCAACGATAATAAATAAAGAAATTAATTTATTAATCGTTCAACGTTAACAATTTAATAAATGAAATAGTTAAATTATTATCAGAAACAATTCCAGATATTTGTTCCTTTATGATCTTTGTAAATTTTAACAGCTGATCGAGTTCACTGCCACCTAGTGAAATAGTACATAATAACGGAAAACCTGTCTTAGGTTTCCCCTCCAGAATACAATTTCCGAACATTCCGAGATTGTAAGATTCGCATTAATAAAGAAGAGATGTCAATAATAATAGTTTTAGTCAATGATAATAAAAATAAAAACAATTATGAAATTAATAATAATGATAATAATAAAATTTGAAATAAAATGAAAATGTTTTATTTAATTATTTTAAGACTCCTTCAGATAACATAGCAATGAAAATTAAATTTAAACGGGAAGTTAAAAATTTTAATTAAGGAAATTGTTGACTTAAATTCCATACTCTAATGCTCAATAATTTAATAATCATAGCAATAATTATAATACTGATAAATATTATTATTAGTATTATTTGCATTATTAATTCATTGATACCATTAAAAATAATATCAATATTATTATTATTATTATTATGTTATTAAATGCTCAGGGGGGTTGTCCCCGGAGTCCGATTCTCCGAGGGCCCAGCCTGAGCTCCATCCATTACTGCTGTACCACTCCGCACAACAAGGCGGTTAGTGATCACAGCAGGCCAAAGTCATTTTCCTAAGTAGACGGAGGGAACCTAGTATGACAGCCTTCTGCATCCTGACCGCCAAGAATTCAGCTTTTGATGAGCAAGCTGGAACTCTGGCAAGTGAGGATACAAAAGACTGTTTCATCCCTCCGAGGACGCCAACAATCAGGACGACGAGCTTGACACGGTAACCTGGGTAAAGTTTGCCAATTTCAAACAGGAGATCCTGATGTATCTGTCTTTTGTGCTCTTCTTTGGCTGAGATGTTGTATTCAGCCGGGGCCGAGAACTCAATGACATAAATGTCACGAGTAGCCTTGTCGAAGAGCACAATATCAGGTTTGTTGTGATCTATCCGCCGAGTTGTTGCAAACGGCATGTTCCAATAAATTTTGCAACTGTCATTCTCAACAACCTGGGGAATATCTCCTGGCAGATAGGGCAGCACCGGTGTCACGTCAATACCGTAGCGGTGACGGAATGGTAGTTACGGAATATTATTATTATTATTATTATTATTATTATTATTATTATTATTATTATAATGATTATGATTATTATTGTCAACATATGTATATTTTCATTTTCATTTTCACGATTTAATTTTTTTTTTGTTTTATTCCTGAGGAAGTTTATCAAAACCCTTGTGAAAATTGCGTGTCAAAATAATTCCGTTTCGATACAGTTAATTTTTTTCGATTGTCAGTTCGGTGACTTTTTCTGCGATTTTGGCAGCCATATGTATTATTTTTCATAAACAGAATTGAAATAACTATAAAACAAGCAGAAACTATACATACATGATGGTATAATTACTAACTGTTTTATCATCTGTTAAAATTTTTCATTAGTTCGACCTACAGAGGGGATAATACTACTCGCGGGAAAATTCAAAAAACAAAAAAAACGAATAAACGAAGTAACCGTCAAATTCCGTTATTGATTTAATTTTATCATATAAAATAAAACAATAAAAGATAAAACTTTGTTCGCTATGATTATTAAAAAATTATTAGAATAAATAAATAACTACATGTTTTTTATCATCATTAAATTGAACAAAACAAAAAATTGCATGCCCTAATTAGGGCTTAAGCGTGAACACGATCATTTATGCATTTTCTTTTTTGTTTTGTTTTATTTTATTATTGTCTGAAATCAGAAAAATTGAAAAAAAAAAAAAAAAAAAAAAAAAAAGTACTTCATTACTTCAGAAGAAAAATGAACGAATAATAATAAAAAAAAAAAAAATACTTATTTTTTTTTTATTTTATTTTTATATCTTTTTTTATTTTATTGTTTGAAATTGGAAAAATACTTGATAAAACAAAAGTACTTTATTACATAAAAAAAAAGAATAAATAATAAAAAAAAGCACTTTTTTTTTCATTATTTTTACATTAATTTCACATCTTTTTTTATTTTTATTGTTTGAAATTGGAAAAATACTTGATAAAACAAAAGTACTTTATTATTACATAAAAAAAAAGAATGAATAATAAAAAAAAAGAACTCTTTTTTTCATTACTTATTTATTTTTTCCATTTGTTGTATTATATCTTTTTTTATTGTCTGAAATTATTAAAATAATTGAAGAAAAAAAAAGTATTTCATTACATAAAAATAAAATGAACGAATAACAAATAAACAAATATTAACATACACTTTTTATTTATTTTCCACTTTATTTTTATTTTATTGTATTTTGAATAAATGATTTATTTTTTTGAAATTTATTTGGTCATTATTATTTATTGTTTATAAGTAGTTAAACAGGGGGGGTGCGTCTCCGTCGGTAAAACAGATTTGTGGGTTCGTGTCCATGCTAAGTACCCTCCGTCGATATGGAGGGGGTCTGTTTTACCGACAGTAGGTATTACTGTCGATATGGATGACATGTTTTACCACATTTTTGAGGTTATGGACGAGGTTGTAGGTATTACCATCGATGTGGAGGGGATCTGTTTTACCGACAGTAGGTATCACGATCGATATGGATGACATGTTTTACCACATTTTTGAGGTTATGGACGAGGTTTTTATCGACTTGGGTGTAGGTGGCGCTGGTGGTGAATTCTGCCGCCATTTTTAAATCTATCCGCCATTTTACCGCCATTTTGAGTCTGACTTCCGGCATTTTGAATCTGATATCCGCCATTTGAATCCGCCATCTGCTATCCGTCATCCGCTATCTGAAATCCGCCATTTTGAGTCTGACTTCCGCCATTTTGAATCTGAACTCCGCCATTTGAATCTGCTATCTGAAATCCGCCATTTTGAATCCGCCATCTGGTGGGTGCTATCTGAGTCTGAAATCCGCCATTTTCCCGCCATTTTGAATTTAAGTTCAACATTTTGAGGTTAGAAAAAAGCATCCTCAACTATTAACCTGCTTTAGGCTTGCCATTACAGATCAATAGTTCAGGATTATGCATTTGGAGTATGATGTATCCATGTTTTATGTATTCAAAATGAAGTTATGACAACTACTTGCGAGAAGGATTTCACGCAGCGCCATCTGGTGGTAGCTTTCATTACTTGTAACTGCGTAGTAGATGACGTCATCTGACAGGTCTGAACCTGTTCAAGGTCATGGTAACTGCGTAGTAGATGACGTCATCAAACAGGTTTAGACTTGTTTTGTGAAAGGGGTGGGGGAAATTTCCACGGATCAGATGACTCATACCATTCTAGAATTTTCTTACTGCGTAGAAGATGACGTCATCAAACCGGTTTTTAGGTAGAGGAGTGGGGGTAACTGCGCAGTAGATGACTCATTCTGTTCTAGAATTTTCTTACTGCGCAGTAGATGACGTCATCAAACCGTTTTTGAGGTAGAGGAGTGGGGGTAACTGCGCAGTAGATGACTCATTCTGTTCTAGAATTTTCTTACTGCGCAGTAGATGACGTCATCAAACCGTTTTTGAGGTAGAGGAGTGGGGGTAACTGCGCAGTATTTTCTGCCTATATAAGCAGCTCGCCGAGAGTGTACTTCACAAAAACGAAGTACAAGTCTCCAGTGAAACATCTCTCGTGATTAAACAGTTTTCAGTGTTATAAAATATAGTGAAGTGTTGTGAAGTACGCGAGTATAGTCCAGTGTGCAAAAACTATTGTGTAGTGTACATAACCTATAAACAGTGACATAACCTATAAACAGTGTATATAACCTGAAAGCAGTGCATATAACCTATAAACAGTGTATATAACCTATAAACAGTGACATAACCTATAAACAGTGTAAATAGCCTATAAACAGTGTATATAACCTATAAACAGTGTACATAACCTACAAACAGTGTGCATAACTTCAATATTGTGTAAATAGACAGTAGTGCGTATCTTCCCAAAAAATGGCACAACATAACCTCATCGAGGCTCTCAAAAACTTGGTAGACACTATTGCCGTCTCATATGCTGATCTATTGGGAGAGCAGCTCACTGATGAACATCGTCAAAGGTGTTCACGAGTGTGTGAGGAGACCATTGAATACTTCAACACTATATTACTGGATCCTGGAACAACAATTCAAGTGAGACGAAGTGTTCAAGCACACATTAACCAACTCAACTGGTTTGCCGATCAGTTCTCCAGGCTCGGTAACCAAGTTGTTGGTGGAGATCTCAACCAAGGAGTCAAATGGCAAGACCTGGAGAATGCTTTTGCTGGTAACATCCAGACTGGATGTGTCATCAACCAGCGTCACAAAGATCCAGCATCATTTCTCCAGGCCTCACGGAACATCATCATCAACAAGGTGCAGAGTGCCTTAAAAGATCTGGCAGGGTTGAAAGTTAATGTTGAGTTATTCTGCACATTCCGAAAGCTACCAGAAGATATCGAAGAGAGGAAATCATTTGTCACCAAAAGCCGTGAGATTCTCCCTGCTATATCTCTTCAGAAATGGTACAGTGAACATGTCCATGATAAACTGCGTCAAAGAATTGAAGATTTTGAGCATGAGGGTTCCGGATGGAGTCTACTTGGACCGAACAGTTTAATGGTGACCATGTCAAGATTTACACCAACTCAAGTTGGAAACGCTACCTTCGTCAGATTACCGAAGGATATCATCGATAGGCAAGCGGTTACGAATATCCAAAACAATGATGAGTTCTGCTTCCTGTGGTGTGTTAATGCTGCGTTACATCCACCTGTTCTCTGTCCTGACCAACCAGATCAATACCGGCACTTCAGCATCAGATTGAACTATGAAGGTATAGAGTTTCCAATTAAACTTAATGATGTGTCAAAATTTGAAAAGATGAATAATCTTAGCATCAACGTATATGGTATAGAGTCAGAATTTACGGGTAAAAAGTATGAAAAAAGTATTGTTATCCCATTGTATTTAAGTAACTTTGAGTCAAAAATACCAACAATTCATTTATTAATGATTAAAAAAAGTGTAAATTATACAGATAATTTAGATAGTATTGAGTCAATCCATCATTTTACATGGATACATAATCTTTCTGGATTAATTAAAAGTCAAATATCTCTAGGTAAACACAAATTGTACTTTTGCGATCGTTGCTTGAATCATTTTAAACTTAAAAAATGTTATGAAGATCACCGAGTAGATTGTTTCAAATCTAACAAAGTTCGTATGAACTTTCCTAATGAAAAAAATCGAATTTTAAAATTCAAAGATTTTAATTCTAAAGATACTGTACCGTTTGTAGTTTACGCGGATCTAGAATGCATACTCGAACCCCCGGGAGATGATGAAAAGATAGTTCATAAACATGTTCCACACAGTATTGCTTACTATGTACATTGTAGCTATAATAACACACTATCGAGATTTGAATTAAACCGTTCTCCTGATTGCATCAACTGGTTTGTTAAACAATTAGAGTCATTAGCTCTAGACTTTGAAAAAATTCTAAAGAACCCTATCAAAATGAAACCTCTTACCAAAGAGCAACAAGATAGGCATAATCAGTCAACTGTTTGTCATATCTGTGAAAAACCGATTACTTCCGCTTCTGATAAAGTCTATGATCACTGCCATTTTACAGGTAATTACAGAAATGCAGCTCATAAGTCATGTAACGTTAACTATCAGAAATCCACTATTATTCCCATTGTCTTTCATAATTTATCCGGTTACGATTCACACTTCATTATTAAATCTCTAGCCACACTATTTGAAGGAGAAGTTTCATTATTACCTATTAATAAAGAGCGATACATTTCGTTCACAAAAAACGTTAAAAATACTTCAGTCTCTTTAAGATTTATTGATTCATTCAGATTTATGGCTTCAAGTCTAGAAAAATTAGCTTCATACCTTGATGATACCGATAAGAAAATTACACAATCTCACTACCCTGACCCTAGCAAATTCAAATTAGCAACACGTAAGGGTGTATTCCCATATGAATACATCGATAGTATTGAAAGACTTGATGAAAAACAGTTACCTGATCAAGATTCATTTTTTTCAAAATTAACCAACTCTACTATTTCCGATGATGATTATACGTTTGCTCAAGTAGTCTGGAATGAGTTTAATATCAACACGCTTGGAGAGTATTCAGATCTATATTTAAAAACAGATGTACTTCTCTTGGCTGATGTTTTTGAAAACTTTAGACACAGTTGCTTCAAAACATACAATCTAGATGCACTTCATTTTTATACGGTTCCCGGTCTATCAAACTCAGCAATGTTAAAACATACCGGTGTGGAACTTGAACTATTGACTGATCCCGAAATGCTTCTTTTCATTGAAAAGGGTGTTCGCGGAGGGGTATCGATGTGTGCTAATAGGTATGCCGAAGCTAACAACCGGTACATGGGTAGAGATTTTGATTCAAGCAACCCTGAAACCTATTTAATGTACTATGATGTAAATAATTTGTATGGTGCAGCAATGAGTATGTCACTGCCAAAGGGTAAATTTGAATGGGTTGAAGAGGTAGATAATGTAGATCAGTTTTTCAATGATGATGAAAGTGTAGGCTACATCCTTGAAGTAGACCTACACTATCCTGAGAAATTACATGATCTACATAAAGATTTGCCTCTCTGCCCTGAACATTTTATACCACCCGGTAGCAAGCAACAAAAACTAACAACAACATTGTATGATAAAAATAATTATGTAATACATTATAAAAACTTAAAACAATGTTTAGATTTAGGTCTAGAACTTAAGAAAATACACAGAGCCTTGAAATTTGAGCAGTCAGACTGGCTCAAATCATATATTGATAAAAATACTGAGTGTCGAAAGCTTGCTAAAAATGATTTTGAGAAAAATTTTTACAAGTTGATGAACAACGCGGTATTCGGAAAAACAATGGAAAATGTTCGTAAATACAAAGAAGTTTGGTTAAGAACAAAGTGGGAGGGGCGTTATCAGGTATCAGACCTGATTTGTAAGCCAACTTTCCACAGTGTTACTATATTTGATGAGGATATGGCTATAATTGAAATGAAAAAAGCTAAAGTTTTATTTAATAAGCCAATCTATGTAGGCTTCAGTATATTAGACTTATCCAAGACTTTTATCTACGACTTCCATTATAATTATGTAATGAAAAATTATGAAACGACATCTAAATTATTGTATACTGATACAGATAGTCTTATTTACCAATTTAATGTACCGAATGTATATGAAGACATCAAACGTGATATCTCAAGGTTTGATACCTCCGACTACCCGCCCCAAAATGTCTTCAACATGCCGTTGGCAAACAAAAAGGTCCTGGGGCTCATGAAGGACGAGAACAACGGAAAAATCATGTCCGAATTCGTGGGTCTCAGGGCCAAGCTGTATGCCTTCGAGATTTATAATCCTGAAAAGGAAAAGGACAGGATCAAGAAACGGGCAAAGGGTGTTGGAGGATCAGCCTTGAAGACAATTACGTTTGATGACTTCAAACGGTGTCTGTTTGAAAACGTATTGTTAAGAAAAGAGTTGTACATGATAAAAGTAAAACATCAAGTACATACAATAAAGCAGGAGAAACTTGCTCTCAGTTGGGCTGATGATAAGCGCCAATTAATCGAGGCCAGCACAGACACTGTACCTTGGGGGTACAAAAGGCCCAATAGTATTTAAGAAAAGAAAGATTGTGCAAGATAATAATAATAATAAGAAGCAAAAATTATAGTAAAATTAGTTTTAAGGTATTGAAACATTGTAAATATAGTTATAAGATTTATTGAATAAAAAACAATGTACATATAATGTGTTTTACATATCAGATTTATTAACCCAACTATTATGCTTGGTATCAAAACCTAGCCATTTAACATAGTATTTATTTCCACGTTTCTTAATTATTTTTTCAACAAGATATACATCTGGATATTTGACTTTACTGAGTTCTTCGTTGTAAAATCCTCCTTCGATAGGTTGATCCTGGTAGTCCACGAGCTTGTACGTCGTTGGACTTGTATTCTGCACTGTCTTGATGGTGAAAATCTCGGTTGTCCAGTTTGGTGTGTATCCCTTGTCAAACACATGCTTGTACTTGCTGATTCGGACTTTGTCTCCAACTTTAAACTTCTTCTGTTGTGATTTGACTTGCAGTGGTTGATATATGTTTTCCAACAGTTGTTTCTCTTGAGCAGCGGTGACATCAGCGGGTTTCATTTTGATAGTGCGATGTTTGGTGTGGTTGTAAGTATTCACCAAGTCATCAAGTATATCAGTCCACTTGTAGCTACCACGAGCTGTGAACTCTCTCCACATTTTAGTTTTAAGTGTTCTATTGAAGCGTTCACATATAGATGCTTTGAGGTTGCTGAATGTAGAGTAAAGATTGATGCTATGCTGCTTCATCAGATCTTTAAATTCTTTGTTGTAGAACTCTTTACCCTGATCAACATGAAGATTTTTAGGAATACGCCCTTGCTGAAGTACTGATTTCATTGCACTTGTGACATCAGCACCACTTTTTGATTTGATTGGAATTGCCCAGGCGTACTTTTGAAAATATATCTATGATTGTAAGCAAATATTTGTAGCCTTTATTGACTGTTGCGTATGGAATCATCTCAACCAAGTCAGCTTGCCAAGTCTCATCGAGACCACGGATATCAACATGACGACGTTTATAGTTCCTGCGGGCTGGTTTGTGAAGCTCATTTGCTATCACCACTTTTTTATCCTCCATGATTTAATCGTCTTCCTTCCTTTTAAGTTCTTTCTTCAATTCTTCTACAGCAGTTCGTAGAGTTACTATTTCAGAGTGCAAGTGTGAAATAATCTCTTTCTGTTCGCTATCTATGCTTTCATGTAGTGAAGATATTTGTCTGACAACAAATTGCACTGTTGCAGAGTCAAAATCATTTGAAGGATTACCAAGATTGCACAGTCTTTTATTGCTCATGTCATAGTTTCCATCGGAAGTTATATTAAAACCTCTGCCAGCTGGTCCTTGTAATCCTAAGTTTTTGTCCAGTGGACGTCCAAATATATCGATGCTCATAGTTGTGAACACTTTGACAGTTAGCTCATGAATGAGATCATTTTCAAGAGTTTCTAGTATATAACGCCTGCCTCCCTTAGCTCTTCAATGATTGACATGATTTCGTTTGTATGACTTGGATTTCCAGCAGCTTGTGATGCCATCAATAGTTTGAGCCGATCGACCAACTCATTTGGGTCATCCCAGTATACATAATCCATTGGTGCTTTTCTTGCAATCATAAATTTAGGCAATTGTCCACCATGCTTGATGACAAAATCAGTGATATATTTGTTATATTTGACTGATGAATCTTTGTAAATACTTTTGCTTGGATCATAATTTTTTCTATGAGTATTTGTACGTTGAACAATATCCAAGTACTTTTTCTTATCATCCTGCGTAACAAGCGCATCCTGAGGTGACTTTTTAAACAATAATTCAAGCAAACCCTGAGTTATTGGATAATTCTTGCCTTTAACTGTAACTGTATCATTTGCGAATGAAATATTTGAATCACCTATATACAATTCACCGTGTTTTCTGCGTACGCCATACCTCATATCATTATCTTTGTGTTTCATACTTAAGCGTTGTAAATGATTGGTGAGTAGAGGGTTTTTTCGGGCTGGAGTACTTGATGATGGTGCTATAGCCAGTGGCGTGTCATTGAACGAGGAACTTCGATCCTCAGATATTAAACTGTTAAACGCATCTGGATCACCGTATTCAGATTTTTCAATCAAAGCCTCTTCTTTTTCCTCTTTTTTAATATCTTTTAGCTTTGAAGATTCAACTAGACTCTGCAGCGGTGTGACAATAGGCTTGAGCATTTCATCCATGGCTTTTTCAGCTGTATCTTTGCCCAGCTTCAGCAATTTATGTTTTCGTCGGATAGCATCACTGGCTTGTGATATCTGATGCAGAATATCTTTCTGCTTTGCAATTTCTTCGAGCTTCATGTTGACTGGTTAAAGTCTACAGCATGTATGACTATCGTGTAGGAAAAGTACCTCAATTTATACTAATGAAGCAGTCGAATCCTTTACGATACCTGCCACTGTTCAACTCGCTGTCTTTGTCTATTACTAAAAATCCATATTTATTCCAACATACTGAGCACAAATCTCTGAATGAGTTGTATGACATGTCTGTATTCACATGATCATTATATATGTGCTTCAAATTCATCTCATCTTGTCTGAAGAGAACGAGAAAATTTGCGTTGTCTCGTATTAAATGCTTAGGTATTCGTGTATAAGTTTGACACAGATAAAAACTATCCACATCCTTGTGTCGGCCCATACAGAAATAAGCTCTGATGTGATCCTGTTTCTCACACGCAACATCATCAAATATCATCAGTGAGTTAGGTTTGGCTTCATCGAGCTTAATTACAGTTTCATGTTCGCTGAAAGTGAAAAATCCAATACCTTCAATCTGTTTAAGCAGTGTCTCCAGAAACTGATACTTTGGTTGGTTTAGAGACTTTGAATATAGGTATATATTCTCAAATCTCAAACCGTTTAGGTGTATGATGAGAGTCAGTAGAGCATTTGTCTTTCCACAGTTGGATGGCCCACAAAACACAGCACGTACGCTGTTTGAAAGCAAAGCACCGTGTCGTTTGATTTTGATACCAGTCCCTTGCACAATTTGATCAAAGTTGATAACTGGTAACTGAGAATTTTTAAACTCCATCGCTCACGACTGTTGAACAGATTCTGAGGCTTGAGGGGTATAAATACCGGTTTATATAGAACACCAGTCATTCTTCAATCTGACATGTCTGAGAGCAGACGTGGCCGAGGTTTATTTAACAATATAATCAACAAGCTTCCGATTGAACTTCACATTCCAGGATATCAGTACTGTGGTCCTGGCACAAAGTTGACTAAGAGGTTAGTTCGAGGTGATCCAGGTATAAATCCTTTGGACTCTGCGTGTAAGGAACACGATATAGCTTACTCAAAAAATCGTGAGAATTTGGAAGCCCGTCACGCGGCTGATAAAATCCTTGCTGAGAAAGCCTGGCAACGATTTCAAGCGAAAGACGCTGGTATTGGTGAAAAAGCTGCTGCTTGGAGTGTGAACAAAATTATGAAGTTGAAAAGACGTTTCGGTATGGGACTTGAGAAAAAAACTATCAAGAAGACAACTAAGCGCAAAACAGTCAAAAGAAAGACCGCTAAGCGCAAAACTGTTAAAAGAAAGGTAGCTAAGCGTAAGACTACTAAGAGTACGACTACCAAGCGTAAGACTACCAAAAAAGATGTAGCTCTAAGACAAATTGTTGATGAAGCCAAAAAATCAATGAAACCTGGCGGAGATCCAGTTAAAACAGCTCTGGAAGGCGCTCGCAAAGCTGTCAAAAAATCTGGTGGTAGAAAAAATATCCGCTTGCCTCGTATTCTACCAGTACCCTCAAAGATTGGTGGAGTACTTCCATTCCTGATTCCCCTGTTTGCTGGGTTATCAGCTGTTGGCGCTCTCAGTGGTGGAGCTGCTGGCATTGCAAAAGCTGTGAATGATGCAAGTGCAGCCAAACATCAACTTGCTGAAAAGAAGCGTCATAACTTGAAGATGGAGGAAATAACTGTGGGTAAAGGCTTATACCTTAAACCTTACCGCAGTGGTATGGGGCTATATCTTAGGCCATACCCAGAGGGAGCTGGCTGCAAGTCAAAAAACCAGTAGAGCTACCACATCGAGCACTGACTAACATCGATTTACAGAAATATGCTAAGCAGCTTAAAATTCCGAATTTCCGTGGTGTTTTTGTGAGAAATGATTTACCAAAATCTGGACCAAAGAAAAATGAATCAGCAATTATTAATTTGGATGATAAACGTGGACCTGGCACTCAGTGGGTTGCGTACAAGAAGATTAATGATCAAGTAATTTACTTTGACAGTTTTGGTAATCTACAACCTCCACAAGATTTGATGGAATATCTCGATGTTGGTAGCGTAAAATACAACCACAAAAGGTATCGAGACTTTTGATACAATCATATGTGGTCATTTATGTTTAAAATTCTTGACTGGACAACTATAAATTGAATGACTCGAGACCACAAGGATCAGTCATGGCCGAGTCATTCACGCTGACACTATCTGGGACCTCCTCTGTGTTGGAGGCAAATTATTTCCCACCGATTGAGTTATCGCCAACAAAAAATTATGTCCTTGGACTTGTTAAATTTTTGTCATTTAATTCAATACCAAATATAGATGATGGTGCTAATAAATTGTATGTGATTGGGGGTAGATCCAAGAGAAGTGTAATCAAGAGATTTCCAGATAATCAAAAAGTAATAACAATACCAACAGGCAGTTATGAAATAAAAGATATTGAAAATTATATTAACACGGCATTGCCCAAACTGAGTTTTACATTGAAAGCAAACAACAATGAGCTGAAAAGTGAAATAAAATGTAATCAGTTTATAAATTTTGAACCTGAAGATTCTATTGGTTCAATACTTGGATTCACAAAACGTGTGCTCGAACCTAATATAACGCACACATCTGATTTACCAGTCAAGATATTGAAAATCAATGCTCTGAGAGTTGAGTGCAATATAACTACAGGAGCATACATCAACGGAGAGAAAAATCACACAATCCACGAATTTTCACCGAGAGTTCCACCAGGATATAAGATACTGGAAGTACCATCAACCATCATTTACTTGCCAGTCGCCGTACAAGCAATACATAACTTGAGACTCCGCATTGTTGATCAAGACGGTAGAATAGCAAATTTCCGTGGTGAGACTATAACGATAAGGCTGCATATAAAGAGTCTGTAATGGGTATCGTTTTTGAGACAAAGACTGGGTATAAAAAGACTGCATCATGGTCGAAGAGCATCAATCATCATCCAGCTCTGAAGGTGTTGACACGTCAGAACGCAGAGTTCCTAAAAAGTCTAGGACTAAAATTACGTGGAAAATTCACAAGATAAAAATAAATTTTTGTTGTCTTACTTGTAAAATACCTAGAAATAATGGCTGAGATTTTAAATATCAACAAATTAATTATTTTTGATGAGGCTATTGCAAACTGTGAAGCACATTCACATCTACCATATGCATCATCAACACTCAACAACAGTGATGAAATTCGAATCGCTGTCCAACATCAAGACTTATGCTTACTCCCAAGTAAAAGCACATTACATCTATATGGAAGAATGAGGAAAGCTGATGGGGCTGCTGTAAGTGCTACTACAAAGATGGTTAACATGGCTGTCTGTCATATGTTTGAAGAGATACGTTATGAGCTCAATGGCGTAGAAATCGACCGATGCAAGAATGTTGGCATAACCAGTCTTATGAAAGGATACGCCTCTCTGAGTCCAGGTCAGCAAAATATCCTGGAAAATGCTGGTTGGATCGTCAATGAAGATGATAACAAGTTGACAGATAATAGTGGAAACTTTGATGTCTCAATACCTCTGAGTTTTATTCTTGGATTTGCTGAAGATTATCACCGAATTATCATGAATGCCAAGCATGAATTGATACTGATTAGATCAAATACAGATCTTAACGCGTATATTGTTACTGCTGCAGCAGCTGATGATGTAGCGATTACAATCCAAAAAATTGAGTGGATTGTACCATACATAACAATGTCTGACAAGCAAAAAATTGAAGCTTTGAAATACATAACTTCTGATCCAGCCATACCAATCAGTTTCCGATCTTGGGAATTGTACGAGTATCCACTGTTACCGGCTACCTCTAAGCACATTTGGGCAATCAAGACAGCAAATCAACTCGAGAAACCTCGTTTCGTAATCCTTGGATTCCAAACAGCAAGAAAAAATCAATCGGATCAAAATGCCAGCGAGTTTGAACACTGCAATATCAGGGATGTTAAGCTGTTCTTGAACTCTCAAAGTTATCCGTATGGAAATTTGAACCTTAATATTGCAAATAATCAGTATGCTCTGATGTATGATATGTACAAAAATTTTCAAAGTGCTTACTATGGAAAAGAAGCTGAACCTCTACAGACAAAGAAAAAATTCCTGTCAATAGCACCTCTGTATGTAATCGATTGCTCTAAGCAAAACGAGTCAATTAAGTCTGGACCTGTGGATATACGTCTAGAGTTTGAGTCAACAGCACAGTTTGCTAATCATACATCAGCTTACTGTTTGATAATACACGATCGAATAGTGGAATATAACCCAATAAGCAGCAGTGTGAGAAAACTCACTTAGAATGCCAGTTCAGTTCAACCTCGAGCCTACCATACATCACATGTATGTGTGGGACTTTGCATCCAGACAGGCCAGAAAAGGTCCATGGGAGCAAGCAGCGAGAGATCGAGATCGATTCCAACGAAGAATCCAGCAAATAAATAAAATTATTGTACCTATACTTATCAATAAACTTAATGTAATTAAAAATAGTAAATAAAAGAACTAAATGTAATTTGATGTTTTTTTAATTTTAAACCTTACTAGTATAAAATATTATTTAGTATACAAGTTAAGTATAAAAGTTAAGTATAAAAAATAAGTATAAAAGTTAAGTATAAAAGTTAAGTATAAAAGTTAAGTACACATATTAAAACACAATTCTCTTACAATTTCTGTCATTGATTTTCCGGAATGATTAATGAGCCTGAATTTATTGTAGTTGGTCCCAATGTAGTGTAGATCCAAAGTGTTGCATAAGATCAAAAATTTCATTTTAAATATCAGATCAGGGTTGTTGAGATATTTCTGGTTGGTGGTGGCAGGGAAGAACGTTGAAAAGCGGTTTTCCAGATCGATTTCAACGTTGAGACCATGATCTGCCATAACCGTTCTAATCCCAGTTAGCTTGTAAGTTTTTCCATCCTCAAGTTCGCACATTCTCTTGAACATCAGCGGGCTTGGAGTTTTATCCTCAACTTTAACACGTTTGAAAGTTGTTGATCTCTCAATTTCATACATTGTATCAGCAACAGGATGTTTACGGTACGGCGCCATGATTGATATTCCGTCAACACTTTCCAAGTAGCAGATTTCAACAGCAGACAGCAGATTCCAGCAGCAGATTTTAACAGCAGGCAGCAGATTCCAGCACCAGGTAGCAGATTCCAGCAGCAGGTATCAGATTTTACCAGCAGGTAGCAGATTCCAGCAGCAGGCAGCAGATATATGCACCAGGTAGCAGATTTCAACAGCAGATATCAGATATATGCACCAGATAGCGACTTTCAGCAGCATACTGCAGATTTTTTGACACACAACACTATGGTACTTCACTCGTACTTCACTTTGATGAAGTATGCTCGCAGCGCGCAGCTTTTATTGCCAGAGAATGACGTCATCTATTGCGCAGTTAGAATGAGTCATAATCTAAAAATAGAAATGACTCATTCAAACTGCGCAGTTATTATAGATGGCGCACCAAAAAAATTAACATAACCCTAAAAAATAGGCGGGAAAGGCATCAACATAACCTAGAAATCATAATAAATAGGCGGGAAAACAAACTATTTCGTGTAAAGATGGCGCTGTGAACAAAAGAAACTACGCAGTTAGAGAACTACGCAGTTGAACAGGTTCAAACCTGTCAAATAATGTACTACGCAATTCATATTCTCGGATAATATACTACGCAGTTCATATTCTCGAAAAATCTACTACGCAGTTCGAATGCCTAATAAAATAATTAGCCAATAAAAATTATTGAGTGGTGGGGGAAGAGTTATAAAAGGCTGAATTGGCTTCAAGAGTCATCATTCAGTCTCTTCCCGTTGTCCAGAGCAGTCAAAATGGAGATCATCCTGGATGTTCAAGGATTTCGCGGTTCCGATAATTACTTCATTGTTAAGGAACTAGCTTCAATAACAATTCAACATGCAATTGATGGTGTTGAAGAATTAACATGTACATTATTCGAACCACCATATCATTGGAAATTATTGTCTGAGAAATATCAACATCAGAATACTTGGCTGACAAGAAATTATCATGGAATCGGTTGGAACGCTGGAACAACTTCATACTACAACCTCAGAAATCTTATAAATTATTTAACTAAGAATAAGAAAATAATTTATGTAAAAGGTGCTGAGAAAAGTTATGGATTCAAGATTACATTGAATGTAACAAAATTGTAATTGATCTTGATGATTTTAAATGTCCATCACTGAAAAGCATGAAAATATGTAATAATAATTTCTGTAAATATCATAATTATTTAACTGATTCATGCGCACTGGAAAATGTAAAAAATTTAAAAGATTGGTTTATTAATAATCAATAAATTTATTAAAACATGAATTTAATCTTTTTATTATCCCTAATAAAATAGTTTTAAGATTAAATTAATTTTTCAAAATAATTCTAAGTTGATTTTAATCCCTTGAGATGTCGCTGATTTGGTATTATATCTTACGAAGTAATTTTACCTCATAAATAACGTTTAGGATTGAAACTATAGCGAGAGAGAAAGAATTAATAATATTTATCGTTGAAAAAGCGCGGATGTTGCGTTATTTCAAAAACAACTTTTCCAAATGCAATCAAAATACACCACAGTTGATGCTTATTTGACACTAGAGATGGCGTGAGTGTATAAGTCTTGGCATCGATTAGGCATTAACTGTAGTGTATATGAAAACTTTACCGACTATAATAACATTAAATAAATTTGATAAAATTACAATAACTTTCTAATTTATTTATAATATCAATAATAAAAAATATTTTTAAGTACAAAATTGAATACAAAATCGCTCTAACAGTTAGGAGAAAAAAATTTTTTTTATTATTCGAACTGGCTGCTTCCGCGCGCCAAAAGTTAACCGGTAGCAGAATTTTGATAGGCTGATATTTTATTGAAAAAATAAATTAACTTTGAAAAAAATTTGAATTTAGGTATACTGAAAAATTATTATCATATATATCCAATCATTTCTACATGATAATGTTTATTATCAATTTTTTTATTAACATCAAAATGCCGACTTGCCGGTTGTGTATAGTGTGTTTTTACGTAAAAGGCCAATCAGCATCATGCGTTTTGGGACTAAGAGTTTCTATTGGTTGATGCCACAGAACTTTCTTCTAATAGGAAGAAAGAAATAATGCGTAGATAAAAATTATGTGAAGATAGACATGTTAAAACTTGTAAAGCGTTAGTTTTGTAAAACAAAAGTGCCAGCAAGTGCGTTGTAAGTTATTTTTCTACTAATGAATACTTATTATTATTATTATTTCTATCATAAATATATTGACACAAAATAATTATTAAACGAATAAACATTTTATTTTTTTAAATTAAAATTTTTAATCACAAAACTTGAGTGTTGGTTTAAAGATAATAATTTCTTAACATTATTCGTAATGTTTTATTATTGTAGATTTAATAATTATCTATAAGTTAATTAATTTATATGGTATATTTAGAAACATTTGAGGCATCAACAACGACTACAACTGAATGATAAACGATTATCGACGGAAAATAAGGTAAAAAATTTTAATGTATTTGAGGAACTAAATTTCAAAAGATATTCTTTTTAATAGAATTTAAATAAAATAATTTTTTCAATTACTTAGATGGGTTCAGTCATGAGTTACGAGATGATTATACCGGAGGAGTGGTACATGAATTTTAGTAAGCACCAAATTTTCAATGAAATTTTACACCGAATAAAGTATCTACAACAAAATGGCAAAGAATTTGAGGGTTCAGAGTTTACAATTGGTGAATTCAAAACAAATTTATCAATATTTGATGTAGAATCATGTTGGTGTTTTACTCGAAAAGATGATATCAGTATTAATGCTCAAAATTACTTCTTCAGTGGCAATTTGATAAATGAAATGTTTCCTGATGTTCGATCAATTTACGCGATCAATCAACAACGGAGAAACCTTCAAATTATGAGTTTTAATTTAACTAATATGAATTTAATTAATGATGATGATGGTTTTTATGAAGAAAATAGACTTGACTACTTGAATAGCTCTGAAGGTATACTTCAGTATAATGCAATAATTCCAAAGGAATGGCTAGCACGATGGACCTTAGCTGAAATAGTTCAAGAAGTAAATCTCAGAATAGCTACTATAATGAGAAATGAAGGTGATTTAGATAATGCTATGTTTACAATTGCTGGACAAACGACAATTTTGAAGATCGTAAATGAAAGATTCTACTGGTGGTTTAAAAAATGGAATCATGACTACCCGAAAATAGACGAGTACCATTTCACAGATAACGTTTTGATAAATTATTTTCATGAATTGATTATTGAAAAAATGGATACATAATTGAAACGTTTATTATAAGAAAAAATTTTTTATATAAATATATATTATATTTTTTTTAAAAGAAACAATTACTTTAATAATGTTTAGTACTAATTATTATTATTATTATGAAAAAATAAATATTATTATTGAATGGAATAAAGAATAATTTTTTTATATCAGCATAGTTTATATTTTGTTAGAAAAATATTGATTTTTTGATGAGGTTTATTATTATTATTATTATTATTATTATTATTATTATTATTTTTATTATTATTATTGTTATTATTATTATTATTATTATTATTATTTTTATTATTATTGTTATTATTATTATTATTATGAATCCAATTTAGACTTGAGGTAACTTAGAATATTAATTATTTTTAAAGATATAGCTTAAATATTAAGACGCGCCAGTGTCTGATAGATGATTGCGAAGTGGGGAGTATAGCCCGATAGTAGCAGCATGCTGTTGCTGCTGGAAGACAACTTCATTACTCTCCTAAAGGTGGCGTGGTAAAAGGTAGCGGCGGACTAGGTGGTTTGAACCACTCTCATTCCCCGCTATAAATAAGCTTATAGTATATATGACTGCCGCAAGGCGAGTAGGATGTAAACTAATAGTAGATGTCACTACTGTAAGAGGCGCGGAATTTTAATTAAAAATATAATCTCTGACATATCTACATTAACATTTGAATTATAAATAAATATCTTAAATTTAAAAATGTGTGGAATTAAAAATAATAACAATGAATTATTTATATTAAAATAGAATATTTTTATTGATTTAAATAGGTTTACTGGTGCTTTTTACATCAAGACTAGAGTTAATAAATTCAAATTTATTGTATTTTCCACCATGGTAACGCATAAATAAGTGGTTTGATTCTGATAAATCATTCAACATCTCCATGACACCATCCCCCTTTAATAATACTGCAGCTCTAGCCGGTAAATAGATGTTGAACTCGTTATCAATATTTGCAACAATCCTTATTCCATACTGTGTTGAGACTTGGTTTAACCCTTTGATTTTGTACTCCCGATTTAACTCCAACTCAGTCATTTTCTTGATGGGTAAGAGTCCCACCAAACAATTAACCTCATTCAGCTTGGAAAGATCCATAGTTGAAAGCTGTAAAATATTATTAATTTAAAAATTAATCAGTTGCTTAATTATAGTTAATTGATAAGACAATTGAAAATTAATTAGTGATGACTTACAATTGATAGTACTCGATGAACTTTGGGTATACTCGTACTTCAATGATAACTTTTACACACCAGGAGCTCGTACTTCACTGGAGACGTGTACTTCGTTTTTGTGAAGTATGGGCAGAGCGCGCTGCTTTTATAGCCAGAGGATACTACGCAGTTACCCCCACTCTTCCACCTCAAAACCGGTTTGATGACGTCATCTATTGCGCAGTAAGAACAGTATGAGTCATCTACTACGCAGTTACATAACCTTGAACAGGTTTAAACCAATCAGATGACGTCATCAACTACGCAGTTAGTGATAGAACAAAGGAAACTGCGCAGTTACGTGACCTTGAACAGGCTTAGACTTGTTTAGAGGTAGACAGAAACCCCAGCAGATGGCGTATCTTCTCGCATGTACTTGTTATACATGCAGTTTGAATATATATACAATTTCTTGGGAGATATATGAAAAGGTACTAGTGATTCCAACAGCGACTGGGTCAGGTTTGAATCACTAGTACCTTTTTTTAACAAAATGTCGGATTCAAAATGATAGATATCGACATCAAGATGGCGGACATCTACATAGAAATGGCGGATTCAAGATGGCGGATTCAAAATGGCGGATATCTGCACCAAATGGCGGATTCAAGATGGCGGATATCTGCACCAAACTGCGCAGTAAAGATGGCGGATTCAAAATGGCGGATTCAAGATGGCGGGTGTCTGCATCAAAATGGTGGATATCGGCATCAAATGGCGGATATCGGATATCGGATTCAAGATAGCGGCAATCGGATAGCGGCTATCGGATGGCGGATAGCGGCCACCAGATAGCGGATTCAAAATGGCAGATATCGGATTCAAAATGGCGGATATCAGATAGCAGCCACCAGATGGGGGGCATAAAAAATGGCGGTAAAATGGCGGATAGATTTAAAAATGGCGGCAGAATTCACCACCAGCGCCACCTACACCCAAGTCGATAAAAACCTCGTCCATAACCTCAAAAATGTGGTAAAACATGTCATCCATATCGATCGTGATACCTACTGTCGGTAAAACAGATCCCCTCCACATCGATGGTAATACCTACAACCTCGTCCATAACCTCAAAAATGTGGTAAAACATGTCATCCATATCGACAGTAATACCTACTGTCGGTAAAACAGACCCCCTCCATATCGACGGAGGGTACTTAGCATGGACACGAACCCACAAATCTGTTTTACCGACGGAGACGCACCCCCCCTGTTTAACTACTTTTATAACTTTTTTAAGAAAAATACATAACAATAGGTTTTAACATATTAGTGTTTTTTTTTTTTAATATATTTTATTTTAAATTTTATATTTTAGTTTTTCAATTTTTATAAGTATTGTTTATAATTTATTTCACTAATATTTAAAACATCTCAGTTAAACAGTTGTTTTTTTATTAATCACACATGTTTAAAAAATATCTAAGTAAAAGTGAAAAAAAATAATTAAAAATTAATGCATAAACAAAAATAAAAAAAAATTATAATCTTAATACACTTAGTAATTCTAGATTTTCTTATCGACAGTATTAATTATCAATAATTATGCTTTAATGCTACATAATAGTTTATCATGGTAAACATCTAGTAACTTATTGACTGTCATTACTTAATAAATATTAATATTGATAATCTTAACACCTAAATTCACCTGTTATTCAACTTAATTATACTGATACGAATATATAAAATTAAAAGAACACTTAGAGCTCAAACAATTATTGAAATATTCCATAAATAAATAGTTAGCTTACATATATATAAAAATACATACTAGTAACTTTGAATAAAATATTTTTGCCTTAAAACTAATGTTCTTTTTTTTTTTTTTTTTTTTTTAATTTATGAAAACTGACTCTTTTTCGTCATTTTGTTCAATCTTACATTTTTAATTTTTATGAGTATTGTTTTGTACTATATTTCATTAATATTTTAAACATCTCAGTTAAACAGTTGTTTTTTCTTTTATCACACATGTTTAACAACTATTTAAATGAAAAATATTTAAAAATTATTGCATAAACAAAAACAAAAAAAAAAGTTATTATCTCAATGCACTTAGTAATTCTAGATTTTCTTATCGACAGTATTAATTATTAATAAGTTTGCTTTTTAGGCTACATAATAGTTTATCATGGTAAACATCTAGTAACTTATTGACTGTCATTACTTAATAAATATTAATATTGATAATCTTAACATCTAAATTCACATCTTATTCAACTTATGCTGATACTAATATATTTAATAAAAATAACACTTAGAGCTCAAAAAATTATTGAAATATTCCATAAATAAATAGTTATCTTACACACATAAATAAATATGTGACAGTAACTTTGAATAAAATATTTTTTTCTTAAAACTAATGTTTTTTTTTTTTTTAATTTTTATGAGAACTGACTCTTTTTCATTATTTCTATTACTTTTTTTTGTATCATCATCTTATACAAACAGTTATTTTTTTTTCAAATCACCCATGTTTATAGTGTATTCAAGTAAGAGATTATTTAAAAAAAAAATTAACGCATAAACATAATAAAAAAAAAAAAAAGGAAAAATATTTTTCAGCACACATCAATTTTAGTTTTTTTTTCATTAAAAGAACACTTAGAACTTGAAGTATTATTAAACTATTTCATAAATAGTTTTCTCATATTCATAAAAAATACATGATAGTATTTTTTAATATATTTTATTTTTAAATCTTATCTTTTTTTAAAATTTTTTTTTATGAGTACTGATTTTTGCATTTTTGATAATTTATATCACTTATTTAACGTATCACAATCTTAGTTAATAAGTTATTTTATAAATCACCCATCTTGAGATTACATTTCAGCTCGAAACAACTCAAAATATCAAATACTATAAAACATCACATGTTATTAATATTTTTACCTCCACTGACAATTTTAAACTTAATTTAGTTACGATCATGAAAAAAAAAGTCTTTGACTTTTCTGTTCTGGCTCCGTATCTGATAATACCTCGATCTCCAGTACCTAAAAACCAAAGTATTAAAAATCATATTATTATTTTAATTAAATTTATTCACTTACGTTGCGTCTCGGTCTCTTTGGTATCTTCCTCTTCGATTACGCATTGGGCCCACAGCATCTTGGTTTGGTCCATAATTTTCCTGCTGCCAACCATTGTCAACATTTTGGCCTCTATGTTGCGGCCACCCTCGTCCATTATCATAGTCATAGCCTAGGTTTTGATTCCTACGATGATCCAATGCGTTTTGATTCATGTAAACTCTAACTTGATTTTGTCGCTCATTATCTCTCGGCCTCAAAACCTGTCTTGGAACTAGAACTTCACGTTGATGCCTAGCTTTTCTGTCTAAATCTCTTCCATATAAATTTTCGTAAGCAAGACGCGCTCTATTAGCCCTCTCTTCGTTTTCTTGTATAATTGCTGCCAATCTTTGACGACGCTCATCATCATTCATCACTCTTGCGTCGCGACGACCTCGTACACCACCATCATTTCCTAAGTCACCTGGAGCTTGTCTAATCCTTTCACCGTTTGGGTCTTCAGGATTTGCTTCAATCTCCAAATTCTGTTGACGGTTACCCAGAAGATTTGGAATTGGGATTTCTCCATCGTTTCTTGGAGGATCATTCTGTTGTACGTTGTCCCCATCACCATTTCTTGGAACAAACTCGGCAGCATTGGGATTTAATCCATCATTTTCCGGACGAATTTCATCATCAAGATTATTTCTTGAGCGATTATTATTCCTACAGTTACCTGCTAAATCTACATTCTGAAAGAGATCCTCCAAAAAAGCCTCATCGTCGATTTCCATGGTGCTTAACCTAAAAAAATAGAAAAAATAAAAATTATTATTTTATCATCACTACGATTATTAATTTCATGAATTATTATATATTTTTTCTCAATACTTACCGCAGTATTTAATGCAAAAATAGAATTTTTTTTTTAATTAAACACAGCTTGAATTTTTTGTCTTTAAATTCACACGGGCTGGCGATGCATGAAAAGGCCTGTGATTATCAATAAATGCAGCAAAATGCAGTGTAGGTTCTATGGAGACTATACACTATGTGTACAGTCTCCATAGTAATTCGATCACTGGTAGCACTACTTCTATTCATTTTAAGATGTCACTACTTGCATAGGTAGCGGCAATTTTTGAATTTAAAATAATTTTTATTATAAATCATTAAATGGTTGGAATTTTGGCACTTAATTTTTTTTCAATTTAATGCATTCAAATGCGATTCATAACATTTTTTATAGTTATAATTTTAGCGAATTTTTTTTTTCTATTTCATTAATTTTACTCTCTAAAATAAGAAATATAAAAAAAACTTAAAGTTAGCCGTTAGTCGAAATTCACAACAGATGGATTACGATTTGTTATTGGTCAAATTCAGCCGCGCGCACAACACGTGATCCATATATACGATATATATTGTATTGTTGTGGCTAGATATTGTGCTAAGTTATTCGGAGTTGGAATATCAATTAACTCTTCAAAATTATTTTATGTTCTAGGTTACAACACACTTCTTATTACGGATAAATTAATTTAATCATTCATAGTAATTACGTATTTTACTTTTCATTACAGAGATTCCCCTATTTTTTATTAATTTTTTTTTTTTTTAAATTAGTTTTGCGTTATTTATTTTGAGGTTTTGAGGTTAAAATACTTTCTTGTTAAAAACCAAGCGGTAAGTAAAAGTTTTTATTTATAATTATCCTAAAGGAATTAAATTATTTTTTGATTGTTTTTCTTCACATTTCTTAACAGTAAATGAAAATTACATTAGTGAAAATAAATTTTA
The DNA here is from genome assembly GCF_020080835.1 of Cotesia glomerata. NCBI lineage: Eukaryota > Metazoa > Arthropoda > Insecta > Hymenoptera > Braconidae > Cotesia > Cotesia glomerata. The sequence continues at coordinate 17,364,328 of NC_058159.1, read as the reverse complement.
CAAAAATACTAATTTTTCATTGCCATTTATCAAACAAATTTATCAAACAACTCATTAATTAATTTTTTTTTTTTCAGGTACTTTTGCTGTAGATAATTGGAATTTGTTAATATCTGCTTTCAATCAGCAGTCAATTTTTCTTATTTTGCTGGTACAGCATTGCTTAAATAAATAATCTGCTTATGATCAGCAGTCAGTTTTCTTATTCTGCTTGTCTAGCAGTTAAAAATATATTATTTTTTTATCTGCTTGTAAAAAGCAGTCGAAATAAAATTCGAATTTATAATTTTGCATGCCTTAAGCGCGAAGCGCGCAGGTATGCTCTACTCTCGCCTAAAAATCGTGATTTTGATTAAAACGTAATTTTCATAATTTAAACGAAAAAAATTATGGATAAAAAGCATATTGAAATAAATAATAGTAACTATAGAACACATTAAAAAAATTTTCTTATCGATTAAATAAGATTTCTCAGAAAAAACTCGTTTTTCTGATGAATTAAATGAATAAGAGCGTGGTATTCACGGGAGCTATGGGCTTGACAACACCACAACTTTGTCAAAAATCACTTTCACGATTTAATTTTTTTTTTGTTTTATTCCTGAGGAAGTTTATCAAAACCCTTGTGAAAATTGCGTGTCAAAATAATTCCGTTTCGATACAGTTAATTTTTTTCGATTGTCAGTTCGGTGACTTTTTCTGCGATTTTGGCAGCCATATGTATTATTTTTCATAAACAGAATTGAAATAACTATAAAACAAGCAGAAACTATACATACATGATGGTATAATTACTAACTGTTTTATCATCTGTTAAAATTTTTCATTAGTTCGACCTACAGAGGGTATAATACTACTCGCGGGAAATTCAAATTAAAAACGAATAATTTTTGTTATGATCTAAATATTTTATGTATTACATGAGCGCTTAAGGCATGCTCATTTGGATTTTCAAACTTTTTTTAAATTTAAAATTTCGCACCTTTTTTTTTAATTAAAATTATAATAATTCATATTAGTCATCGCGCTGTATTTACTCAATATTATTTCGACTGAGAACCAGTTGTTTAATTGATTAAATAATAATCTTAATAATAATATAAACAAATATAATAATAATAATAATGATAATAATATACAAATAATGTGAATAATGAAATAATAATGGAACATTAAGTGAAATAAAATTATATTTACTCATTTTAAGAATACCCGAATTTAAATTGTAAATGAATTCAAATTTGAATTAATCGCCTAATTTGTCAGACCTGCTGAGTGCATCTAGAGGCAATGCAGTTAACAACCGGACAAGAAATTCAAATGATGTACAAGAACAATAAATTTGGATTGAAATTTTAATAAAATATTTGAAATAATTCAAATTCGTGCTTTTCTGACAGGTAGTGTCACCTGCCGGATGCATTTAGAAGCATCACAGTCCGTAGCCGGAAAAGAAATGAAAACAATCCACACTAAATATTTACATCAAATGCCAACAGCAAATATTAATAATTATTATTAAATTAAAAAATTATGATAATAATAACAATAATGAAACGTTAAATAGAATAAAATTGCATTTAATTATTTTACTAATACCCGCAATAAAATTTTAAATGGATTCAAATTTGAATTAACCGCCTATGTTGTCAGACGTTCAATGGAAATGGAATGACTCTGATACTATACAGTAGTATACTATCCTCAGAGCATTGAATTGTACCAACTTAAAAACTTAAAAATCTAAAACAGAGTAATTATCCACAGAGGATCTCAGATGCCAAATGGAAATGGACTAACTCTGATACTAAACATGTACTATCCGCATCGAACTAAACTGTACCAACTTCGAAATAAAAAATTCGACCGAAATTAGTAAAATCTCTCGTAGATCCGAAAAACGGGGGAGCGAAAATTTTATTATAAATTAGGATAACGTTAAATAATATAAAAAACAATATAATTTTTGGTGTTTTATAAAAAGGACTAATAATTGAACTATTAAAGCGGGTGTCAAGTGTTGACATGGACGTAGTAATAAAATAAATCGAGTTAAAAATATGGTGAGGTTATGTTGACATCTGACTCGAGAAAAGAGGCACAGTAGCCTCACGCCTACACGTTCACACACATTATTACATATGTTGTTGAACGTGTACTAACTTGAGCACTATTGTGC
>NC_058159.1:17345093-17360093 GCF_020080835.1 Cotesia glomerata | reverse complement strand
ATTTTTGTCGGAGAGTTCCTGTAATAATGATCATAAACCATAAGAATCAAATAAAAATTTTTTTTTAATTTGATTCTTTTTAATACTTAAAAGGAAAAAATGAATTTAAAAATACCGTGGTAGGGGAAATCATAAGAAAATATCAAATTTTTTTTTTCTAATAATTAATGTGATAATGTGATAATGTTCATAAAGCATAAGACTCCAAAAATTAAATTAATTAATTTTTTCGAAATTGAAATTATTTATAGGTATGAAAAAATTCAAATTTTGAAAATTATTTTTTCTCGGAGTAATTATGTTTTTTCAACATTTTTATATAAATTCTTAAAAAATTATTTTTTTTTACGCCCTTATGGCATTTGTAATGCCATATTATTTATTTAAAACTTTTATCACTAACCATATTAAAAAGTTCAATCGAAATAGTTAACAGATGTCCTGAAATGGACTCGTGAGGGCTTGTCTAAGTAACAAATGATATTGAAAATAATTCAATACAATGTGATATTCATCATTAAGTATAGTTTTTAAGAAATTTAATATATTACCGTCAAATCTTCATCAATCAATAGTTCACGTGCTAGACTTAACCGTTCTAACATCAAATCATTGATGAACACAATCGATCCCTGTTGTTCCTCAGCCATCACAACTCCTTTATAAAATGTCCGGATCGGATTAATGTTCTCTAACGCTGCGCCCAACTGCAGGAAAGTATTCATTTCTTCAGGTTGAAGTCGTCTTCGTTCATCTACTACGATTTCCACCCCTGCTTCGTAACCAATCAACAAAATAACTTCTCTTGAGAAACTGAAATTAAAAATGAATTCTAATTTGTATAAAAATTATCAATATTTAAATTTGCGTATTGCCATGTTTTAGTATTATATAAAATCATATAAGGTAAAAGCCCCACCCAGTAAACACGTTTACGTCAATGTGACGTCAAAATGACATTGGGCTATGTCAGGATTTACGTAAGATACAAGTCACGAATGAGTCATATATGACTCATTATTTCACACTTCTTGACGTAAGATTCTGACGTGTCATGACGTAGTCATGACGTCAGTATTATGTCTCAATGACATTTATGACGTCAATATGACATACCTGTGATGTCTATATCATGATAATGATGTCATTATGACGTAAAAGTGATGTAAGTGATGTAAGAATTGTACCTCAGAAAAAATATTTAAAAAAAAATTTCTCAAAATTAAAAAGATGGCAATTTTGAAATTAATTATAGTGTTGTGGACTTATTACAAAGTTTGAAACACTAGTTATATGTTGATACTTGATGAAAAAATCCTGAAATATGCTGGGCTCGAACTTGGGTCCTCACGTATCGAAGTCTGGAACGCTGCTCACTTGTCCAAGTAACGGTTCATGTTACGAAGTAAATAACTTATGTGATAAGCCTTACATGACGAAAAATGCTTATTTCATAATTTTTTCTGAGATTAAATGTATTTTAAGAGCTGGAATTGTATAAAATTCAAGTCTAATAATTTATACAATTTTATAAAATTTCATTAAACTCATGAAATTTTATAAAGTTCTGTCCTTGTAAAACTTCTATAAAAGGCTCTCTAGTGAAACTCTGTGGTAATGAATAGGCAATTTATAAATTTTCATAAGAATTGATTGAATCTTACACTTTCAAAAATTTCGTCTAAAAGCGGACGCAACTTTAGACTCTCAGGACACAGTAGAATCCTTTCACAGAGTGAAATTTTTTTCAGAGTAAACGATGTATCCGTGTCATTTGAATATTTTTAATACTTATTGATTTCTCAAGACTCGAATTTTTATTTAATTTTTTCCGAAAATTTAGTATTTTTCATTTGGATTTTTCTTCTTCAAAATTTCAATTTCTACAAAATTTAGATTTTTTTTAATTTCAACCTTTTAAGTATACCATTTTTAATCTATATTTCTTTTTAATTTCAATTTTTTCGAAATTTGAATTTTTTAATTTAACATACTAACAACATTATAAACTCTTGATGTACACAGTAAAAATTTTTAATTTTAATAAATATTAATTTTACACTTAAAAGTTAAATATTTAACACAAAAATTTTTAACACTAAGTTTTTTGAGGCAATGATGACGCAAAATTTTTTACTGTGTAAATACTATTAGTCTCGTCAATAACAATCATGGAACTGTTTGAATTATTTCAAATACAATGTTTATAAGTAGCAGCACTAATGTCAGAAAATTATTTTTTCAAGCTAATAGTGCAATATTTAAATGACTGACATTTAATTCCCTTTTGACAAGAAATCATAAGAAATTATATGTTTACTGCTTGACGGTTTAAAAAAAACAGAGTTCATGCCACATAAATTGAACTCGGTATTTGTTATCAGTTTCACACCAAATCATTTATACTGAATGAAGTCGAAAATATATTTTTACAATGGATAAAAAGCACTCTAAATTCATGGAAAAAATATAAGTGAGAAACATATGCAACGAAAAAGTATTTCTTGCACCAAGAAAATTTTGACGGAGGCTGAAGTTATATTGGAGCAAAGGAAGTGTTTTAGTGTCAAGATATTTTGACTTCATTCACGAAATTTTCAGTCATCTCTGAATATATTCTTAGTCCAAAGAAATTTACCTTTGAGTCAAGATTTTTTCTGCAGTGTATGGAAACATACAATCAAAGATATAAAAAAGTTTTATATCCCACATGTATTTAATTTAGCGTTTTTTTCTTAAAACGTAAATGAAAAATATTTTGTATGTTATTTGCTAATATGTTAGATATATTCATTAATATTATAAATTATACTTTGTTATTAAGAGCGGACTTAATTTGCAAGGTACCAGCTTAAATCAGTTGTTGTCTCTTTTCTGATTCTACTAAATTTTTAAACCAATTTTCACTAATATTTAGCGATTAATTGTAAATTAGACATCTTATTGAAGAAGTTTTATATTTGATAGACTTTGATCCATCAATAATATTAAAAAAATACACCCCCCAAATTTTATCAATATTAGGGAAAATAATCGTTTGTCACTGATTTAGAAATGACTTTCAAATTACGTCAGTATTATGCGCCATCAGACAAATTATTGATGTTAAATAATGCACTCACAGATGGTGTCGGTATTACGTGTAAGACTGTGACTTGTCACTGATGTAAACACACATGATATTAATCTTACGTCAAGATTACGCACAACCGTGACTTGTCACTGATGTAAACGCATGATGTTAAACTTACGTCAAGATTACGTACAGCCGTGACTCTTATCACCGATGTAAACGCATGATGTTAAACTTACGTCGTTATGACATACAATGATGGCATTAATGTTACGTAATATTGTAGTTTATATATTATGTCAGTTGTACGTAATATCTAACTCATTTCCGTTACATCATAGAGAAGTAATAAACTTACATCAGTATGATGTCAAAAATATATCATATATTTTTACATCATAATTGGATTACAAGACAGGTCAATTTTACGTCATATTTACGTAAAATATTGTGACATTCCTATGACTTATAAATGACGTCATATTGAAGTCATGTGTTCACTGGGCAGTAGCTGCTCATGTACCAGTACATGCTCACTCCATGGATTTGTATATCTATATTCACAAATATAGATATGCAAATACATGGAGTGAACATGTACTGGTACATGAGCAGCTACTGGGGCTTTTACCTTATTAATATTTGAGACGAAAATTTTTTTTACCCTTGAGAAACCATGTTGTATATTTGCACTGGGTTTTCTAATCTTTCCCGGGAAGTTGTTTTCAATTCCCGGATCATTTGATTTTTTTGCTCCTCGATGTACTGATCCTGCAATAAATTAATAAATTAATTTATTTATTAAATTAAAAATGTCATTATATGATTAATTACCATCATAAAATTAATGAACGTCTAAATATTTATTAGAAAATATGAAGACTAACGCCTGTTCACGTACGTTTTAGTTTTGTTTTTGATGTGTTATTGATTTATTTACAAAAAAAAAAAAAAAGAATTATAAAAAAAAGAGTATTGCTCAGAAACAAAAAAAAAATTAAATATCGTGCGTGTATTTTTTTCTACTATCAATATTATTATTGTTATTGTAAAATGGTAATTATTATTTGAAATATTAATTATGATTATAAATTTATTAAAAATATTTTATCTATTTTCTAAAACTTGGTTCGTGACCTATTTTTTCAAATAGGATGGAAATGGTATAATTCCTTTAAATGGACAACGGGGAGAAAGCCGATGGCTACACCCAGCAAATTCGCAGATCCAATTTTTATACCACCGAGATTGGAGTTGTCAGACGAAAATTTACAGGTGCGCTCAACGAACAACAATTTGGAGATGTAAAGCCACGTTGACAATGAATCATGATGGAGAACCTACAGTCAATGGAAATCATCTTCATCCATCGGTGACAAATGTCATTGAGCATGGTGAAATGATTGACCAATTGCGTCGACAAGCAAAGGATTCACATGATGATCCAATGACGATTTACAATCGAGTATCCAGAAAGTAAGCTCATAATGTTATCTTTACTTGGATCAAGTGACTGATATCATGTAGATGGGTTAATTTTTTCCATCCAATGTATTTTTATTTAATCTGTTTTATACCCCAGTTTCCCCATTGAAGTAGCTGTGAGGATGGGCTTCTCAGCAGCAAAAGCAACTATCAATCGAGAGCGCACAAGAATTCGTCCTTGTTTACCTCACACCTTTAATGAACTTGCTCGAGAGTTAGAAATTTATGAACCTGCAAACAATGTTTATCAAGGTCAAGTGATGACCGATAATGGTGATGTTTCATTGATCTTTGCTCATCGGAATATGATTGCGAGACTAAATACAGCAGAAGAACTATTTGCTGACGGAACATTCGCTGTAATGACTACGATTTTTTTATTAAAATAATAAAATCTTAATCATTTTTATTTTTATAAATGCAGGCTACACCTCAAGAACCAGCTGCTAGCCAATTATACGTGGTTCATCTTCGATTTTTGGATAAAGTTTGTATTATATATCGCGTTACTATTGCTAAAAGAGCGTATCTTCAATTATATTTCTGCAGAACCAAAAGGGCGTATAAAAAAATTTTTTTTTTTCCTCAATCAACTTGAAAATGTGTATAATGTATAAATCTGATGAAAAATAAAAAAAAAAAATTTTTTTTTTAAATACGCCCTTTTGACTAAGAAAAACAATTTTCAAAGCCAAAAAAGCGTATATAAAAAATTTTATTTTCATTCTTCCCACAGATTTATACATTATACACATTTTCAAGTTGATTGGAGAAATACAAATTTTTTTATACGCCCTTTTGGCTCTGCAGAACAAAAAGGACGTATAATTTGAGATCCGCCCTTTTGGTATTAGTAACGCAATCTAATAAATTTATTGAAATTAAGTTTTTATAAATAAATTCTAACTATGTAATTTTATAATAGGGATTTCCAGCTGTTTTCGTACTTTGCCAGAAACGAACTAAAGAAATGTATAATAAAATATGGGAACGTATAATAGAATTAGCCCCTGGTGTATTAAATGCTCGAAGTATCACTGCTGATTTCGAAAGAGCACAAATTAGAAGTATCCGTGAAAAATTTCAAAATATAAGAATCAAAGGGTGTTGGTTTCATTTTGTCAGGGTACTTTTTGTGATTTCATATTTAATGATAAAAAAAAATGATTTAGATATGTTTAGATTTAATGTTTTTTTTTGACAAATTAAATTATATGAATGTATGTTCTTTAATTTACTTTAATATAAATACAAATTAATTATACAGTCCAATTACATAAAAATATCTGAATAAATCTCTGTAAATCATACATCTAAATCATTTTAAAAAATATGTATGGGGCATTCCACGCCAAATTGATCACTTTTTACCCCGACCCCTTTCGACTTGGCTAAAATTTTTTTATCCTTTCCTACCCGATGAAAAACGTTTCTCGAATTTTTTTTAAATTTTTTTACCCAACTAAAAAAAAGTTACGAGTTTTTGAAAAAAAAAAAGGTTTTTTTTTTTAAATCGCAATAACTTTTTTAAAATTTGACTTATTGGTACGTTTTTTTTTCTAAATTTGTGTTTTTGAATGTATTTTTTTTTTTAAATACGAAAAAAAAAATAGAAATCAAAAAACACCACGCTGAAAAAATTTAAGGGTCTGTAGAAAACGTCAAAAATTGATATAATGAAAAGAAAAAACAATCAAAAATGGTAATTATCGATAAATTTTCGATTTTTTTCAACAATTCAAAAAAGAAATTATGAAGATAAGTTTAAATAATTTTTAAGTATTTTTTTTTCAAAAAGTACATTCAAAAACACAAATTTAGAAAAAAAACGTACCAATAAGTCGAATTTTAAAAAAGTTATTGTGATTTAAAAAAAAAAACGCAATTCTTTTCAAAAACTCGTAACTTTTTTTTGGTTGGGTAAAAAAATTTGAGAAATTATGAGAAACTTTTTTCATCCGTTAGGAAAGGATAAAAAAATGTTAGCCAAATTGAAAGGGGTCAGAGGGTAAAAAGTGGTTGATTTGGTGTGGAATGTCCCAGATATTTAATTTTTACGGAGATCTATCACTAAAAAAAATTGTTAGGCAATATGGCGCTACTGGTTGAAGGTTGGATTAGCAAATGCACCTAGAAATGTTTTGTATCGAGCATGGATTCTTCCACTTGTTCCCGAAGATCGATATTTTGAAGCTGTTGACTTAATAGAACAGTACAGCCATGAAATATCTTACGAATTCTCAGGCGTTGTGAATTTTATTTATTACCTACGTAATTACTGGGGAAATATCATTGATGTTCTTTCCGTTTTTAATCAACCCATAAGGACAAATAATATTTCAGAAGGATTCAATCGTACTTTAATTGAGAAAATAGGCGGTGTTCATAGGAATATATGGGTTTGGATAGGTAAATTATACGATCAAGAACAATTAATTCAAAGGAATAAAAAATAATAATGTATAAACTCTCTTAGATCGTTTAGTTGAAATTACAGTTGATCAAGAATTAAAATACAGTTGAGTGCAACAAGGAATATCTGTAACGACTGAATATATATATATATATATAGGGGTTTTACCGTACTTCGGTGCTGTTTTTTTTTTTGCACCGTATAGTAACTTATTACCTCTATCATTCGTAGGAAAGTCATAAGTTTAAGTATGTCGCATTAGTTATTATGTAAAAGACTCTCAGGGCCTTTTTGAGTTAGTCCTGTATATTTTGGAAATGCCGAAAAAACTATTATCTCCATAATTGAAGTAGATCTATCATTCATTGAACGACCCACACCTAAATTGAATTTATAAATAAATTTCTGTAGACACTGAGACGATAATTATTATTTAAATTAAAGAACTCGCATGAACTTAGCAAAATATAATGCTTTTGTTTCTGAGAGATGTCTCGCTGAGTGATATTTCGCTGAGAGTTGTTTCGCTGAGACTTTTTTTTCTATTTTTCTGAGAGTTTTTTCGCTGAGACTTTTTTTTCTAATAGTTTTTTCGCTGAGACTTTTTTCGATGAGAGTTGTTTCGCTGAGAGATTCAAAATATAGAGAAGTTTATATGTAATAAAATGTTTTCAGGGAGATTTTTAAATGAGGGATTCCTTAATGAGACTTGTTTTGGTTGTAAGAATTTATCCTGAAAGTTTTTTCACATAGAGATTTTTTCTGAGGCATTTTTAAATATAGAGAAATTCTATGTAGAGATGCTCCGGACCCAAATTAAATAATAATTAAATAATGATTTAATAGTAAATTAATTAAATAATAATTATTAATTATAAATTAAATACAAGATAGACTGCCTGATAGTCAAAGATAATAATTATTAATTATTTTAACTCAATTTTGCTTAACTACAATATTATATAAAGTTAGATTTTAACAGTAAATGTTATTTAACAATATTATTTTTGTTTAGTTACATATGGTTTTTTATTATTCTTTGTTACTTTTAGAACAAGGGTTTATTGAGTTTCACACGTGTCTTTTACGACTTTTCCTCATAGGGTTTTAAATTCCATGTGGCGAGAAATAGTCCTTGAATTACTCAAGTACTTTTTATGGGTTCTGAAAATTCGGTTACAATGTCCTTTTGTACCGAAATATGTTTTTCCCTTATTTTATTTTATTTTCTTTTATAAATAAAACAGTTAACCAAAAGATGTTTATTACAACTGGTAAGAGTAAAAGCATGAAATAAATGATTTGAATATTTACTTTGAATGTAAAATTTAACTAATTTTAATCATTTAATATTTACTAATTTGAATATTTCGTTTGAATTCACGCTCTCATAATAGATAGCGCTCTAATAACAGGTAGCGTCACCTGCTGGATGCACTAGGTGCATCATAGTACCAACTTAAATCTCGCGTTGGCTGCATTTTTTATAAATAGCAAACTATCCTCTTGAAGCTACAGTTTATGTAAAAACAAATCCAGCGCACCTTGGCGAATGTCGATGCAAGCTTTGAAATGTATTTTTTCAACTGTAGTTTCCCATCTATTGGAAGATTACCATGCATTCTCGAATTATTTAGTCTGTGGCATGTCACTTTTTACATAGAAAAAAAGTCAGGATCGAAATTTTTGAGCTTGCTATAGTTTGTGCTGATAAAATTTAATAATTTCAAGTAGATTAATTATTATAATTGAATATAATTAATTAATATCAGTAAAATAAAGCATGAATTACTGTTATAATATAAAATTTAGGAACAAGAAGTACCGTAGAACAAATTAAATAAAATTTTGCAACCTCAAAATACCGTTCTGCTTACAGTAAACATAGTCGGTAGTCTGGCGCTCCGTTTACAACGGATTTGAACGGAACTTGGCGCCAGATTCTACCGAATCTGTGGATTATATCTTGTTGAGTATGATGTGGAATTTTAAGAATTTTTATTTTTTCGAAATCTCAATGTTTTGGGTATGAAATAAAATATAAGTAAAATTTACAAGTCTATCAAAAATATTAAAAAAAAAAAATAAAAGTTATCGGACCAAGCTGAGTCCTATGACTTACCTCGATTCCTTAACCCTTCAGGACATGGGTTATGAGATTTTTTCTCATGCGCAACTTCAATCTCAAATATTTTTTAAATTTCAAATGGAAAAGCTACTTGAAATTTTTTGTATCTTCCTATAATTTAGTTTTCTAGACACACATACAATAAAAAAATTTTTTTTTGATTAAAAATAATAAAAAAATAATTTTTTTTAGAGGACATGAGATTTTTTCTCATGGCCAGAGTATTAAAAGGTGGGAGATTTTAGCTTTCGTTTCTTATTCGGCCGAGTTCGGCTCATTTCGCAGTCCGCGTCCGCCATATTTATTTACATCATACTTAACCGCCAAAATAATAGTGTAATATTGTGCTGTGTTTACCTACATAAATATGTAAAATTTATAATTTAATATTTAATATTTTTCAAATAAATAATATTAAGAGGTTTAATAAACGTAAGTCAATATTTTTTTTATATGTAATCCTAACAAATACATTTTATGTGTACTATTTTTTTTTTTTAATCGATAATACTTAGCAATAAATTTAAACTTAATTAATTATTAATTAATTATCAATTAAAGAATTATTAATTCATTATTTTATAGTCTAAGAACATTAAAAATTAAAAATAAATAACGTTTTCGTAAGAAAACTGAATTATAATGTTCTATGCGCATGCGCAGAAGCCATGAGATTTTTTCTCATGGCCAGAGTAAATAAGGTGAGTCAAAACACCCATGTCCTGAAGGGTTAAGCAATTATTTGTTGATCGTTGTGTAAGGAGTCATTTGGTACAAAAATTGGTAGAAAAAACTTTTTTCAATGTAAATTTATTAGAATTTTTAATCAATTATTAATTATTAAAGATAGTTGTTTAAGTTAAACAAATAATTAAATGATGATGAAACTACGCGTCTTTGTTATACGGCGTGTGTTAAAACAATGGCCGCGACGCCACACTGAAGTACTGCGTCACGCGTATCCACCCTAGCGGAATCGTGGTCACGGTAAAATGATCGTGAAACGACGGTAAATGTACCGCGAATTCACAGTGTCGACAAATGATCGTCGAATGACCGTCACTTGACTATCGAACGGCCGTCATTTGACAGTGAACGACGAGTATCATTGTGAAAGTTTTTCACTGTTACTTTATGATTTTTATTCTGTATAGTTATCATACTTCACTCTTCGAAAACCAAATTTTTACTTGACTTCTCCGATTTTTACCTAAGTAAAAATCGTAGATCGTCGGTCATTTGACAGTCATTCGAAAACATATGAATTGTCAAAAACCGTAACTCGGTGGTAGATGCACAGTAGTCTGTAAGTGAAACGAGCGTATAATGTCGGTAAGTCAGAATTTTTACTAGTCAACGATGAAAAAGTGCTGACTATATTTTATTTTTTTTTATTTCATTAAAAATACTCAGTGTATAAAAAGATAGGTAAATGAGAAATTTTCAGTAAATAATCGGGATGAAAAATTTGAAAAAAATATTAAATTATTGTAATTTTGTTTATTTCAAAAGTAAAATCATAAAAAATTAATCAGATTACAGGCAATCAACAGAGATCCATCATTTCAATACTTTTCAGAAGAGTTTATGGCTTACAAGTGATGAATTTTTTTCATAGTCTTAAATGAGAAACCATAATACTTTTCGATTATGAAAAATATAATAATCAATATTGTTTTTTTTTTTTTTTTTTAGAGAGACGAAAACTTTAATTTCAAAATTACGGAAAAATTGTTTTGTTATCAAGAAAAATTATTATGAGATATTTTTTTTAACAATTCAATTTTCAGCAATTTCTTTTCCAGATCTTTTTTTACAATTAATAATTTCACCGTAATTTCGAAATTAAGAATTTCGTAATCATCAAAAATTTGAATCATTTATTACGATTATTATTTTGAAGTCATGGAAAAATATAACTTTATTTAAGCTATTTTTATCTGTGCAATGAAAAAAAAAATGACTTGGTTTGACACCTTATGATGTGACTAAATCAAACGTTTCGTGCAGTGTCTTAGATAGCCTAGCTGGCAGAGTCTTGGGCGCGCGACCAAATGAATCGGGTTCGAGTCTCGGTCTAGACTTTCCGCAATATTTTTTTTTATTATATTGTCCGTGATAGTAGCGTAAAATCACCGTATTTCGACAGCATATTGAGCGTACAGTGTCGGTCATAACGTCGTAGATTTACTTGCGTATGCACCGTAAATATTCAATAAATTTATAATAGACATCGTTCACAACAGTATCCGTCAGGGCAAAACGTTCAAGTTTTACCAAAATAAATTTACGTTAATTTGACGATAGAAAACACAAAACAATTAACTAGATGAGTTTAATTTAATACCAGAATAAATAAATCACTAATTAATTCGTTCAGCAATGAAAAGGCACAGGATAATAAGATTAATTGTTAGCGAGGCTCGTGGTTGTATTGTGTCGGTCACAGGTCCCAAACACAACTGATTGCTGCACATGGCGTCTCGTGCCTCGTGCTTCGTGCCAGCCAGGCTTCTTCCCGCTAGCTCATAGTGCGCAGGTGTAGCAGCCATTACAAAACGTGTCATTGGACGTTTATAGAAATAATCATGGAAACGACCCTTGTTGAGTCTCTAGTATAGTTTAAGGTTTTGAGTATAGTCATGAGAGTCAGGCTAATCAACTCTCTTTTTGCACTGGCGGCAAAACAGACAGGACTCTGAAAATTTTTAAGTTTTTAGACTTAAAAATTTTTTTGTCCTTTGAAATTTTTCATTCAACATGTTACACCAAAAAAATTAAACATCTTAATGTCCTGTTATTTATTTATTTTAAGTTATTTCAAGTCGATACATATTTATTTTTTTTTGTTGAAAAAAATTTCTCTTAGAATGGGACTTGGAAAATTTTTTACAGTGTACGCGTTGAAAGAGATACACCAAGAAACGTTCATCTGATTTTATGTTATTTGTTCGTTTCTGGTCATTTCCAGGTGATCCATACCTACTTTCTTTATTCGAAAAATTTCTTACTGACAACTCCTGACAACTTTGTCACTGTCTGGAGATAAAAAGGTGTGTGTGCGATTCACACACGATAGAAGTGAAACTTCAGTGAATCGACAAAAGAATGAGATGAATATTTATAACAAGGGTAGGATAATTACAAAGTTTAATTGTTCAAAAATGAAAGTATTTTGATAAATTTTGAAAGATATTTTATATTTTATTTAACATATGTTACATAATCTATTACTCAAGTTCCATATTTTCAGTTTCAACAAATGATACAAGAGGCTTATGATAACTAAAATACGATACAAATATTTTAGTTTCAATTTGGTTGATATATCTTTGGAACACTGCATCTATTACCGTTTTTGATCTTGTAGTTGATTGAGTGCGATTGTTACACATTTTTAAATAAAATGTTGTATCGAGAAACTCAATCAAAGGAAGCGCTGTATCTGATGCAAAATTTATGTTAAAATCCCCACTTAAAATCATCGGAATTTTATCATAATTCTTTTTGAGAATTCGCGATACCTCTGGGGTATATTTGATCAAATTTTCATGTATAAATTCAATAACTGATTTTATTGATTGGTTGGGAAAGATGTAAATTGCTACGATCAAAATTAAATCTCCTTGGTCATTTCTGCTCTCACAGGCACATATTTTCTCCAACTTTCGAAAGCTGAACAGACAATGATTCTAGCTGTTGTGCATTGAGATCCATTTGTGGCGTAACAACACGGGCTCCATCATTTACGTTGTGATAAATTGCTACTCCGCCTGCCCTCGTACGTGGTCTTTTGTAATTAACAACAATATTAAAATTTGGAATGTCTACAATATCTTCATTATTCATCCATGTCTCCGAAAGAATTAAAAATTTGACGATGACACTATATTGTCATGTTGCAGATCTTGTACATGAGCTCGTAAGCTTTTGACAGTTAAAGGTAAACAGTGACATCCCTTTTCTTTTATTTAAGAAATCATATAAAACATTTGTAATTGTCTCAAGTCGATTCAAGTTCAGCCTTCGAAATTCATGTTGTAGATCAATTGTAGATACTGACGCTCTTCGGCCATGGTAAAATTTTTATCATTTTTTTGAAACGAGATATAAGCCGTTTATTGATGTAACTCGTGATAATGCGACGTACAGGAGTTGTTGAACGTGTGATTTATCATATTCATATACAATCTCACCAAAAAGTAGCTCCCTGGGACTTGTGAATCGTCATTGCACATGCAGAGACTAATGGGAAATGATTACGTTTTACCAATAACGGTTTTATTAGGGCCACTAGTGTGGTATAGATGATGTTCTTGCGATCTATTGGTACCGCCAGTGGATGAAGATTATTTTTTTTGAATTGATGCCGCTGCCTTTCTTCCTTCAATTTTTTCTCCGATTTTTGGAGATTCTGGAAATTCTAGCCATTGGCAAATCGACTCTATCTCTCCTTTTGTCATTATATTCAATGAAAATTAATTTTCCTGTCGCACCATTTAAGTTAATCCATCTGGATACATCGATGTTAGTTGTTATCATGTATGGTTTGTTCAAAACCAATGTAATTTGGATATGGTAAACCCCCTGTATCAATAGTTGGCGTTTTATGTAATTTTTGGACCATAGCAGTTTGCTGTGCTACATTTCTACATCCAATATATATATCAGTTGCCTCTGAATTACACTTTTTTCTTCTATAGAATTCAAAAATTTTATTGTTGTATTCAGCAACTGAATGATTATTAAAAACAATCGTATACCGTCTGGACAAAGTCTCTCAGCTTCTTCTTCAAGAGTAAATCCGTGACTCAATTGGAAATCTAGCTCTTCCTGATCTAACAACTGTCCATTACCACTTTTTGTTAATATTGTTGCAAAACTTTGGATTAGCTTGTCGCATTAACTTCTGTTTAGTTCGAAACTTTCAACCCCTCGCCGTATAGTGTTGGAAACCCCAGTTATTTGTCGTTTTATTTGTTTGTAAATTGGGGGTAAGCACGAACTGGCGGTAGTTGACGTAGATCACCAATCAAAATTATATCTTAACCACCAAAATGGACTTCAAAAATTACCGGTGATTTGCTTTAACCTTGAATCTATTTGGGGACAAACAACTCGGCTCCAATCATACTAATTTCATCGATAATCAATACACGAACATATTAAAAAAGTGATCTATATTGTTGTCTACTTTAACATAAAGGGAAGCACCTTTGAAAGACTTATCTTCAGTGTGGTGTGTACTGTTGTCCCATTGATAGCCACAGCAGCTTTGGCCAGTAGAAGCACAAGCTGATATAAGTATTTACAAAACCCATCACTTTCAGAATATCGATTATAAATTTCCATTAATAATTTAATAACAAATGTTTTACCACATCCAGCTGGTCCAAAAATAAAATATTTGCAGCGGAGGAGGATCTTCCCAACTGAAGATTGTAAATGACGTGCACCAAAAGCTCCTTTTGTTTTGGTTTGCCATTTTCATCAGCTCATAATATTGGTCGTTGGGCATTAAATTTTCTTTCCGGTTTTAAAATGGCACCAAAGTTTATTTAGGGTTGCGAGACGTAAATCACCGTTTACATCCGGAATTCGGGATTGTCATATAGCGTTTGGAATGGATTAACCTCTGGAAATCTAGTGGCAATATCATGAATCTCATCGTCATCGTCTCGCTTCTTTCATTTTCATATTACAGGAAGTTTTCGGCATAGCTCTATAGTTTTATTAATGCTCTAAGTCAGATTCAAACTCTTTTTACGTCGCTCCAGAATTCTGACTTTTCATTTCGTCGTAAATCCTAATAAATTTCATCTCTTCAAGAAATCTCGAATTCTTCATTCCGAAATGGGATATGCAAAGTCACCATTTCTCTTTTATACTCATTTATATCTG
>NC_058159.1:17255605-17344993 GCF_020080835.1 Cotesia glomerata | reverse complement strand
CAAATATATTTTCACAGTAAAGTCTTTTAATAAATAGTATTAAGATTTTTAACAAGACATCCTAACCTAACCTATTTGTTTACTTCATGACGAATCACATGTAGAGATTTTAAATAATAAAAATAAATAAATATTCGATTGAATTTATGAAATCATAGTCTTTATTTTTAACAAATGCGTCCCTACATTGTCTGGTTTTCTGCTTCTGTTTTCATTTTATTAAATAATGTCTAACTCTTATCGATTCATTTGTGAAATTTTTAAATTTAAGTGCATAAAAATTAACATCCACTCGGATAACAACAGTTGTAGACTTTGTATTTCAAAATATAGTTCCGACAAAATTCAATTTTACTTAATTATTTATTCAATTAATTACTGATCAATACTTGTTAGTTAGTTGATTAATGAATTTTCTTTATATTACATGTAGATAAATATTCATTACATACTAAGAAACATTTATTAGTATTTAATAAAATTTTTATTAGTATTTAAGGAAATTTAATTAATATTTAATAAATTTTTATTTGGGATTAGCCAAATAAACGTTTTATTAAATAGTAATAAAATTTCATTACTATTAAATAAAATTGTCTCTCAGTGTTGGCTAGATATCAGACATGGACAGGTCTGATCAGGTCTGAAGCGTATTTAAGGCTTCAGACATGAACAGACATGAGCAGGCATGAACAGGTCTGATCAGATCTGAACGTATTTAACGCTTCAGACATGAACAGACATGAGCAGGCATGAGCAGGCATGAACAGGTCTGAACGGATTTAACGCTTCAGACATGAACAGACATGAGCAGGCATGAACAGGTCTGATCAGGTCTGAACGTATTTAACGCTTCAGACATGAACAGACATGAGCAGGCATGAGCAGGCATGAACAGGTCTGATCAGGTCTGAACGAATTTAACGCTTCAGACATGAACAGACATGAGCAGGCATGAACAGGTCTGATCAGGTCTGAGCGCGAGACATGTCAGCACTCTTGATCAGGTCTGAGCGTGTTTTAATGCTGCTTCAGACATGAACAGGCATGAACAGGTCTGATCAGGTATAATTTCAGGCCTGATCATACATGAACAGGCCTGCTCAGGTCTAATTTCAGGCCTGATCAGATATGAACAGGTCTGCTCAGGTCTAATTTCAGGCCTGATCAGATATGAACAGGTCTGATCAGTCCTGATCATTTTTTCCCGGGCAGGCCAAATGGCAATTTAAATACAAAATATTTACATTTTAAAAATAATAATATTAAATGTAAGTACATAGTTCTTAACTTAAATTTTAGAGTAATATTGCAAAAACTTTTAACCATTTTAAACTTTTTCTAAACTGATTCGACTAATATCTCAATTTAAATTTTTTAATTAGTATAGAAGTACTGTAATCAACAAATTTAATCTATCAATTGTTCAATTTATCAACTGTCTAAATTTAGCAAATAGTCAAAAACTTTATTTTTGAAGACTTCACTGCTACTTGAGTTTACGATTTCTTCTGGTAGTTCTTCCCACAGACGAATCACGGAGATCAAGAATGAGTGTTCCATATAGGTGGTAGCAAAATGAGGTATCTTGAAGGAAGTATGTTTTTTAGCTGCTAACCTATTGGAGCGTCTGGTATCAATGTCTTCTGTGAACAGGTCTCATAAGTAATTGGGTTTCCCAACTTGAAGTAGCTTGTAAAAATAACAGCTCATGTAATACATTCGTCGATACTTCACCGATAGCCATCCCAGCTTTCGTCAATAAAGTGTAATATGCTCATCTTTCTTGAGATCAAAGATAAATTTTATTGAGCAGTTCATTGCACGCTGAAGTTTTAAATTGCTGTCAAATGATGAATCTATCAATGCAACAGTACAATAATCAATGAGCGGAAGGATGGTTGCAGATACTAATAATTTTCTGATAGGAGTTGAGAAGATGTTTTTTCTAACTTTGAGACAATGCAGAGCTGAATTCACTTTACTGATTGTTTGAGTAATGTGATAGTTCCAAGATAAGTTTCTACTTATCTTGGATAAGTTAAATCAAACGTTAATCAAGTTTAGCAAGATCAGAAACACAATTTATTTTAAGAATTTCAGAGCCGTTATCTCTCTTCACAAAAATCTGTCCGCTTGTCACCCAAACATACTTGAACTTTTTTAATTTAGCCTTTTCTTTAGTTTGTAAAAAAGCAGTTTATATATATCAGGCAGTAAAAATTCATTGACGTATATAGCACCTTTGAAGTTTTGATCAACATAGTCCGGAAACACAATTTTAGCTACAAGATTTGTTGACTTGCGTTTCGAACTTATAATGAAATCACGCACTCGAGAAGACTTCAAATCCACAAGATAATAATGATTAACCTTATCTTGTCTCGGTCTACTTTTATTTTGAAATTCGCGAACGCTCAAAACGTCACTGACCAGATGCGGCAACTCTAGGGCATTTAAAACAGCAGACTGAATTTCAGAAGGCGATAAATTATCAGCCACCGAATTGGGAATACCTGCAATTACCAACTCAGTTGTACTTCCTGATAGAGATGAAGTAGACGAAGTTTCTCTGTTTTCAAGATTGACTATCTTGTTCAGATCTGCTAGATTATTATGCATTGTATTCATATTAGATATATAATCTTCTTTTTAATTTTTAATTTCCGAGTTCAACTCCGAAATTGACTCAGCATTTGTTTTTACACTAATCTTAACTTCCGAAAGGTCAGCCACAGTAGCAGCTTGTGAATTTTTGAGATCAGTAATTTGCGTACTAAGATCTTCAAGTTTCTTATTCACTGACATGTTCGATGATAGGAACTGTTCCATCATAGTTGTCATCTTATCATCAAGTGACTTTTCAAACCAGTCTGAAGGTAGCTGCAACATTTCTGATGATGGAATAGATGAATGAAACACTGAGTCTGGACCAGGAGATATCGGTGTATTTGGTGTGACGGGTGATTTCAATGAGGTTGATGCACGAGCTGTAGATAAGCGAACAAGTGAGGTAGATCCACGAGCTTTAAATGTATGATCAAGAGGTGAAGAGCTGGCAGACTTGAAACTAGAAACTGAGGAGGTGTTAGAGCTAGTAGATTTTATCGAAGCAAGTCTCGTTTTTGCATCTAAATTTCCCAGGAGATAGTTAAATTGTTTTCTGCAACAATCAGTGAGCGGCCTGTTTTTTACATAATCTCGTGCACAACCAGGATGAAAATGCTGTTGACAAGTGTTACAAATAACAGATAATTTAACAGGTCTCTTGCATTTAACACATGTGTCAGGCACCAATGGCATAACCAGAAGATTGGAAGTAAAATTACTTCTCAATACACACACTGTTGGTACTTTGTAAATTCTCAGGCCGTAACAATTTGATGCTCAGAACACACTGTAGATCTTTTATAAGTTCTTGAACTATAGTAATTTGATGCCGAGAGTCAATTTGATAACAATTTACCAACAGAGCAGTAATCGAATGGATGATATCTATCGAACCTGGTAAACCTCAAGTGAGAGTTGACATCAACTGACGCTAATTTGGCTAACAGCCCACTGCACACTAAAACCACTGTCAACTTAACCTCTTCAATGATGAGCAATTTATATTTAATTATTTTGCAATCCACAACGAACAAATAAGGAAAATTTATATGTCAATCTGCAGATTGCAATTTGTTGCTTGCAATATTTCTGAAACAAAAATGCCCGGGGGCAATTTACAGCAGAAAAATATTCCAAAGACAGAGCGAAAAATTAAGCGTGTTTATGTACTTACGGATTGATTGATTGATTGATAAATTTATTTATGCCAAGGCACAGGCCAAATGGCAATTTAAATACAATAAAATTACAAAAAATACAATATAAAATAATATAATAATATAATATAAGTACATAAACTAAAACAAGATTTAAATAAAAAGTAAAGCTTTACGCTTCTTTTGATTCAACTAATTCAACTAATAAACAATTTATAAACTAAATAAGTTAATTTAATTAACAAAACTGATGAAAAAACAATTTCACAAGTTATAACTTTAAATACTTGGGATGTTATAGTGATTTTTCGTTTTACAATAATATCATTAATGATCCAGATTTAATAGATAATCAAAAATTTTATTTTTGAAAACTTCAAGACTAGATGAGTTGACAATCTCTTCAGGTAGCTCTTCCCACAAACGTATTACAATCACTTGAAATGAACGCTCCATGAAGGTCGTAGCAAAAGGTGGTAATTTATAAAAAGAGTGTTTTTTGGCAGCTAACCTATTCGAGCGTCTGATTTCAGTCTCTTCGATGAACAAATCTCGCAGGTACTTTGGTTTACCAACTTGAAGTAGTTTAAAAAAGTAACAACTCATAAAGTACATTCTACGATATTTCACAGAGAGCCATCCCATTTCTCGCCTATAAGGTGTTATATGTTCATCTCTTCTAAGATTAAAGATAAATCTAATTGAACAGTTTATTGCACGCTGAAGCTTCAAATCATTTTCAGATGTTGAATCAACCAGGACGACGGAACAATAATCAACAAGTGGTAAGATGGTTGCTGAAACTAATAATTTCCTTATATCAGTTGAGAAAATGTTCTTTCGAACTTTAAGACAATGCAGAGCTGAATTCACTTTACTAACTGTCTGAATAACATGATGATTCCAAGATAAGTTTCTATTAATATGGATTCCCAAGCACTTAGTAGAGTTGACGTAGGGTATTATGACACCATTCACTACTACCGGCGGTAGATCCATATCTTCAAGTTGCTTCAATTTGCTGTTTGAACCCAAGATCATAGCTTTGGTCTTAGATATGTTTATCTCCAACCCACGCTCTCTTGCCCAGTCAGCAACCGATTGAGCATCAACATTTACCCTCCAGACAGCATCATGCAACTGATGGAATAAGAAGTGAAGACATATATATTTATCATCAGCGAACAATCCATGCTTGCAATATACCAGCCATTGAGCTACAGAGTTCATCACTATTAGGAACAGGATTGGACCCAAAACAGATCCCTGAGGAACACCAGATGACGTTTTTAGTAGCTGAATTGGAGTTCCAAGATCATTCAATATTGACTGAGATCGATCTGACAGGTAGGAAAAAAACCAAACAATCGTATGTATTGAGAATCCCAGTTCAAACAACGCAGTAAGAATATCTTTGGGATCAACATAGTCAAAAGCTTTGCTCAAATCAAACAGAACTAGTATAGTTAATTTACTCTTGTCCATAGCCTCCCTAATATCATCAGTAAGTCTCAGCAAAGCCGTTTGAGTACTATGATGCTTCCTGAATCCCGATTGAAAGGGATCAAATAGCTCAGTATCTTCTAGATATGATGTTATCTGATTTGCAATAATTCTTTCGAATACTTTGGCTAGATGAGACAGATTTGCTATGGGCCGAGTGTCTGATGGTGATCTAGGTGACGATATTTTATTCAGAGGTATTATGTAGATAGTCTTCCAAATATCCGGAAAAATACCAGTGTCGAGAGATCGATTTAGTAAAACAGTGAGAAAGAGTGAGATTTGAGGAAGGTGATCTCTCAACCATCTCAGATCAAGACCATCAGGGCTCTTCCCTTTTGATTTAGAAAGAGTAAGATGCAGTGCTTTGGTAACATCTACGATATCAATCCTATTCCAATTAAATGAACAATCAACCTTTTTTGAGTATTCTATTGGTAAAATATTGGTAAAATTTGCGTCACATGGTGGATGTTTCCTGACTATATCTGCATAATATTCATTTAATTCACAAGCGTCAAAGAAATTTAGCGGCGATGAAGGATTTGACCTAATTAGCCCAAGGTGTTTAAGTTTGCTCCAAACAGTTGAATTGTGAGGTAGATTTGAGAGAGCAGCTTTTAGATATTCTTCACGGGCATGATTCAACTCAGATTTCAGTTCCTTCCTTTTTTGTCTGAAAAGAGCTAGTAAATTTGGATCCCTGTTTCTTCTAGCTTTTTTGTAAATTTCATCACGTTCCTTACACTTCACTTTCAATTCTTTGGTAAACCAAGGGTTATTCACACGGGTCACTTTTCTTGTAAATATAGGAGCAAACAAGTCCAGAGAAGACAAAACCCCAGATTTAAAAATATTCAGCAATTCATCAGGATTTGAATTTTCAAGTACAGTACTATCAATTTTTAAGGAATTCATAAGTGAAATTGATAGAGCCAGATGATCACAGTTTTGAAAGTTTCTGTAGGTTATTCTCTTCGGTAGTGGTTTTAAATTATCTAGTTTGTATTGGCAGAGTAAATAATCATGACCATCAATATATGGAGACTCGGATTTCGTAAACGAGGATAACTTAGTTTCACTGTCCAATAAAATCACATCCAACCAAGAATCACAATTGTTCTTGTGAAAAGTAGCACCGTAAGGTACACAGTACAATGACGACTCTGCTATGAAATCCTTTAGGTGATTTGCAGTATAGCTATCTTCTAACAAATTACAATTTAAATCACCAGCTATAATAATGTTATTGTAATTTGAAGCAAGTCTAGAATGAATATCAAAGAATTCATTGAGAAAGAATCCTTTTGGTCTTCGGTAGATGCAAGATAATAAGAGGTGAGCTCCTGTAATTAGAGTGACGTCAACAATAAGATACTCCGGTTGACTTAGATGATCAGAAGTTGAAATATGAAGGACTTTAGTTTTTAGAGATTTATGTATAAGACAAGCCACACCACCACCCTGGATAAAACGACCAGTATCTATATGCTTTAGGATTCGGTCTCTACGAATTGTAAAATACTCATCCAATGATAAGGACTCATAATCTAATGAAGGTTTTAACCAGGTTTCCACAAGGACAATAATGTCGGGTGTTGTATTATTAACCAAATCAAGAAACTGAGCAATGTGACCAATAACACTATTTATATTTAGACTCAATACAGTTAATGGTGAAGAAATATTGTTAGCAGAGATATTAGTTAAATCAGTTGAATATCAATCGAGTTTGGAAAGATCAGCTTCGCAGTTAATTATAAATCTATCTGAGTTTTCATCCTTTTTGACAAAAATTTGTCCACTTCTAGACCATGCAAACTTGAATTTTTTATTCTTCGCTTTTTCCTTAGCTTTGAGTAATAATCGGTGAGTTTCTGGAAGCAAAAATTCGTTTACATAGATGGATCCCTGGTACGCTGCATCAACCTGGGTGGGAAACACTTTGTTCACTAGAAGACCACCTGATTTACGTTTCTTGTCAACAATAAAGTCACGAACTGGAGTCGATATCAAAGAAATTATGTAGGAGTGTGAAATAGGCTTGTTCAGATTTTGTGACTGCCTGTTTTTGTTTTCAAATCTACGAGAACTTAAGACACTATTTACCAAATTTGGTAACTCCAGACTGTTTAAAACCGCAGCTGTAATGTCATTTGATGTTAAGCTTTGAGCCACTGAGTCGGGAACACCTGAAATAACTAATTCAGTAGTGCTACCAGGAATTTGCGAAGAAGTAGATGGAGGCATCAATTTTTCAAGGTTAGACAGTCTATCAGAGACTGAATCCATATCAGCTTTCCTAGCTTTTCTCACATCGCTGAGGTCTGAACTAATTTGAAAAATTGACTCAGCATTCGTTTTGACATTTGCAGTCAATTCCGTCAAGTTGATAGCAGCAGTTTTTTGTGAGTCTTGAACTTCACGCAATTTTACACTTAAGTCTTCAAGTTTCTGATTCGTTGAAATTTCTGAATAACAAAACTTCTCCATTAAGAGCGTCACTTTCTCATCAAGTGATTTTTTGGACCAATCTACAGGCAAATGTGACATATTTGATGAAGTGTCAGATGGTAAAAAAACTGAATCAGTACTTGGAGATAGTGGAGAAGCTGGTGTTCTTGGAGACTTCAGGGACGAGGCTGACCCGCGAACTGAAAATGTACGATCAAGTGGAGAAGAGCTCACAGACTTGAAGCTAGAAACTGAGGAGGTGTTTGAGCCAGTAGATTTTAGTGAGGCAAGTCTCGTTTTTGTGTCTAGATTTTCCAAGAGATAGCTGAGCTGTTTCCTGCAGCAATCAGTGATAGGTCTATTTTTTATATAATCTCGTGCACAACCAGGATGAAAATGCTGTTGACAGGTGTTACAGATAACAGATGATTTGACAGGTCTCTTGCATTTAACACATGTGTCAGACACTAATAGAGACACTAAGAGAGACACTAAGAGAGAGAGAGAGAGAGAGAGAGAGAGAGAGAGAGAGAGAGAGAAACATGCGCACACCGCACGGCTTACAATAGCTTACTATAGCAAAAAGTGTCGTGACAACTTTTCGTATGAATTTTTTCCGTCTAGCCCCCTTTCGCAACGCGCGATAAGGAACTTCGTTCCAAAAAAAAAACTATTTCTGACAGAAATCAATAAAATTTATGGGTTTCTAAGTGGCTTTTGTCGCTTTTGATGGGATATCCTACTGGAAATTTTAAACAGGGATAGTCAGGGAAGCTTTTTAGAACCTCAAAACGTCGAGATCTGATGAAAACTCGATTTTCGAAAAACGAGGTAAAACCAATAACTTCCCGATTTTTTTTAATTTTCAATTTTCTTAGCGGGAAGTTAAAAAAATATGCATGCAAAATAAAGCTTATATTACTTAATAAGATTTCAGATGCAATTTATAGAAATTTGATAGGATATCGCGTTCAATTGTTATTGCACGGTAATACAGTAAAAGTGAAAATTTTTGCGATTTTCAAAAATTATTGAATTGCTGTCATTCCTAAACTATTCAATTTAGAAAAATGAGTATGTTATGTTTTATTGAAATCAGTTCAGAATTTTAAGTACAAAAAAGTGTTTTTGATGTCTAGGGTTGAATAGAGAAATATTTTGAAAGCTATTTAGAAAAAACTTGAAAAAAAAAATTTTTTGTTTTTATTTTTTGAATATCTTTGTAACGGCTCGACTGATCGATTTCAAAATCTTATCAGCTTAAAGTCTCAATGAACACTTTCGAATGCCGTGTCGTTCATCTCGATTGGTTGATTCGTTCTAAAACGTCTTGCGACGAAATTTTATTTGTACACACACACACACACACAGCTGGACGTCAAACCAGAAATAGTCGGAACGTCTTCCTAGAACCTCAGAAAAATCAATGTTTAAAAAATTTCAAAGAAAAACTAGGCAAATTATATTTTTTTCATTCCAAATTAAAAACAAAAATTTAAACCTCGAATTTTGTGAATTTTCGTTGAAAGATTTGAAAATTTGTTGCAACGAACAACAAAATCAAAATCAACCATTTGTCTCTGATTCAATTTTTTGATTTTCCATTAGCAAAAAAACTAAGTGACTGGATGAAACTAAAAAATTCCTAAGCATTTTCTTAACAGATAGTCGAAAAAAAATCTAAATTAGACCATTTTTCTAGGAGTCGTAAACAAACGTTGTTTTGTTCTTACGAATTAAAACAATTCAAGTCAAAATTTCTAAACTAGAGACAATGTTGAATTTAATTTTTCTTGATTATTCGAGAACATTTTGGCAGGTGAATTTTCTCCAATATCACCAAAAAATTTACAATTTTTTCTTGTATTATTTGGTTTCTACGATTAGTATAATATTTTCAGCCATATAGCTTAGATTTTCTTTCTTTCACTCTAGTATATTAACTACAATTTTACTGTAAGCACAAATACAATTTTTAATATTAAAATATTTATTACTTTCGAATCTTAAAATACAAGCTGTTAAGTTTATAGATCACTGTCACAAAAATAGTATACATTTATTTTTGAGATTACAAAAATTTTGTTGGGTTATCATCAATTAACCTTTTAAACCAAGAGAGGTAACTTATAAAACTCATACTTTTATGCTAATGTTAAAATATGAAATTATAGTCCAATAATAAACTTGAATAAATTCAATTAGATAATTTTTTGTTTAACTATCTAAAAATATAAATATTGTGAGTATTTATAAAATTAAATTCATACTTCATGACATTGGATAGGCTTAGTTTTTTATTAACACAATAATTACGATATCACTTTATTCTCTAACAGTAATATTAGTTATATAGTACGATTAATTTAGAAATAATTATTTTACAATCGATAAGTTAACAACTAAAAGTAAATAGTATTATAATTATAAAACCAAATTAATTTCGATAACTAAAATAGTAAATAAAATCAATATTTATCATATCAATTGTTTTCATCATCATAAATAATTGATGCAGTTGTTAAACTCACTTCAGTACCTGATTCATTCAGCTCAGGTAAAGCTAGCATAACAGGAATAACTTGAATTTTACCATTTTCATCTTGTTGTCGTATCTGCACTATTGCTCCAGGTTGTAATATGTGATTAGTAATATCATCAGCTATTATGCCCATATGCTCAATATTATCAGCAGTAACCTCTTCAGTATAGACTGGCGTATCTTCAATGCTCATGATGACTTCAGCCGAGTCAGAAACTTCTCCGGAAGTTTCATCATATTCCTGTTCATAGTTTCCATTAACTTCTACAGTTTCAAATTTGATAGTTTCATGATCATCTTCATACATCGTTTCATGTTCAACTTGCTCCTCGAATTGTTGCTCGCCTTCTATGATTGTTTCATATTCGCCTTCTAGTTCCAACTGTTCTTGATCTGAAGATGAATTTTCGGCTTCATGATTTTTGGATTGTTTAAGATTTCTTCCGGCTACAATTCGTTTAAATCCTGAACCACCAAGGCTCTCATGCCTTCTTTGGTGTTTATTTTTATCTCCAAGATATTTGAAGCGTTGTTTACAAACAATACAAGAGTATGGTCGCTCATTCGTATGTGTTCTTTCATGACAAACCAATGCACTAACTTGCTTGCATCTCCAAGCACAGTATCGGCATTGAAGCGGCCTCTCATCACTATGTTTATTTTGGTGATGTTTTATTAATTGAATTTTGGTTTTTAAATTAAAACCGCAAAGTTCACATGTATATGGTCTATCTTCTGAATGTGATATCATATGAGTTTTGAGTCTTAACTGATTGACAAAACGTTTAGGACAATGAGGACAAATGAGTGTACCTTCAAATCGATTGTGAGCAATCATCATATGGTGTTTCAGCCTTACTTCTGACGTAAACATTAAATCACAGTCTAAACATTTGACTGGATTCTTTTCCATATGTGTATTTTTGATATGAGTTCTTAAAATCATTTCAGTTTTGAATGTTTTATTACAATGATTGCATGATACTCTTTTTTTTTCAAGATTCGGATCCGCTTGATCTCTAGAAATACCCGGAGGTATTTGATTATGAATATGAGACATATGCCATTCTAATGATCTGGAAGAAAGCATAGAGCGGTTACATATATGGCAAGTATATTGTTTGCCATCTTTATGAACACGATTCCGATGGATAACGAGCATTGAATGATTAGGAAATTTCTCTGAACATATCTGGCAAGAACATTCCCTAAGAGCTCGGCTATTAGATTTTAAATGAACCCTCATGTGCAATCTTAAACCATCTCGTCGATTAAATCCGGCACCACAATGTTCACAGCGGTATGGTCGCCGATCTTCATGAATACGTAGATGTTGCTTTAGTGTAGATGAATTTTTAAACATTTTATCACAATGCGGACATTTGATTGTGTATGCTTTATGAGTGTACATATGCTTTGATAAGCTATAAAATGGAACGACTTTATGACAAACTTGACATTCACGTTTATTACTTGACGGCTGATGTTTTCGAATACGATGATGCCTAAGAGATGCTGGATTTTTAAAGTCAGCTCCACAGTCTTCACACAGATAAGCTCGTAAAGAAGTATGAACTGATTTTAAATGAAAGCTTAATTTCTGTTTGAAGGCAAATTTTTTAGGACATTTAGGACATTGAAAAATTTTTTCCCAGTTCATGTGTTGGGTTTTAATGTGTTGGTCTAATGTACCTTGGTGTTTAAATTTTTCACCACATATGTCACATAATTGACCATAAATAGCATCACAGTGCTTTTGTTCATGTTGGCGTTTTTTTCCTCTTGATTCTAGCACAAAATTACAATATTTACAAATCAATTTTTTTACACATGTTATACTATGTGCCCGCTTAGCTTTATTAGTTGAAAATTCAGATTCACAATCCTCGCAAAAAAATAAAATTTTGAAATCATGAACTTTAAGATGTGCTTCCAAATCTTCTTGAGAATAAAATATTTCTAAACAGTAATCACAATCTAATAGATTAATTTTGATAGTAGGATTCACAGACAGATTTTCGATGGTTGAACCTGGTAATTTTTTTTGGTTTATTACATCATTAAGGTTTTCATATAAAGCTATTACGTCTTTATCTTTCAATCGTTCAATTATAATTTTCCTTTGATTAAGATATTCTTGAAATTCTAGTAGATTTTTTTTATTTCTACCTAAAATCTGAGAAAGTTTATCTACGTTTCCTTTTCCCACTGAAATAATTACTTCATTTTTTGACAATCCTTTTGAAAAATTATTTTTTTCGGATTTTTGTTGAGTAGTTGCCATAGACATCGAATATTTAGAGATTTTTTCTGTCAATTCATTATTTTGTTTATTGTTTGGATCAACATAACGGAAATGTGAGCTTTTATTTTTTGTAATATCTATCAAGTTACTATTTTTATTTTCACTGATATATTCTATTTGAGTGAGTCGTTGAATCTTCATAAAAGAATTGTTTTCTCCGGCTGAGTTCTTTATATTAATAGAATTGATTGAATCATCAGTATCAAATGTACTATTACTGCAATTGACAACACCAAGTAATTTTTCACGTTTTTTCTTGTATTCTTCAATTTGTTCTTCAATTATTGCTCCGCGGTTTTCTATTTCTTTCGTACGATTATTATATATATCTTTGTATGATAAAGTTCTACAAAATTTTTCGGCAATTCTGGCTTCAGTGTTGTTCTTATTAAAACAATTCCCTCCTTTTTTGTCGTCAGCTTTATCCATTTTTTTAACTTTAACCAAAAGCATCTCACTCGGTTTAGAACCTTTTACAGTAACGTACATTATACCTTGATCGTCTAATTTTTTACCAACCATAGTATCTAATTTATCAAGTTTTGATTCTTTTACCAGGGATTCTATATTGTCAACTGCATCTAATGAAATTTTTGTTTTTCTAATGTTTGTTTCTTTTAAATTTTCTTTTATAAATAAATTAGACTCAGGCTCATGGACATCTAGGTTCAATTGATTTATACTTTTAGCCTCTACTTTACTATAATTATCAAGTTCTGAATCATATTGATAGTTTGATTCAGATGTTGAGATTTCGTATTTTTCTTCCCTTCTTTCACATGGTTCAACTTTTTCAGAAAAAATTACTTTTTCATTGGTAACGTCAGCATTTCCTTGTGAAATATTTGAACTAGAATCTGTTCCCACATCAAATTGTAAATCATCACATTTACCTACTGAGAGCGTAGAATCGTCAGAAATAAATTCTTTATTAATACTATATTCACTGCACTGTTTTTTTGTTTTAGGTTCTACCGAATCACTCATTGAGTATTCATACGAACTATCTGGGGGTTTAACGCTTGAACTAATGATTAATTGCGAAAATTCTGATTTATTTTCTATCGATGGATGCTCAATTATTTCGTCTAGTTTATGATACATTTTTGTTGCCGACTTATCGGGCTTCATTTCTTTTTGACGCGTATTTACTGAATTTAAAGACATAAAAATTGATCTTAATTTAACTTCAGCCTTTTTTATTTGCATAAAAAACTTATAACTCATTTTTAAATCACAAATACAGTCCATACATATTTGTGTCGGCAAGCTATCATTTTCATCAATATGCTCTAGATGTTTCATTTGCTGATTCAACCTCATTTGAATTCCTCTTTCACCAAAAATATCTACTAATGGAATTTTTAGTCCAGCACAGGTACGACAATAATTATTTAGTTGAATTTTATTATTTTCTGCATGTGATATATTATCGTTATTTGAATCTACATCTAAAAAATTATAACTTTTGTTTACTTGGTTGGAATTATTCATTTCACTTTCGACAACTTTAACTTTGGGGATCACTTTTTTCAAATCATTTATATTTTTAACACATTTATCGTTTTTTACTGTTGCCATATTTTTCGATGTTAGAATCCCTAAGCTACCTAATGAAGAAATATTTTTTAATTCTTTTTCATTGTATACTGTATTCACTTTGACATTTCTTAACATATTACTACTATCAACGTTTTTCCGATCTCCTGTTGTATTTGATTTTACAAAACAATTATTTCTACTTATAGAATTTTTGTCATGTGACGATAGCAGAAAACTCGAGCTAGATTCTGAAATCGAAAAAAAAAAAGTTTAAATTTAAATTTAAAACAATGGTTCTTACATCAAATTAAAAAAATTTGTAAACTACCTGGGTTAGTTCCAGTAACTCTGTGATTTTGATCAGAGTTAATAATTCTTTCATTATGATTACGATTTGAAAAATGTTTTGAGTCAACATGGGAATCTGATACGTACGCTGAGTCCTTCATTTTCCATTTGGTTTTATCGTCCTTTATTGACTGCACTGACATCAAATCTTAACCATCATTTAATGAATACATGTTACTATTCTATAATGATAAAAAAGTGACCAAAATTAAAAAAATTCTTATAAAATAAATATTAGAATTTAATCTGATGAGTTCACTTCAAATAGATTAGGTTATAAAATAAAATATCATCAAATTTGAGGAACAAAAAAAAACTTACACACGCTTCGAGATCTATAAAAATTTGTTACTTTAATAATCTTATTTTTTTTTACTTTTGTGCTTTTAGCAAAGTTTTTGTTTGTTAAATGTTCAATATTTTTAATAATATTAATTTTAATAGGATATCAGCGACACTTGCTAGATGGCGTACTATACAATATTGTTACAATTTTGAAGTCTTCATAAGGTTTTGGAAACTGTTTTTTTTTTCGCTCTTTCAATCTCTACGGAAGAAATTTAGGCTAACGAGGAATAGAGAAAAATTCAACGAAATTTTCCTGTAAATATATTTTCAAGGCTTTTCACCCCATTGACGAAACCAACAAAATTCTCAAGTATATTGTTAGGCTAAAAACCTAAAGGCTCAATTTCATGCTGACGCTTGACGCGGATTCTTACAAACTAAACAATGTTTAGTTTTGACTGACGCTGCATTAATTTAAGATGGCGCTCCAGTCGAAACTATATTCAATTTAAGCTCATTTGACGCTCTAAGTCAGCGTCAAGCGTCAGCATGAAATTGCACCTTAAGACTTTGATTAGCTGACTTTTTTGATGAAAGCAAACCCAAACAATTTTAGCTCTTTTAAGTATTGACTGTTGTTACTAAATAAAATTTAGTTAGAAGAAAATATGAATAATTTAAAAAAATTTACATGTAAAGTTGTTTGATAGTTAATTCTAAAGATTTTATAATAAAAAAAATCTTAACATTTTTTGTAATTAAAAAAATGTTTAATTCAAAATTTGTACCTTTCCCGCGAAAATTAAATGTTCCTAAAATTGTAATATGTTATGCTTCCATCTAGTGGATGTTATTTTTATTTATTAATAACTTTACTTATTGTAGTACTTTCGCCCGGGAGTATTAAAATACTCGATTTCAGTGCGGGAAAGGAATCATTTTAAATAAAAGAATTCTATTTAGACGTTATTTAATTTTGATCAAAATTATTTAGTTGGTTTCAATTTATTATTCAAGTTGACAAAATATTAAAAGCTTCAAAATATAAAATTGAGGTTTACAATGACGTGATCTTAGCAATCTAAACTCTCGGTGAGAAGTGTCGTTACATAGTTTTTCCGAAGAGCTTCAAACTCCGTTCTTCTCCCACCATAACTTCCATACATACTTCCACTCTAAGGAATACATAAGCACACACATTTTCTACTACATATAAATGATCCTTATATACTAACATGTATTTTCTCTATATCTATATATATTTATTTCAGCCTATCGGCCTGAAAGTTAGACCACTAATATACACTTTTAGCAATACAGTCATTATGTTTATTTAACTATTTTTATTAATTTAACAGACCCTTTTAAAATCTATTTATAATAAAATTAACTTTTAATTAACTTGAAATTAAATTACAATAAAAATTATAATAAACTATAACATGAAAATATATATATTATATTGCTTATAATATGTTGGATTAATGTTTGAGTTTGACTAATTAATAACTTGAATTAAATATTATTTCTATTATTTTACAATCGGATTTTCTAATAAAATTATAAGTCAATTTAATTATTATCATGTATAAAAGAATAGACATTATCGTTTAATTATAAATTAAATAATAATTAAATAATGATTCAATAATAAATTAATAGTACATTAATGAAATAATAATTATTAATTATAAATTAAATACAAGATAATAATTATTAATTATTTTAACTTAATTTTGCTCAACTTCAATATTATATAAAGTTAGATTTTAATAGTAAATGTTATTTAACAATCTTATTTTTGTTTAGTTACATATGGTTTTTTATTATTCTTTGTTACTTTTAGAACAAGGGTTTATTGAGTTTCACACGTGTCTTTTACGACTTTTCCTCATAGGGTTTTAAATTCCATGTGGCGAGAAATAGTCCTTGAATTACTCAAGTACCTTTTATGGGTTCTGAAAATTCGGTTACAATGTCCTTTTGTACCGAAATATGTTTTTCCCTTATTTTATTTTATTTTCTTTTGTAAATAAAACAGAGTTAACCAAAAGATGTTTATTACAACTGGTAAGAGTAAAAGCATGAAATAAATGATTTGAATATTTACTTCGAATATAAAATTTAACTGATTTTAATCATTTAATATTTACTAATTTGAATATTTCTTTTGAATTCACGCTCTCATAATAGATAGCGCTCTAATAACAGGTAGC
Source organism: Cotesia glomerata (assembly GCF_020080835.1). Taxonomy (NCBI): domain Eukaryota; kingdom Metazoa; phylum Arthropoda; class Insecta; order Hymenoptera; family Braconidae; genus Cotesia; species Cotesia glomerata. Next base: position 17,328,028 of record NC_058159.1, on the reverse strand, counting down.
GTCACCTGTTGGATGCACTAGGTGCATCACAAATATTAATAAATTAATCTTTATTTTTCAGGTCACCAAAGTTAGCCCCTCAAAAATTATTTTTTTTCTATTTTCGACTTTTTTTTCTATTAAGTCGTTTGTTCATCGTTTGTTCTTAATTGTTCGCTATTAATAATGTTTTGTTGTCCATTTATTTATTTAAAAAATTAATTAAAAATATACCTTCAAGTTAGCCCCCTATTGCAATTTTTAATATTTTTCCGTCAATAATGACTCTTAAATATTTATTTTCGATTGTTCGTATATAAAATACGTTTGTTCTCTTCCGAAATTACTCATTTTTTCTTTAATTAACTATTTTAATTAGTTGAATATATGTATGCAAAATATATGTACTGCGCATGCGTCAACTATACGCTTAAACTTTCAACGCGGTTTTAATCGTGAAAAAAATAAACAATTATAAATTCTGAAGGAGCAATTAATTGGTATCCAGTTTAATTGAAAAAATAAATAAATTAAATAAATAAAATAATGTGCTCACGCATACAGTTTAGACCGAACACATTTTTTCCTTCTCCTACCTACAGTTATGAAGGTAGAAAAAAAGGTAGGTTAAGGGTTCATAAAATAAATAAACAAATAAGTAAACATGTTCATTATTTGATGTATGGTGGTCATAGTTATGATTATAAAATTGGAATTTTTGAGAATAACTATTGTGATAATTGAAATAAATTCATCTCAACTCAATTTTATATTTGAAATTTTAATAATATTTTATGGTAGTAAGTAAACAGTTTATGTATATATATATATATATATATATATATATATATATATATATATATATATATATATATATATATATATATATATATATATATATATATAACTTATAATTATGTTATCATAAAGATTATTTATTCTTTAGTGTCAATAAGAGAGGATGTGCAAACTGGAATCAAGAATATATACTCATTGGTGTAAATTAGTTCAATAGACAGTGGAAGACGATTATTGGTGATGAGCTACTGGAAAGACTGTTTTTGCTATTCGCACTATGTTTAATTAGAAGCGTATCAATGATACTGATCAGGATAAAAAAAAATTGGAATATTTTTATATTGATGAGTTAAAAAAATTTTACAGTAACTTAGATCGTGACAAGATTGACAGCAATGTCTGTTAACTACGTTACTATCATATCAAACACCGTGTCTTATACTGCTCTTCAATACTTTGCATCTTACTCTAAAAATGATATGGGGAACTCTTATATAACAAAGGCAAGCATATCCTTATCCTTTACGATAGTGGTGATGCTTCAATTACTTCCCCTTCCACATTATTAAACGCTTGATTATGAGTGTTGAAAAGGCCGAGGACGTGTCTACTTACATTTTCATTAATGGCATTTTCATGTCTGACGGATAAATTTTCTTATCTTTCTTATCTTTCTGTCATAATAAAATAATTTTATTTTCAGATTGATCCAGAATTATATGACCAAAGATGATGAAATTAATTTTTCCATCCACCATGATTATGACATATGCATAGTTATATGTAATATGCATGAAAATCGAGTTGTATAGTATTAATGACAGGTAGATGAGTAAGTATGACGTCTCGTCATATTACTATGATCATTGATGAAATCTACTGGTTGAACCAATAACTTTGAGGCATCCATAAATATCGTTGGATTTCAATGAGCTAAACGATTAAATGTCTGTCACTGCTAGTCATATATTAAAAAATAAAAAAGGCCATTTGGCACTTCTACCAATCAAAAGTTATTGCATGAAGAAGTAGGAAATGTACGATTTTTTGAAATTTTGAAATGCTTTACACTAGAAAATTCAAAAACATGAAATTAATGTATAAGGTAATCAAAAATATTTACTTTTTACAAGTGCAATAAGGTAAGAGCCCCAGTAGATGCTCAGGAACCATATTCGTGAATATAGATACACAAATACATGAAGTGATCATGTACTGGTTCCTGAGCATCTACTGGGGCTCTTACCTTACTGTGTAAATTAATTTTATATGAAGGAAAGTAGTAGTTTTTCAAGTTGATGACAGAAATTTTTTTGCATTTGCCTTTTTTTGTAAATTATCAAATTCATTTATTACTGTGTATTAATTTATATGTCAAGAATCGCAGCTTTAAATAAAAGATGAAAGACACTCAATGACTGTAGGGCAAACAGTTTAAAATTTTTTTGGACAGAATTCAAACTATGTCTGTTATAGTTTTAAGTAAAGAAAAATATCTGTATATAATCTTAAATATTATTTTTTATAATTATGTTTTTTGTAAATTTATTATCGATAACTGAATGTATCATACAATGTATTGATATAAATTTACGTTTTCTTTTTATAATAAAAATATTATTTATATCTCGAATGATGAAAATATTTGCATTCGATAATATCTAGATGATAATAACTATTTCAGCTCAACTACATTTATAGAAGGTGAATTACTTAATGAAAAATGTTTTTGAAATTTTATAAGGTACAAATAACAAAAAAAATCAAAATATTAAAAAAGATCTACTTAAAAAAAACCTCTGTTGTATATATGGGTGATTCTCTGTAAGGATTTTTTTTTGCTGTCCCGGGCATTTTTTTATTAGAAAAATTGTTATTTAGTTACTAAAAAAAATTTATTACGAAAGTAAAAAAATATTTCTATTTGAAGGATTGAAAACTAAAATGAAATAAATTTTGGTTTTTTTGCTATTAATTCGTAAACCACCGAAATAATAGTCCCCTGGGCTGTCCATTTCCTAAAATTGAAACTAAGATTAGAAGTCCTCTGCCAAAATCTCGAAAAAAAATTCAATTGGCTGTGTATTAATTATCATTAAGCTGATAGTTTTGTAGCCCTTGGTAATTTTTTTTTATAAAATCAAAAATAATTTGGTCGGACAATTTTGTACAGATTTAAGACGCCTTTCATTTACAGAGAATCACCCATATAACGTTTCAAAAATTTTATAGATTCTCTAAATCATATAAGACTCTGGTTAATAATGAGTATGAATCTGGAAGACCTTAATTAATGTATTTAATTGACAAAAATATAATATAAAATATTAATAAATAAAAGAATACAAAATTCGAATTAAGAAAATTAAAAAATATATCCAAGTTTTTTTTTTTTTTAATTTCCATTTCTTTATTAAATATTTATTTGTCATTAAAAATTTCATCAATATTGGTTATAGATCACTCATAGATAATGATGGAAAAATAATAATATAAAGAAATGTATAATTATTTAAAAATAATAATTTATTAAAAAATATATTATTCATTATAATTTAATTCACGACCAAGGACTACACTAATTTCATTTAATTATAAATATTTAAATACAAAGTCGCACATAGGTTATGGTAGCCACGTGGTTGTTTACCATAAAATTAATGATTTTTCAGTTCTCAAGGTTACTCATGTAAACTTCCGTACGTAGCTTTGAAACTACGTGGTTGTTTAAATAATACTGATCCAAAATTATTGATCACAAACTTAATTATTAATAACAGAAGGAAAAGTTACTATCTAGAAACTTTGATTAAAACTAAGAAATCATTCGACAACTAGATAATAATTGCAAAACAAAACATCAATAAATATCCTTTTTAATTAAAATTCAAGTAATGTGTAAAAGAGTAGTATTCAGTAAAATTAAAGTGATAAGTGCTTGTTGATTAAAATTAATTATTTTTTTATTTATGTTTAAATGATACACTTTATAGGTTATGTATATCACATGGTTATTTTTTCATTAACTTTTTTCTTTCTAGATTCAAAATTAACTAAAATTATAAATAAAATATTCTAAATTGACTTGAATACGAAATACAAGTGGAAAAATAATATATAAACAAAAATTCATTTTCAACTCAATTAAATATATTTATTTATTTTTATTTATTAGTTTCCAGCATACAAATCTATAGAGATGCAAGAGCATCTATCCATAGATATATCAAAATTATCCTATGTTTTACAAAAATATTTTTAAGAAAAAATACATGAAGTACAAAGAGTTATAGTAAATACTAATATTGCATAGATTCATAATAACTTTAGTACTGGTACTGTACATTTTTTTTTCTTTAAATCTAATTAGTAAAAAAGTTACAGCTTCATATAGTATCTCGGATCTTGTTGTCTTGTTAGTTCTTTGATAGAAGCATCGTTGGCTCAAACGTACTCTGTAAAATATTACATTATATTATGTCTAGTAATCAACTCAGAAAAATAATTTTAATACGCGAATAATGTCTTTACAAGATTTAGTTTTTCGCTTTGCTTGGTTAGCTCGAATAAAACTATTTCTATTCCTCCAGATCATTTTCTATGCCATTACTATATTTACAGACGATGTCCTTCGCTGTTTCCATATTAATCAATCGAAAAAAATTATCATTAAATTAATGTGAAATCATATAAATTAATTCAATTACAATGAAAATAAAAATATTTAATATTATACACTACTTTTTTGATTGTATTAGAATAATGATTAACATAGCCCTACTACTTCATGTAAATATAATTTTTTAACGATTTCGTGGATGCTTAAAATAAATAAAATTCATGAATATAAAAAAAAGGAATGATTTGACATTGAAATTATTAAACGTAAAAATTGATTAACCTTAACTGTGTCCATTGGAGATATTTCAGTGTTTCAGAACTGATGAGATGTTAAATACCTGTAAATAACTCAACGAAAATCATAATCCTCATTTCACCATTTATCACTGATATTAATATTACTTTAAATAATAATGAGTGCTTATTTCTTGGAATCGAAATAATAAATAAGATGTTTACCTATTGTTTACATTTCGTGAACCTTCATCTTATTCTTTTTGTCCTCTTCATACCGGCACGTGAAAATTTTTTCAACTAGTGAAGGAAAATTATCACTTTTTTTCTATTATTCATATTTTAGTTAATTACCTGTTTTTTTTTACTTGGATATTTATAAAACAATAAGGCGGATTTTCAGAAGTCGTCATAACGAAAAAGTTTAGTTTATAAAGAAAAGAAATGAATAATCTTAATTTTTATTTAACTGTTTGTTCATTACACTTTTGAATGAAAAACATTTTAAAAGCGCAAATTATTGTTTTAAAACAAATCTTAGTTTGAAAGTATTTTTCTACTCTTTCTACGCAGTAGTGATAACTATAAGTAGCAGCAGTTATTTAACCAGATATTAAAATGGTTAAGTAGCCAGTAATTTATCCTTTTATATACTTACTGTATATATATTTAATTCATTTAAGCAGTTTTTCGTCTGTTGATTATAGTTTTCATAAAAATTTAAATTTACATATATATAGTTTCTCAATTTTAGAAATAACATGGATGTTTGTCCGAGTACAGAAAGATAATTAACAAAATACTCCAATTTATTTATACATTAAAATTATTTTTTGTAACATCTTACTGAGAGTTTTTGTAGTTTTTATACAAACATTCATCGTTTCTCCTGAGAAAGTTAGTATAAAATAATGATATTATAATATAATGTTATAGCATAATACTCATTTTTATTTATGACACTAAAATTAGTAGACACCTGAAAAAACTTTTATATCTATTTCAAGAACAAAATTAATTATAAAAAAGTGCATCAATAATTTCGATAAATTTTTGTAAGTCTAATTGTTGATTACTTTTTTTTTTCTTTTTATTATAAAAATTTATTAAAAATTGCCTGATGTCCGTCAACTTTAGTATCATTTTTATTTATTTCTAAATTTTTTATAAAAACATATTATTTTTTTAGACAATGGAGTACCTTCCAGTAAATTATTTCTTGATAAAACTCTTCAGTGATTTAATCCAAAGTGGATGTATTTATATTCCAAAATACAAAACAAACAGTGGATTTTGTGGAGCAACTATGGCATATATCTTTTGTTGTTTTGGGACTACGTGCTTCGTCAATTTTCAATTAAAGTCGCTTGGTTGATGTTAATTTTTTGTAAGTCACCCTAATACTATGCATTTATTATAAAATAGTTTATCAACATATGAGATTTTCATCGTTGAAGGCCAGTTTTTCAATCCGAGGTTAATTATACTCGAGGTCAAATTATCGTCATCATTATATCTATATTAATCAAATGTATAGATATACTAACAATGATAATTTAATCCTGGGTTCAATAAACCCCGGATTGAAAATCTAGTACTCAAAAATCACTGCTCAAAAAAATTGGATGGGTTTCTATATTGCTTTTATTTTTTTTTTTTTCTAGTTAAAAACATTGTTTACAAAATTACTCAAAACTTTGAGGAAATCATGAATTTCGAAACTGATATGCTGAACACAAACCAAGTAGACTTGTAAGTACAATAAAATGTTAATAATAAAACATTATTAATTATTTAATTATATTATTTTCTTACTTTACAGGTTGTCTACCATTGATTGTAGCTTATTTATATATGACATGATGAAGAGGACACATATATTTTGGCACCAATTTAAACACAAAAATAAAATTTTTATATTTTTCGTAAATATTGATTTGAATGGTAAGATTTTCGTTACTGTATTTCTTAATTTCGACTAAAGCAACATTATTTTTAACAATGATTAAATTCTAAATATTTCTTTATCAAAATGACATTAACTAACCATCTAGTATCATATTAAAGTAAAATGATGTGAACTTATCATAAGTCGATAAGTTCCCATTCTGTACAATCGAATTGCTGCGTTAATTATTGAAGTCAACTTTCAATACTTGAATATAAATTTTTTATTAATTTATAAATCAGAAAATTAGATATTGCATTTATTTTCAATTTTACTCATATATCTACCTGTGTAAATAAATAAATAAACGTCTATATTTTTAAAAATATACATGGCTGTGTTCGTCCATAAATATTTTTGCTTTATGTCGTTGTTTATATCGATAGACAAATGACAAACGACTATTGTCTTATTAACACGCCTTTTTAGAAGTTTTCGTCATTCAGTTTACAGTACTTGACAATAATGAAATAATTTAATTCCCTTTATCGATGAAGTTATAATAGTTATTTAAATTAAAAATAATTAATTTATTTTTAACACTTAATTAAAAAAAAATGTGTGCTTAACTAAATTTAATGCATGTAGTTTGTTGAGTAAGTAGCTGTAATCACTTTGAAAATATTAATTATTTAGATGCTAATGAATATTCTTATTGTTTCCAGAATATTGTGTGAAATATATTAATATAATGCCAGCAAAATCAGTGGTATCTGTTGATTTGGCAGTTACTGCGTTAATAAAGTATATAACATACTTTGATACCAATAAATTGCCAGAACATAGCTCGAGAGTATGGCAAGATATATCTGATGAATTAAAAGGTTTATGGAAAGTCCCAGCTGTAAGAATTAATGTACGATAAAATAGAAGAAATATTTTAACACTTGCTCGAGAAAAATGTGGAATTTTTATCCAGAATAATGAAAAAATTACCTCTAATTTAAATGTTTCAACTGCCAGTTCTGATAATTCTAATACTACAAATGATTTGAATGACAATGACAGTGATAATGATGATGAAAAAAATGGTGAACTTGAATCTACTGTGAGTGACAACGATGATGAGTGTGAAGATTTCCATGTTACAATTACACGAGAGCAATGGAATCTAATAAAACATGACAAACCATTTATTTATAAAGGTCGCAAGTACGCTGGTTTTGAACCTGGTGTGTGGACAAATATTGTTTCATTTGCCTTTTGGGAACAATACCGTCTCAAATGTGCTTTTGTATTTAAACGTGGTAAAATTAATAAAAGTAATAACTATGCAGTCATGATTGGACGATGTAAATATCGCTCTTGTCTAAATTCTGTACGTGGAATTATTAAAGATCCTCCTTTAGATGACGGACCTGTTGTTATTACCATGAAGTGTAGGGATACACGTTATTCCAAGCATGCAGATGTGAAACGTCCTCTTAATGGTAAAAAACGCAAAGAAGTTCAGCAAAAATTACTACTTTCTGGTGTTCTAGGTTGGAGGAAGGAAGAAGCTAAAATCATTTTAAAACCTGGAGACACTGGATCGCCTTTTTTATATAACTTAGGCACACTTCACGAAGCTAAAAAAGAAGCGACAGATGAAGAACTTGGTATTCATTCTGATGATCGACGAGATATAATATTAGCTTTACGCAAGATGAATCAGGAACCATCGTATGTTAATTCTATTTCATGGATTAGTGATACACCATTCTTTGTTTTCTATGCAAATCCAACACAATTTCATACATATGCCGAATATTTGCGAATTCATAAACAATACTCATCAATAGGTATTGATGCAACTGGTGGATTAGTTAAAAAAAACTGTCAGATTCTCGAGATAAAAAAACTGGTCATATATTCCTGTATCAAATTGTTATTAATTTTGATCATACTTCTATTCCGGTTTATCAAATGCTATCAGAAAAGCATAGTGCAAGGTTTATTGCTTTTTGGCTTTCTGAATGGGCAGAAAAAGTTAATTTACCACAGCAAGCAGTCTCTGATGGATCCCGAGCTCTTTTAAATGCAATGTCTATTGCTTTTAATGGTAAATCTTTAAAAGATTATATCAACTTTATGTTTGAAAGTGTAACCACCGGTGCTAATTTACAACCACGTACTTTCATTAGATTGGATACAGCACATTTTCTTCATGCAGTCAGCAGTTGGAAGTGTTTTCAAACTGCCCTGCATAAAATCGTGAAATCTTTTTTTCTCTACTGTGTCGCATTGATGATTGATTGCGAAGAATTATCTAAATTAGAGGAAATATTTATGATGATATTAATAGTGTGTAGCACAGAGTTTGAAGATACAATCATTGCTATAGATGACCGGATGATTACTCCAGTTGAAGCTAGAAAATATTTAGAAAAATTAGTGGCAAAACGGAATCCTGATCTCACTGTTATTGATTCTGTTGAAGTCGATCCTGATAAAACTGTAATTTTTGAAGAATTATCATCAAAAGCTACTGATGACAAAGGGTGGTCAGTAGCTCTTTTAACATGGATTGAAAATCTTTGTAAAAAAGTTAATACTACAATTTTTATTGGTCAAAAGCTTAACACTCATTATGTCCCAGGCCTGTATGCTGATCTCGTTGATAAGATGAAAGATTTCCCACTCTGGACAAATGTATGCACACCTAAGACTATGTCACGGCCATCTTCTTCTTTCGTTGAAACAGAGTTTAAAGACCTGAAAATGTCTTTGAAAAAAAAAGTAAAATTACCTACGACAGTAAAAAAGTTTTTAAAATTACATATTGCTGACATTTTAGGTGGAGTTAATATATTCCGATCAAAACTTACCAAATTTGTAGTCGATAATTCTTCCAAGGAGTGTCAGAAGAAACCAAAAGAAGAGAATGAGTATGAAAACTGGAAAGGATTAGGTAAAAATGAAACTGCGACAGATTATGATTGGGCAACGGATTACGGAAATGTGTCGGATCAGGTTGAACATAATGATTCAGCTACCGTGTCGGAGAATCCTATTGACTTGATGAAAGATCATAACATTGATGATGATCATAACTATAGCTCTATAAGTATTCAAGAAAAACATGAAGACTCAAATATAAACACTAAAATTATTAATAAAGAAATCAACAGCTCTGATGAAGAACCACCATCTGAACATGAAAACAATCAAAATGATTCTGTGGTTTCGTTTGAGGATCAAAATGATTCTAGTTACAACCAAAATTTTAATGAAGACAAAAATTATTGCCTCGATATTAGTACCGCTAGTTTAAAAAATCACAAAATTATTGATGACGGATTATTAAACATTGATTTTCAAACGGTAATTATTACTTCTACTGATTCTCTAGATGATAGTGTTTCTAATTTATCATCATCTACAAAATATCTCGATAATGAAAAAAAAAAACACATGAATTTTCTACAGTAAAACAAGATAGTGAACCTTTATCTTTAGCAATGGAAAACATAATGAAACAAAAAATGGTGAAGAAAAAAAATGGTCATTACTTCCAAAATTGTCCAGAAGTTGCTCTATTAAATAATTTAGTAGATGAAGAAAAATCTAAAAGTACCAAAAAAAGAAAGGGTTTTTTACTTCGTAACGGTAATAAAACTGGTCCAGTTCAATTTAAAGGAATTAAATGGACAGCATTAAATACTTGCCCATTTGACTCAATAGTTCAAATCATCTACACAGCAGCAATCGATAACACTCATTCTCGTTATCGTCACTTTATAAATAATTCTGACCTTTTAATATTTGAATTTGTAAGAAACTTCATAAAGACCGGAGCAACCTGGAAAATATACGAACAGCGTATGGCTATTTTACATCCTATCTATGACACAAAAAAATTGGAGGAAGATAGTTCAGAAATTAAGGTTGCTCCCAACATAAATTGCCATGACAACGTTATCCAGCTTTGGAAAAAATTACATGAAGCTGCACCGAGTTTTATTGAAACTACTTCATGTCCAAATAGATTATGTCAAATTTACACACGAACTATTTCAGCTATAAGTGCTAACCACAGAATAATAACAAGACATGGATTTGGAGCTCTTGAAAAAGCTTTACAATTTTATCACAAAATTTTCAATGTTCGATGTCCATCTTGCTTTAAAGCTATGGCAACTCTTGTCACTGTTCCTCAAAAATATCTATTTATTGAATTAGACGTACGGGATAAAAAGTGCGAACCGAGAGGAAAAAGATGTAAATTAAGTGAGCTTCCAATTTATTTAAATTTGCAAATTGAAAATAGTGAGAAAACTAAAACTAATTTACGTTATAGGTATATTTATTACACTTACTTGTTAATATTCGTATTTTATGCATATTGTTGTAAATAACATCAAAAATTTATTTATTTTCAGAATATCAGGCGTTGTGGCGTTTATCACGGGCTATTACTTGGCTTATTGCAGACGATTACGCGGTGATTGGCAGGTTTGCAACGATTTGTCAATAAAACCTGAATCTGTACCTGATCATGCTGAGGTTGAACTACACGCAGTGTTCTATATATTAGAATAATTAATTCTTCAAAGAAGAAGCTAATTACCAATGAATATAGATTTAAATTATTATCAATACTTAAATTACTATTTAGTATCACTACTAACATGGTGATATGAAGATTATCATGCTCGCTAAATGACGTAAAGGTTTATTGACTCTAAGGTTTAATTACTCGCTAATGACGTAATTTTTATGTTCAATAATTTCAACATAAAATCATTATTTTTTTTATTCGTAAATTTTATTTATTTATTTTACAAAGTAAGTTTGCCAACGATGCTTTTATTAAAGAAGTAACACTACGACAAAATCCGAGATGCTATGATGCTATGAGACTGTCACTTTTTTTTACTAATTACCCCGTTTTACTAATTAGATTTTAAGTAAAAAAAAATGTATAGTACGGGTAATAAAATTATTATGAATAAATGAATACATTTAATAGAAAATGAATTTTTGTTTATATTTAATTTTATTTGTCTACTTGTCAATAAATTTTTCTCTTTATTCGAATAAATTAATTCAACTATAATTGATCTTGGCTAATTATCGTGGAAACTTTGCGGTCAAAACATATCTGTGTATTTTATAAAACAAATATATTCCCAGTGCTAATTTTGTTGTAATCTTTGATTGAAAAACTGGCTCTTAATGAATTTAGTTGTAGCTTAATGCTTGAAAATTTCTATGATTAGTATCTTAAAGTGATTGGTAAGAATATAATTTTAGTTAATTTTAAATCTGGAAAAAAATTTATAAAAAAATATTCCGTGATAACTATAACCTATACAGCTTATCATTTAATCATAAATAAAAAAAAATTCATTTTTAAATAACTAACATTTATCATCTTTGAGTGTGATTTAACCAATATTGATGAAATTTTTAATGAGACAAATAAATCTTTAATAAAGGAAAGGGAAATTAAAAAAAAAAAACTTGGATAGAATTTTTTTATTTTCTTAATGCGGAACTTTTATTATTTTAATTTATTAATATTTAACATTACATTTTTGTTAATTATAATAGACATTAATTTAGCTCTTGCAAATTCATACTCATTATTATCCAGATCTTATATGATTTAGAGAATCTATAAAATTTTTGAAATATTATTTATGCAATAGAGGTCCTATACGACTTGATTTTCATGCACATTTTTACGATCTTTCGTTATCTACATTCGAAATATGCCATTATAATCATGGTAGATGAAAAAATTAATTTCATCGTCATTATGATTTTGAATCAATCTGAAAATGAAATTAGATATTTTTCTTTACTTAAAACTATAACAGACATAGTTTGAATTCTGTCCAAAAAAATTTTAAACTGTTTGCCCTACAGTCATTGAGTGTCTTTCATCTTTTATTTAAAGCTGCGATTCTTGACATATAAATTAATACACAGTAATAAATGAATTTGATAATTTACAAAAAAAGGCAAATGCAAAAAAATTTCTGTCATCAACTTGAAAAACTACTACTTTCCTTCATATAAAATTAATTTACACAGTAAGGTAAGAGCCCCAGTAGATGCTCAGGAACCAGTACATGATCACTTCATGTATTTGTGTATCTATATTCACGAATATGGTTCCTGAGCATCTACTGAACTATTACACTGTAAAAAGTAAATATTTTTGATTACCTTATACAATAATTTTATGTTTTTGAATTTTCTAGTGTAAAAGCATTTCAAAATTTCAAAAAATCGTACATTTCCTACTTCTTCATGCAATAACTTTTGATTGGTAGAAGTGCCAAATGGCCTTTTTTATTTTTTAATATATGACTAGCAGTGACAGACATTTAATCGTTTAGCTCATTGAAATCCAACGATATTTATGGATGCCTCAAAGTTATTGGTTCAACCAGTAGATTTCATCAATGATCATAGTAATATGACGAGACGTCATACTTACTCATCTACCTGTCATTAATACTATACAACTCGATTTTCATGCATATTACATATAACTATGCATATGTCATAATCATGGTGGATGGAAAAATTAATTTCATCATCTTTGGTCATATAATTCTGGATCAATCTGAAAATAAAATTATTTTATTATGACAGAAAGATAAGAAAGATAAGAAAATTTATCCGTCAGACATGAAAATGCCATTAATGAAAATGTAAGTAGACACGTCCTCGGCCTTTTCAACACTCATAATCAAGCGTTTAATAATGTGGAAGGGGAAGTAATTGAAGCATCACCACTATCGTAAAGGATAAGGATATGCTTGCCTTTGTTATATAAGAGTTCCCCATATCATTTTTAGAGTAAGATGCAAAGTATTGAAGAGCAGTATAAGACACGGTGTTTGATATGATAGTAACGTAGTTAACAGACATTGCTGTCAATCTTGTCACGATCTAAGTTACTGTAAAATTTTTTTAACTCATCAATATAAAAATATTCCAATTTTTTTTTATCCTGATCAGTATCATTGATACGCTTCTAATTAAACATAGTGCGAATAGCAAAAACAGTCTTTCCAGTAGCTCATCACCAATAATCGTCTTCCACTGTCTATTGAACTAATTTACACCAATGAGTATATATTCTTGATTCCAGTTTGCACATCCTCTCTTATTGACACTAAAGAATAAATAATCTTTATGATAACATAATTATAAGTTATATATATATATATATATATATATATATATATATATATATATATATATATATATATATATATATATATATATATATATATATATATATATATATACATAAACTGTTTACTTACTACCATAAAATATTATTAAAATTTCAAATATAAAATTGAGTTGAGATGAATTTATTTCAATTATCACAATAGTTATTCTCAAAAATTCCAATTTTATAATCATAACTATGACCACCATACATCAAATAATGAACATGTTTACTTATTTGTTTATTTATTTTATGAACCCTTAACCTACCTTTTTTCTACCTTCATAACTGTAGGTAGGAGAAGGAAAAAATGTGTTCGGTCTAAACTGTATGCGTGAGCACATTATTTTATTTATTTAATTTATTTATTTTTTCAATTAAACTGGATACCAATTAATTGCTCCTTCAGAATTTATAATTGTTTATTTTTTTCACGATTAAAACCGCGTTGAAAGTTTAAGCGTATAGTTGACGCATGCGCAGTACATATATTTTGCATACATATATTCAACTAATTAAAATAGTTAATTAAAGAAAAAATGAGTAATTTCGGAAGAGAACAAACGTATTTTATATACGAACAATCGAAAATAAATATTTAAGAGTCATTATTGACGGAAAAATATTAAAAATTGCAATAGGGGGGCTAACTTGAAGGTATATTTTTAATTAATTTTTTTTAAATAAATAAATGGAGAACAAAAAATTATTAATAGCGAACAATTAAGAACAAACGATGAACAAACGACTTAATAGAAAAAAAAGTCGAAAATAGAAAAAAAATAATTTTTGAGGGGCTAACTTTGGTGACCTGAAAAATAAAGATTAATTTATTAATATTTGTGATGCACCTAGTGCATCCAACAGGTGACGCTACCTGTTATTAGAGCGCTATCTATTATGAGAGCGTGAATTCAAAAGAAATATTCAAATTAGTAAATATTAAATGATTAAAATCAGTTAAATTTTATATTCGAAGTAAATATTCAAATCATTTATTTCATGCTTTTACTCTTACCAGTTGTAATAAACATCTTTTGGTTAACTCTGTTTTATTTACAAAAGAAAATAAAATAAAATAAGGGAAAAACATATTTCGGTACAAAAGGACATTGTAACCGAATTTTCAGAACCCATAAAAGGTACTTGAGTAATTCAAGGACTATTTCTCGCCACATGGAATTTAAAACCCTATGAGGAAAAGTCGTAAAAGACACGTGTGAAACTCAATAAACCCTTGTTCTAAAAGTAACAAAGAATAATAAAAAACCATATGTAACTAAACAAAAATAAGATTGTTAAATAACATTTACTATTAAAATCTAACTTTATATAATATTGAAGTTGAGCAAAATTAAGTTAAAATAATTAATAATTATTATCTTGTATTTAATTTATAATTAATAATTATTATTTCATTAATGTACTATTAATTTATTATTGAATCATTATTTAATTTATAATTAAACGATAATGTCTATTCTTTTATACATGATAATAATTAAATTGACTTATAATTTTATTAGAAAATCCGATTGTAAAATAATAGAAATAATATTTAATTCAAGTTATTAATTAGTCAAACTCAAACATTAATCCAACATATTATAAGCAATATAATATATATATTTTCATGTTATAGTTTATTATAATTTTTATTGTAATTTAATTTCAAGTTAATTAAAAGTTAATTTTATTATAAATAGATTTTAAAAGGGTCTGTTAAATTAATAAAAATAGTTAAATAAACATAATGACTGCATTGCTAAAAGTGTATATTAGTGAAGTCTAACTTTCAGGCCGATAGGCTGAAATAAATATATATAGATATAGAGAAAATACATGTTAGTATATAAGGATCATTTATATGTAGTAGAAAATGTGTGTGCTTATGTATTCCTTAGAGTGGAAGTATGTATGGAAGTTATGGTGGGAGAAGAACGGAGTTTGAAGCTCTTCGGAAAAACTATGTAACGACACTTCTCACCGAGAGTTTAGATTGCTAAGATCACGTCATTGTAAACCTCAATTTTATATTTTGAAGCTTTTAATATTTTGTCAACTTGAATAATAAATTGAAACCAACTAAATAATTTTGATCAAAATTAAATAACGTCTAAATAGAATTCTTTTATTTAAAATGATTCCTTTCCCGCACTGAAATCGAGTATTTTAATACTCCCGGGCGAAAGTACTACAGTAAGTAAAGTTATTAATAAATAAAAATAACATCCACTAGATGGAAGCATAACATATTACAATTTTAGGAACATTTAATTTTCGCGGGAAAGGTACAAATTTTGAATTAAACATTTTTTTAATTACAAAAAATGTTAAGATTTTTTTTATTATAAAATCTTTAGAATTAACTATCAAACAACTTTACATGTAAATTTTTTTAAATTATTCATATTTTCTTCTAACTAAATTTTATTTAGTAACAACAGTTCAATACTTAAAAGAGCTAAAATTGTTTGGGTTTGCTTTCATCAAAAAAGTCAGCTAATCAAAGTCTTAAGGTGCAATTTCATGCTGACGCTTGACGCTGACTTAGAGCGTCAAATGAGCTTAAATTGAATATAGTTTCGACTGGAGCGCCATCTTAAATTAATGCAGCGTCAGTCAAAACTAAACATTGTTTAGTTTGTAAGAATCCGCGTCAAGCGTCAGCATGAAATTGAGCCTTTAGGTTTTTAGCCTAACAATATACTTGAGAATTTTGTTGGTTTCGTCAATGGGGTGAAAAGCCTTGAAAATATATTTACAGGAAAATTTCGTTGAATTTTTCTCTATTCCTCGTTAGCCTAAATTTTTTCCGTAGAGATTGAAAGAGCGAAAAAAAAAAACAGTTTCCAAAACCTTATGAAGACTTCAAAATTGTAACAATATTGTATAGTACGCCATCTAGCAAGTGTCGCTGATATCCTATTAAAATTAATATTATTAAAAATATTGAACATTTAACAAACAAAAACTTTGCTAAAAGCACAAAAGTAAAAAAAAATAAGATTATTAAAGTAACAAATCAGCGTCAAGCGTCAGCATGAAATTGCATCTTAAGGAAGTCCTTTCGCTCCAGTTGAGTCATAACAACTGTAGTAGTAAATTTTCAATAAATTAAAATACAAAACCCATAAAAATTCCTAAAATTAAAAAATAAATAGTATATGAGGCATTAATCGTTGAAATTTTGAAAATTAAAAAAAAAAAATAGTTAAATACAAAAATTAATTTGACTGTTGTAAATCAGCTGTTAGTAACCTGTTCGTGATTTGGCAACGCTTTATTTCGGTTGTTTACATTTTCATTTGCACAATATAACCTTAACCGTGTTTAACTTTTTGCAGACAGTGTAAATAAATAAATTAATTAAAAATGTTTAGTCACAAAACCATAACATTCTCATGTCTCATGGCAGGAATGCTAGTATTTTTTAATTATTGTTTTATTTTTCAATTATGAATTATGAAAATTTGTTAACAATAAATTAACTAATAAGTATGCATGAAAAACATAAGCGCGTTAAAGTTTAGTTTGAATTTATTGAATGGTCTGAAGCTCGCGCGCTACGCAACGTTGCCAAATCTTTTGACTCCATTTTATTATAGGTAACTTGAGAATTTTTTGTGATTTTTAAATATTAATTTCTCAATAAATATATCGGTAACTGATATATTTTATTGCAAAAAAAGAAACCTGAATATTTCGAAAATCTGATTTTTAGTTTTTCACTTCATCTAATCCATGACTGATAGTATAATTCGAGAAATACTGCAAACGTCTGATTTTCTCGTAAGACTCTGAACAAATACTAACATTTAAAAATTTTATTTTTTCAAAAATTTGTCCGGTAAAGTATAATTTAAACCTCACTATAAGATAAATAAGGACCTTAACTATTAGAAAAAAATTAAATTTACTCATAATCTAATATTTTTTATTTTACATTGGCGGCGAAAGGACCTCCTTAAGTAATTCTGTTCGAGCGGTGTACAGAACTACGATATCTCAGTAGTAGGTGTCTGTAGATGGCATTTCAATCGAATTGAGCGGAAGTTTTAAACGACGATATTCTTTACATAACACTTATATTAATTATGAGTTTGACGAATTGTGTTATTTCTTAACAACAATATGATAATAACAATAAATAATCATTAAAATAATAATAATAACGACAATACCAACAATAACAATAAAGATAACACTGAAAGTTCTCATAAT
Organism: Cotesia glomerata; assembly: GCF_020080835.1. Lineage (NCBI taxonomy): Eukaryota > Metazoa > Arthropoda > Insecta > Hymenoptera > Braconidae > Cotesia > Cotesia glomerata. The sequence continues at coordinate 17,310,047 of NC_058159.1, read as the reverse complement.
AGTAACAATAAATTAATGATGATAATAATAGTAATAATAATATTTATCATTATTAATATTATTGTCATTAAATTATTAAGCATTAAAGTATTAAATTTAAATTTACAACTACCACAACTACAAAAGATGTTAAAATTTTTTTTCAAATTTAAGTGAAATTAAAAGCTTACAATCGATAATTTAGTTTATTTATCTAAGCCAAAGAGTATTCGCGGCTTATTTATATAAAATTTTATTAATGCTGCTAGATATTGTACGAAAAGTGATACTTAAAATGATTTATATTGAAACTTTATAATCATTCAATTTCTGCGGGAAAAATACAAAATTTGAATTAAAAATTTTTTTAAAAACAAAAAATATTAAAATATATTTTTTATTGTAAAATCCCTAGAATTAATTATTCAATAACTTTTCATCTGTATTTTTCTAAATATATTTTCTTCTCATTCAGTGGCATTTATTCACTAGAGTCAATATTTAAGGACCAGTTTTTCAATCCAGGATAAAATTTTATCTAATGATGAAAATATATCTATATATTTCATATATACAAATATACTGGCAGTAATACTTTTATCCTGGATAAAATTTTATCTTGATTTGAAAAACTGGCCCTAAAAGAGAATTGTTTGATTTTGCTTTCTTCGGAAAAGTCAGCTGATCAAGATCTGAGTAATTCTGTTCGAGCAATGTACAGATACTACAAACGTCTTGATGATTGTTGCCTGTAGGTGGCAGTACTTGTTAATTGAGCGAAGTTTGGAACAATGATATTCCTTACATAATACGAATATTAATTATAAGTTAACGAATCATGATCTTTACTAATAACAATATGGTAATGACACTTAATAATAATTATAATAACGACAATATTAACAATGACAATAAGGATAATATTGAAAATATTTATAATGGTAAAAATAAATTGATAATACTATTTATCATTATTGTCATTGATATTTTTTTTAAATTATTAAGTATTAAAGATTGATTTAATGACTAAACATTGTTCGAGTTCTACTTTCTTTGGATAAACCAGCTGTTCAGTGTCTAGGGAATTTTCATTGAAGATAGTGTACATTCTATAATCTCATGGTTGTTGCCTGTAGATGGCACTGTCATTCAATTGAGCGGGTTTTAAATAATCTTAATCTCTTGATAATACGTAACATAACTATGCGTTTGATACATTGTGTCATTTACTAACAACAATATCATAATAACAATAAATAATATTGGTAATCATAATAACAACAACAATAATAGTAATTATAATACTGAAAGTAATAAACTATGCGTTTGATACATTGTGTCATTTACTAACAACAATATCATAATAACAATAAATAATTCTGGTAATCATAATAACAACAACAATAATAGTAATTATAATCCGAATAAAAACAGTTTCACTGTAAAAAAAATCGCGCCAAGTCCACGTTCATAAGACTATTAAGGAAAAAAAAATTTTTTTTTTCTTTACAAAAAGATATAAAATAGAAAAATGAAAAAATCAACAGACTCGATAGAGTCTTGCGCCAAGTTCCGTTCTCAAGCCAGACTACCGAGTGTGTATATACCGTAAGCAGAACGGTTTTTTGAGGTTACAAATTTTTTTTCAAATTTATTTTGATTTTTTTTCTATATGATATTTTATAATAGTAGTCCATGCTTTTTATTACGCGTATTACTTGATTATTATCAATTATCTTCATAATTTCTATTTAAAATTATTAAAAATAATCAGCACAAACTATAGCGACCCTGATTTTTAGATTTTAACTTTTTTCTTATGTAAAAAGCGGACGGCCAGAGACTAAATAATATAAGGATGCATGCTAATCTTAGATAATAGCTGATAATAGATGGGAAACTACAGTGAAAAAAAGATATTTGACAGCTTGCAATTACACACGCCAGGCAGCGCAAGAATCTTTTACATGAACTATAGCTTAAAGGGGATAGTTTGCCACCGGAAATGTATTAAATTAAAATTGTCAATTTTTATTATAATTACAAAAAATACTGAAATCCGAACAAAAACAGTTTCACTGTAAAAAATTGCGCCAAGTCCACGTTCATAAAACTCATCTCAATAACATTTGCACTTTACAAAAAAAATTAGGCTCGTTTTAATAATTTTCATTCTCTACAAAAAGATGTGAAATACAAAAAAATACCAAGAAACCATCATAATGTTGAAAAAATTGAAAAAAAATTTGTTGAAAATTAAAAAATAAAAAAAAAAATTTTTTATCGTACTTGGCGCGCGTCATTGAGTACCCCAAATTTTTTCAGGATAAATAAACATCCTTTTAATGCTGAAAAATTTATAAGTAAGTCAACCTATGTTATTTCATAATAAGTTTTACAAAAGTTAGGTAAAATTGACATGTCATACGCAGTTATGCAAACTACATATAAGTCGATACGCATGCATACGTTGGGTCGGTTGCATTGTGAGAATTGTGTTTACTAAAAAATAAAACATATGGCCGACTAAATTGGGACAATGCGGTGTGAGTTCCAATCAAAATGTGTTAATTACAATTAAACGAAGCAATATCAAACTTTAATATTGCATAAGGTTCTTCATTAAAGATTAATGACGAAGCTGAAAAAAAATGAATCCAAAAATTTTATATAATTTCAGATTTCTTGAACACACCACCATATTGACAGTTGTTCTCACTAAAGATCTAAAAAAAATTTTAAGAACGGGTTTTTTCACTAAAACTGATAATTAATACACTAAGCAATGTTTTCAATGAGTTTAGTATCCTTGACTAATGAAATCTATATAAATATATATTATGATTATATATATACAAGCGAAATCGATTTTTCTTGAGTTGAAATTCTTCCGAAAAAATTTGGGGTACTCAATGACGCGCGCCAAGTACGATAAAAAATTTTTTTTTATTTTTTAATTTTCAGCAAATTTTTCTTCAATTTTTTCAACATTATGACGGTTTCTTGGTATTTTTTTGTATTTCACATCTTTTTGTAGAGAATGAAAATTATTAAAACGAGACTAATTTTTTTTTGTAAAGTGCAAATGTTATTGAGATGAGTTTTATGAACGTGGACTTGGCGCAATTTTTTACAGTGAAACTGTTTTTGTTCGGATATATAATTCTATATACTTATATATAATTGTATATGGAACTATATATAATCCTGCATGGTTGTATATTGCTCCATATATAGTCACATATAATTATATATGATTATATATAACCTCATATACAATTCCATATATAATCATGTGTGATTATATATAATTATGTATGATCATATATAATTATATATGTGATTCCATATATAATCATATATAATATATGATTATATACAATTATATATAGTTATATAGAAACATTTTTTCTTGGAAAATTTAATTTTACATAATATTGTAGTTAAACAAAATTAAGTTGAATTAATTAATAATTCATATTTTGTACTTAATTTATAAATAACTAATAATTAGTTATGGGATCATGATGAATTACGTTATTATTTAGTCGTTAAAATAGAAGATCATAGAATTTTCTCACACGTGTCTTTTGTGTATTTCCCTCTAAGGTTCTCAAGTACCGAACGTTTTCCGGAACTCGATTACAACCTCCCTTTGTATTCGCTCATAAATTATATTTATTTAAAACCAAAATACTCTGCACAATAAATATTCTCCAACATAAGTACGATGACTTAAAATTTTTAAATTAGACAATTTTAAGTATGTATTTACAATATAAATTTATGAAATATTTAAAATATATTTGAATTCGCACTTCGCTCACAGGTAGTTTCACCTGCTGAATGTATCTAGAGGCATCACAATACAAGTTACATACTATTGTACCAACAAGAGCAAAAAAAAACAACCTGCGAAACTTTATATAGATTTTACTATGTGTATTCTGTTATGCTTCCATCTAGTGGATGTTATTTTTATTTATTGAAAATAAATTTATTGAAAATTTTACTGTAGTTCTTTCGCCCGGGAGTATTAAAATACTCGGTTTCAGCGCGGGAAAGGAATCATTTTAAATAAAAGAATTTTATTTAGACGTTATTTAATTTTGATCAAAATTATTTAGTTGGTTTCAATTTATTATTCAAGTTGACAAAATATTAAAAAGCTTCAAAATATAAAATTGAGGTTTACAATGAAGTGATCTTAGCAATCTAAGCTCTCAGTGAGAAGTGTCGTTACATAGGTTTTTCCGAAGAGCTTCAAACTCCGTTCTTCTCCCACCACAACTTCCATACATACATCCACTCTAAGGAATACATAAGCACACACATTTTCTACTACATATAAATGATCCTTATATACTAACATGTATTTTCTCTATATCTATATATATTTATTTCAGCCTATCGGCCTGAAAGTTAGACTTCACTAATATATACTTTTAGTAATACAGTCATTATGTTTATTTAACTATTTTTATTAATTTAACAGACCCTTTTAAAATTTATTTATAATAAAAATTAACTTATAATTAACTTGAAATTAAATTACAATAAAAATTTTAATAAATATTACAAATAAATTACAATAAAGAGAAATAGTCCTTGAATTATTCAAGTACTTTTTATGGGTTCTGAGAATTCGGTTACAATGTCCTTTTGTACCGAAATATGTTTTTTTATTTTATTTTATTTTCTTTTGTAAATAAAACAGAGTTAACTAAAAGATGTTTATTACAACTGGTAAGAGTAAAAGCATTAAATAAATGATTTGAATATTTACTTCGAATATAAAATTTAACTAATTTTAATCATTTAATATTTACTAATTTGAATATTTCATTTGAATTCGCGCTCTCATAATAGATAGCGCTCTAATAACAGGTAGCGTCACCTGCTGGATGCACTAGGTGCATCACAATTCAAAGTTTTAGAGCGTTCAACACAAATGTAGCGTTCATGCAGTGAATGATGATCGTAAAGTTAGCCGACATCCGACAAATTAAAAACTTAGACAGCGATATCTCGATGGAAAAAAAGTTATCATAAATTACCCAAGCTGAAATGGCGCGGAATTCAAATCTCTACACGTGAATTTTTTTGTTTTTCGTAATGCGATCAATCTCGAACCGTGATTTAAAAAATAAATTTTTGTCTGTTGATAATTCTTCGACGAATTGGAAAAATGATATGAAATTAATATATTTTCATCAGTGAACTGTAATTACGTCGTGAATTTTTTCAGATTTTCAAATTTCAGTCTGGAACTCAAAAAATTTTTGGAGTTTCATAACTCTTTAAAAAACCAACGGATTTAAAAAAAAAAAAAAAGAAAATGTTCCTCGTTGAAAACTCTAGACGTGAATTTTTTTATTTTTTAAATTTAATCATAATTTAAAAAATAATCGTAAAAATATAATTTTTGGAATTGTATATCTTTCTCAAAAATTAACATATTTAAAAAACAAAAAAACGAAAAGCTTCATCGAAAACTCTATACGTGAATTTTTTTTATTTCTTAAATTTAAACGTAATTTAAAAAATATTTGTAATAGTACAATTTTATTTATGATTTTATCAGTATTTCTAATTAAAATGTATATAAATTGATAATTTAAAAATTTTTTACTTAGCTGGGTCATTCCATCTCAAATCGATCAGTAGTTGGAATCGATTACTTTCGATTTGGACAAATTTTGGTCAGAAATTTTTTCATATCATAGAACGAAGTTCTGCCAAAAGAAAAAAAATAAAAGAATTTTTTTAAAAAATATGCAAATTCAAAAGTTTGCGATTTTTTCAATTTTGTTTTTGTGATATCTCGAACGCTATTATAGATACAGGAATGGCCTTTCGTTTGTTTGAAAGGAAACACTTGGGGCTATTGAAAAAAAATATTTTAGAAAAAAATTTTGAAAAATGCCAAATTTGTCAAATTTTGAATTTTTGGTAATCATCAAAAATGACGATCGCCATTTAAATTTGGGTTCACTATTTTTTTATAATATCTTGTACTGCTTTTATAAGATCCTGAAATTGTTAGAACTGTTTTTTCAATTTAAAAAAAAAATTTTTTTGTTTTTTGCAACTTTTAAATAAGGTGAAGTTATGCAAATACAAAATATTGTAATTTTGAGCATGAAAAATTAAATGCACGACGTGGAAATATTAAATAATAAATTAATTTCAACTATTTTTTATTTTTTGGACATAATCTTCAAGTCAGGCTTGACGCATGATATAATTCGTTATTTTTCTTTTCTTTACTTCATTTAAAGTTGTTGACGCTACTTATCGTCTTATAAACATGGAAATAATTGAAATTTGATGTTGAGAAACATTAATATGCAGAAATTTGTAAGTAAACAAGTAATTGAAAGAACGAAAGAAAATTGATATTCTTATCACATTATTTCTGATTTTCATTGAAAACTAATATCTGTTTGAGTTATTTGGCGTTAAAAACTCTAATTGAAGTGAAGAAGCGGATAAAATATATCATGGGTGAAAAAAATAAAAAATTATATCATCATTTATATTCATTTTAATTAGAAATACTCGTAAAATCATAAAAAAAAAATTATATTTTTACGAATATTTTTTAAATTACGTTTAAATTTAAAAAATAAAAAAAATTCACGAGTAGAGTTTTCGATGACGAAGATTTTCGTTTCTTTGTTTTTTAAATCCGTTGGTTTTTTAAAGAGTTATGAAGCTCCAAAAATTTTTTGAGTTCCAGACTGAAATTTGAAAATCTGAAAAAATTCACGACGTAATTACAGTTCACTGATGAAAATATATTAATTTCATATCATTTTTTAAATTCGTCGAAGAATTATCAGCAGACAAAAATTTATTTTTTAAATCACGGTTCGAGATTGATCGCATTACAAAAAACAAAAAAATTCACGTGTAGAGATTTGAATTCCGCGCCATTTCAGCTTGGGTAATTTATGATAACTTTTTTTTCCATCGAGATATCGCTGTCTAAGTTTTTAATTTGTCGGATGTCGGCTAACTTTACGATCATAGTGAATGAGTGAAATATTTAATCCATGAGAAAATTACATTAAATAAAATTTTCTTTTTTTTTTTTTTTTTTTTAATTCTTTATATGAAGTAATTATACATGACAAATGTACACAACACTAAAAGAGCCGTTTTAATCACCAGAAAAAAAAAAAGTTATTCAACCAGTTTTTTTTTTTTGTTATACGACATTTGAGAATTCAACCTTGTTCAGCTATGAAAACTACTAGGAAGTAAACTAGAAACGTAAAAATGACTTGTATTAATAATGAGTGAACGAACATACAATGTATAAAACTCAATGATAAATTTATGTCAGTTTTTCGACCGTTTTGATAGATATATTTTGTGCATTCAATTTTTACTTGATAAATTAAAAATTAACTATATATACTCTAACATTTTTCAATATAAAATTTTTTTTGTATTATCTGATCATACTTATTTTATATATACTCATACAAAGTTTCTCTAAAAAGTTTGCAGTCAATTTTATCGTAAGTATTTTATATCATATTATTCTACAGTTCTATATAAAGTTTATAATTAGTATTAAATCATTAGTGGATGGAATATAAATGGAAAATCGGCATTCTTTTTTAATTTTCGATTGTATATAAAATCATCCATTAATTTTTGTGCTTATTTTTGAAGTCTTTTATTAAATAAGTTAGTGAGATAGCTTGTGTTTTCTACTATTGGTGTTCCTTATTAAACAAAAATTAATTCTAGATGTAGAACAAAAATGTTACAAATTTTAAAAAATTTCTCTGATTGATGGATAAAGTAACACGTACAAGCCTTCGTGTTTGATCCTGTAAGTTTATAATTCGGAAAATTCATAACAAAATCCTTTATTTGGAGTGATGTCTTTCTACGCAGTATTCTTTGAATAATTAAACTGTTTCATGATGATCATAAAAATATTATTTATAATAATAATATGTTATTTTTAATATTAATTTTGATAATTATAATAATTTTCAGTTTGTCTTGCATGATCAATAAAAAATATTGAAGGATGGCCGAAGCTGTAGTGGATGGCACTTCAATGTCCCGATTTTTTTGTCACAAATGCAGCATTGAGATTGAACGTTTATTACCGGTAAGTATTGTATTAATCGAAAAATTTGTAATTCAACATAGATTGATGTGTCAAATTTGATAGTGTATTATTTTTATATCACAATTAGCTTATAGTTGATGCTTACTTGGACAGCTTGTAATGATATAATTTTTATTCCAATAATTATGATATTTGACAATGTAAACATTTTTTCATATGAATGTGTCATCGAGTTTTAATATTATTTATTGAGTAAATAAATAATTTTGAGGAAAATGTGGAAAAAAGTATAACAAAAAATATTAAAGTTACTTGTTATGATTATTTACTCATAAAAAAAAAAAAATAAAAAATAACAAGGATTACCCCGACTGAGTTGAATTCAGATCAGGCGGTTATGCAGGAAGCGTATACAAGACCGAAATACAATTCAGGCTATTCAGATTCATCGAAACGCACTCATGTTTATTTTACGACAAAGGAGTTACTGCGGTTCTTATAAAAGGAGTTATAAGCACTTTTCAAAATGTCTAGAAAAGAAAATATGAATAAAGCGGTCTCACTTAGAAAATTTGCTAGCTAGCTGGGTATTTATACTAAGTATTGCGCGCGAATTTATTTCTTGCGGTATTTGTTATTGTAGGAAATAACAGCCGAATGAGAGAATTAAAAAACCGAGTAGTAAATTGCACTCGTATTGGTTTGCTAATTTTTCTATTGCAACTTTTAATCAATTTCTATTATAATTTTATAGACAAGTAAACGATTTTTCTATTGTCGATTATTTTATTCATTCAGTCGTATTTTTTCAATTCATTTATTATTAAGGTATAAAAATGATTGATAATTAAGCAAAACAAACATTAATTATTTATTAATAAGATAAATTTTACGTTAACTTCGTAAATGAAATTTAAAAAAAAAAAAGTTTTTTTCTGAATAACTTAAATTTTCCGCCGATCTATTCAAAATAATATTAACTCATCAGTTTTAAACCTTACGAATTGTTTCAAGTATCATAAACAATATCTTGACCGGTTTAGTTATTTAAAAGATATTGTTGAAAAATTACTTGTTTAAAAGATTATAAATTTTCAAACGAGTCGTCTATTTTTTTTCTCTATAATTTTGTAATTTTGACGGTTAATCAACTATATCGGAAATTTTATTTTTCTTCACAGTTGTGTGTGCACGTGCGTGTGTGTGGGACTTTAGAATATTGCACTGATTAATTTAGAAAATTGTTTAAATTTATTAATTTTTACTAACTACTTTAGATTAAAAATAAAATTTTAAAGCCGCTTCACTAGCTCTATTCTTTGAAAAAAAATTTCAATTTTTCTTAGCGGGAAGTTAAAAAAACCGTCAATTGCTATGAACAGCATTAAATAGCTTGATTCATTTGCGATATCTCACTATCGAAAAATTAACAACGTAGTTGCTTTTTTAAAGAACTTTCAAATTTTTGGTTGGTTCAATGTTTCGAAATCAGCCAAAAATTCACGCTTTTAATGCCTCTATTGATATCATAATCTATTGACTTGCATAAAAAATATCACTATCCTAACATTCCTCATGAATTGTTAGAATGAAACTATCTCTATATTTTCATCATGTATGAACTTGTTTAAATTTAAATATTTAGAAAACAGTAAAAAAAACTTTGCACAATATATTTTCAGGATTATACATGTCCAAACTGTGCCAGTGGTTTCATAGAAAGACTCGAGAATGCAGAAGATCATGATGCTAACATGGAAATGAATTCCGAAGACTTCAATGATATTGATTTCGATGTGAGTTAAAAATCTCAAGTAAGAAATAAGTTGAGAAACTATTTTCTCAAAATGCCAAGAAAACATGTGAAAAATAAAAATTTAACTCTAGGTTAAATTATCAGACTGGTCATCAGAACCTAATAACTTTTATTGAGTGATGAGAGATTCACTGCGATAGTTTTGAAACTACACGGAAAAAAAAATTTCGTTCTGGTAACGTAACTGTAGAGTTACCACAACTATACACAGTTTACTGTTCGTTGTAGAGTTACAGTAACAAAATGTTATTTAGTTCTGATAACTCAATGTTGTTGAGCTCTCAGAGCTCTACGGGACTGTTCTCAGAGCCAAACGGTATAGTTGGGAGCGCTCTACGTTGTGCAGTAGTGGAGTGCGCTGACATATTTCATAACCTTCTAAAATGACAAACATAATTATTTTGTTACTAATCCATATTATTAAAAATATATGAGGACAATTAAGTTCCCAATTTATTTATTTAAAGAAATAGATTTTTTTTTGTCAAATTGAATTTCGTTAGAACAGTTTTGTATTTATGGTTTTCCAAGGTTCATTTGCAGTGACTGTTAATTTAATTTATTAATTGAATATATATTGTGATAAGTGATAAGTTATCGGAATACATTAAAAAGACCCCATTTAACACAAGATAAAATTTGTTTTCGTTTATTTATATTTTCTTGTGCATATACGGTAGTGATTTTGTGTCCAATATTTATTGATATAATTAAGAAAATAAGATAATTTTGTGACGACCCAATTTTTATTTTACAAATAATTTTTATTTGTAATATAAGTTCTGTTATTATTTTATTTCTATTATAATACTATTCTTATTTGTCATATACAATTATTGTTGGCAATATAAATTCATTCTGCCGCATGTATTTATTAAATTATCAATGCTAAATCGTAAAAAAAAATTATTAAGCAGACTTCTCAAAATTTGTTATAGTCTCAGAACGATCCTGTAGAGTTGTGAGAGGTAAATAACGTTTAGCTCTCAGAGCTCAACGATGTAGAGTTGCAGGAGCCAAACGGTATTGTTACTATAAGAATACGTTAACCTACTGGAACTTTTTACAACTAACTAACTACTATAGAGTTCCTATAGTAAAATTTTTTTCTCCGTGTAAAGTATTACCGGAACATTCTCGTTTGATAGATAGAAATTATACGTATTCTCAATAACAGTAAAGCCGTGAAAAGAACGACTTACGACTTTGGTGAAGTAATAAGAAAAGTCCAGCGAGTACGTATTTTTTTTTTTTTTTATATGCCATTACACAGAAAGAACAAGATTACACTGGATAACATTCCAGATTATACTCAGTGACATCTGTAGTAAAAAAAAAATTTTAGATAGTAGCTGGTATAATCCAGATTATGCTGAATGATATCTGGATTATACTCAGTAGAATCTTGGATTATATCCAGTGATATCTGCGCCATTTTCTTTCTAGCGTCTACACGTGCTGTTTACAATATGTGAATTATAGTCAATCATCAGTATATTGAACATTAAAAAAATATAATCGGTCTATTAATTAGTGCGTGAACATTTATATTTTGTGCTATGTAACAATATGTTTTATAGCCGTTATAATTATTAAAATTACAAGGTATGTAAAAATTGTGTACAAAACGTATGTTTGTCCGTTTAGACTTGTAACACCAAGATCTAACCTGTTCATGGTTATATGATAATGCTAAGTGCGCAGGCGCTAGAAAAAAAATCACGGTGATATCATTAGGTATTATTCGATGGACCCCATAGAACTAATGCAAAGAGAGAATGTCTCGACCAATAGTGCAGATGGAATGTCCATCGCTTGGCTTGAATAAGGTTCACTAGTCACTTGACCAGTAGGCATGAAAAAACTTTAATTTATATATACATAATGGGTCATGAAGAAAAAAATAATTGTTAATTTGTAATAGCGTCTCAATAATTACTACAATACCATCATAGTACGTAGTTTGGGTGGGGAGAATAAAAAGAAGGGAAAAGTAAGTAAAGTATCGAGAGTATAAGAATGGACTGAGAAAGGTGGATGGTGGAAGGGGCCCGGTAGCTTAACTGGTAGAGCTCCTGACATGTTATCAGAGAGATCCAGGTTCGATTCCTGGCTTGGTAACCTAACCCATTTATTTTTTCAAAGTTTATCTTTGCTCTCATGTAGTTTCTTTCATTTTTCTTTCATTTGTTTAACATCTTTACAACTCGAACAGATACCACAAAACTTCCAGCTTTACTAGTATTCAAGTTCGATGGACCCCATAGAACTAATGCAAAGAGAGAATGTCTCTCGACCAATAGTGCAGATGGAATGTCCATCGCTTGGCTTGAATAAGGTTCACTAGTCACTTGACCAGTAGGCATGAAAAAACTTTAATTTTCTTTAATATAACATTTCCTCTAAATATCTTAATAGTTATTTTTAATTTCTAATAATTTAAAAATACTGAAAAATCGTTTAGAAAAAAAAACTTACGAAATTGAACTTTTTTTATGAAAAAAGTCGCAGAAATTTTGATTTTTACGATATCGAAAAAAAACCGACGCTATTTTATTCGGAAAACAATATATTTTGAGGAAAAAATCAATATTTGATGAAGTTTGAGAAAAATATATTTATTCTGAAGTTTGAAGTTACGAATTTCGATCAGTCGCTTAAAATGAGAATAAAACATGCAAAATAATATAAAAAGATTTAGTTTTTTGTCATAAAACTCTTTTGTTACAATTATTACAATAAAAAAATAGAAATATCTTGAAGAATGTCAATGAAATCAGTCGTAAATGAGACTGTCTCATTTATAAATTTCCTTCTAAATTTAAAATTGCCTCAAAGTTTGCCTGGGGTCCACTGGACCTCGTGTGTCCTCAACGGGTTAAAAAAAATTATGAGTGACCTTTCAAAATTTAAATTTTGAATTGAAACTTTCAGGAACTTATTTTTTTTTTTGGTCTATAAAATTATGATGTAACGAGAAAAAAAAAATTAAAAAAAAAAAAATTTCGATTTTTGACGATTTTTGAAATTTTAAAAAATTTGGAGCGACCTCTTAAATTTTTTTTTTTAAGCTGTTCTTTGGAGAGGGCTCTTAAAACATCAAAAACTGACATTTTTTCACTCGAGACTCAAAAAAAAAATAGTCGGTTTTTTTGCGCCACCCTACTGGGTATAATAAAAAATCCAAAGGATCAATCTCGGATTATATCCAGTGGAATCTTACGTTTGTTTTTGTTACATATGTTTTGACTCGCGATTAGTTTATTGCGAGTAAATTTGCGGTTACGTATAAAATTAATAATTATATTTTATACCGAATAATTAATTGAGTTTGTTTGTGAATTAAATATTTAATTCACAAGGTATGTGGGCAATCTTACAATTAGATTGCGCCAAGTAAAAAACCAATGAGGCTTAATTTAACTTTAATTTATTTTAAAGCAAAGAAATGCGACTGTGCGCTACAAGGTTTGTGAGAATAACTTACTTAATGAAAATACAAAAATTGTTACAAGGAGAGTAAGAACTAGGCGTGACAATTACAAGCAGGAAAAATTAGGAGTAGGAATATTTGGCAACGAATAGTTGTCCAGGAAGTAATTTGGAGGCGGGATAATTGCAAGCTATGCAGTTTGGAAAAATAAGCAGGAAAGGGAATACGGATGTTAAGGTTTTTACCTGGATGGGCGATAGATTTACAAAATATTTCTAAACTTAGTTGGCAATTAAGGACGTTCCCAAGTAGCAGTTGTGCTCAACTTTAAAAACGGTCTCCCCATATAAACCATACTATAAATGCAACAACAAAAAGTTGCGATCCACTGTACATTTTCAGTGGCGCGAAAGTGCGCAGAAGTCCAAAAATATACCCATTGCGTCGTTTTTCCGATCTGGCAACATTGTAATCTCTTTCTGTATATTTTTATTTATATTTGAGCCGAGTGTAATAGAGTTTGAATATTTTAAGGTTACTTTTATTTTGAAGAGAAATTAATAAAAAACAATTTATTAATAATGACTTCACGCTTGAGGAATGGAAGATTTGTGAAAAAAAAAATTGGAAACTTATTTTACGGAGATAGACAAGTTATAACATTTAAAATTTCTGATGCTTTAGAATCTTTTAAACAATTTTTAAGTAAGTTATCAGATGGAAAACAGAAATGTTTATTAGTTGCACATAATGCTCGTTTTGACGTACCACGACTTCTACGAGCTATCATGAATATTAAAGTCGAGCTTTTAGATTTAATTATCGGTTTTGCTGACACTTTGTCATTATTCAGAAAGTCTTTGATTGATAGGAAAGCACCTGGTCAATTCAAGTTAGAGAGTTTGAGTAAAGATTTCTTACACCCTCATAATGATCAGGAATCTTTTCATGATGCTGCATATGACGTAGTGGTACTTCAAGACTTAATTCACAAACTAGAGCTACGAAGTGGTCTACTACAGGCATGCAAAAACATCAATGTTTATTTAGAAGAGTTATCCAGATTAAATAAAACTAAAGTAAACTTAAAAATGTTAGCCGAATTGAGAAATATTATTTCAATAAATATGTGTAAGAAATTGGCCTCAAATGACATTTCTTGTGATAATTTGAGAGAAATCTATAAAGAAGGCGGAAAAAATGCTATTGTGCAATTATTTAGCGAAAAAGTAGATAATAAAAAAGCGCGAATAACTAAAAATAAAAAAATCTTAACGGCTGTCTTAGACTTTCTAGAAAATGAGACTTCGCCAATGATAAAGAAATTAAAATCACCAAAAAAAAAATTTAAAAAAAACTTGTCTAAAAAATAATATATTTCTAAAATGTTTCATTTTATGTTAGTAAATGAAACAAGAGTTTTTATACAAATTATATTGTTAATTATATTTTTGAATCTATAATTATTAATAATGTTAACATATGGAGTATTAATGTTGAAAAATAATTCATAATAAATATTCCAGAGATTTACGAAATCACATTTTTTTTACAACATCCTACAGTTAACCTATTTGTGAGCAACTCGCATTTATTTACAACTGCTGCGCCTTTACGGTATTTCAAACTTCCCGCCCAACGCAGCGTTGCCAAGCCACCATCTCTCTTTGATCGAGTAATGAAAAAAAAGTGAAAAGTAACTCTTTCAACATTTTTTATAACTAAATGAATATCGCTCCTTTTTGTTATTTTTTGAGAAATATGTTTATTATATGTTCAATTAACAATTTTCAGTTTTTTATAAAAATTCTAAGAAAATTACTGTAATTATTTAAAAAAAAAGTGCGCTACAATGAGGGTTAGGATAGGGATCACATGTTAAATATGTGATTTTAAACTTTCGATTATTCAAAATTTAGCACCGCAAGAAGGGTTTTAAAAAATTTCTACGTATAAAGGACACTTATAAGTATCTGGATTCAAAATTTGAACGATATTCCAAGAAAAGTGTTTTCCTTGGGAACGTCCTTAAAAAGATTAAAAATACAAAATTTACTAAAAGTAAAAACCCAGAGTAATATAACCCAGGTATCAAATTTATGACCATAAGCAGATTAAAAACTATTTAGGAAAATATCCCAAAAATTACCATTAAAAATTCATTTTCTATTCTAAAGCTAGAAAATAACTAAAATATAAAAAAAGCAAAAAATTGTCTAGACTGCTATTGCAATACATAGGCTAGGAAATTTACACTCATAAATAAAGTTGAACAAATGAATGAACCTTTTTCTAGATAACATAAAATACTTAAGAATACGGGTTTGAATTTAAAATAAAATATATTATTTATATTATTTACTAATTTAAATAATAATTTTTGACTGGACTATACAATAAAAAATATAAAATTATTTAATTAATTTAAATTTTTCTAATAAAACTAATCGTACGACGGAGCAGTTTCCAATAAATATTTTTTTGAAAATTTTATTTTCGAGATTTCTCAAAATCTACCGAGTCGAATCGGTCCATATTAGGGATAATAGTCAGAATAACTCCATAAGACATCATAACATAATAGAGATAATAGAGATCTAACATAACAAAGATGGCTACAAATAAAGGTTTACCAGTATGAGCTCTCTCATCAAAAAAGAATGACTTATGCACAAGTACCGGTCGGCTGCCCAATTTTAAAACACAGTAACTGCAAAATTTGTATACCTAATTTTTTTTTAATATTGCTGCATTTTTTATAACTTTTAGACCCTAATTTCAAGTATTTTTTCTTAAAAATATTTATATTCAAGTATTTTCTATTCATAAATCAAATTTTTCATCAATTTGCCAGGCAAACTTTTTTTTAATAAGAAGAATTTTTAAAAATTTCTAAATGTTAGTTACTGTGTTTTGAAATTGAGCAGCCGCGGTGAGTTAGATAAAAATAGTCCATCGCATAAGCATTTAACGGGTTAAATTAATTTTTTTTTAATTGCAAAACTTTCTCTTAATTGAACATTAACAGAAACGATAAATTCAACTATTCCGAAAACTAAAAAAACTAAATCGCAACGTTGTGAAACTTTTATCAATCTGCGTACATCTAACAATTTTAAATTGAATGTTTTAGCTTCAGAAAAAGCTTTATATATATGAGCTTATAGCTACACAAAAACTTGTAATGAATTATTTTCAATTTTTTGCACTCGTCTATAGATTTTAGTACGACTATTACATTTCTAACAATTATTTACCAGTCACAAATAACTTGTTTGCTTGTAAAAAGAAAACATCACATATTGAGAGTGTGAAGGAGACATAATTGCAAGCAACAATTCACAGATTCGGTAGAATCTGGCGCCAAGTTCCGTTCAAATCCGTTGTAAACGGAGCGCCAGACTACCGACTATGTTTACTGTAAGCAGAACGGTTTTTTGAGGCTGCGAAATTTTATTTAATTCTACGGTACTTTTTTTACCCAATTTGTTTATCATAACAGTAATTCATAATTTATTTCACCGTATTAATTAATTATATTCACTTATAACAATTTATTTACTTAAAATTATTAAATTTTATCAGCACATACTATAGCTCGCTCACAAATTTCGATCCTGACTTTTTTTTTATGGAGAAAGGTCAGCGCCACAGACTAGATAAAATAAAAATGTGTAGTAATCCTCTTGTAGATAAGCAACTACAGTTAAAAAAAGTAATTCACAGCTTACATTTACGGCCGCTAGGGTGCACTGGAATTACATCTACATAAACTGTAGCTTCAAGGGGATGGTTTGCAGTAAAAAATGCAGTCAACACGAGATTTAAGTTGGTACCAATTGGAAATTTTCATTATAATTACAAAAAATACTAAAATCTGAACAAAAACAGTTTCACTGTAAAAAAGTCGCGCCAAGTCCACGTTCATAAGACTATTAGGAAATAAAAAATTTTTTTTTTCTTTACAAAAAGATACAAAATAAAAAAATTAAAAAATCCAAGTAACCGTTATGATTGTTTATGATTTTCGGAAATTAAAAAAAATTTTATTGTAAATTTAAAAATTAAAAAAAAAATTTTAAAACGTACTTGGTGTGCGTCATTGTGTATTTCAATTTTTTAAAGTCCTAGTGAATAGTTTTTACGAATTTCATTAAAAGTAAAATATTTTGCAACCACGCACACTAAATACGTTCTAAAATTTTTTTTTAATTTTTAAATTTACAATAAAATTTTTTTTAATTTCCGAAATTCATAAACAATCATATCGGTTACTTGGATTTTTTTATTTTTTTATTTTGTATCTTTTTGTAAAGAAAAAAAAAATTTTTTTTTTCCTAATAGTCTTATGAACGTGGACTTGGCGCGACTTTTTTTTACAGTGAAACTGTTTTTGTTCGGATAATTTAAAACGGACGTCACCAGGAGTAATCAATAGTCAACCAGTTGATAAAAAATTTTCATTAATCCTATATTGGTCATTTTGTGAGCGTGAAACCACGTCAAATTTTTTTTTTTTTTTTTTTTTTTTTTTTTTTTTTTTTTTTTTTTTTATTGCAACTCAAATATTCACTAAAATAATTAAAAAAATTCAACTTGATTCTGAAGAGTTCAAAGTATACAGATAATATTTTCAAGTCTGTTCAAAAACGTAAACCTATTACTCGGAAAGAACAAGATTACACTGGATAACATTCCCGATTATACTCAGCGACATCTGTAGTGAAAAAAAATTTCAGATAGTAGCTAGTGTAATCCAGATCACTGCATTGATTTTTTAATCCAATTAGCTCTTAACCTAAGGAAAAAAAGAAGCGTTGAATGCCAATTCAAGGAGCATCAAAATTGGTCTTTTAAACGAGTTTGAAATTTTCACCGTTGAAACCCTTAAAATTACAGCTGATTGATACAGAAATAAAATTTTCTTAATTATTTCCAGCAAATATACATGGATTTACCTGAAATGATTCCATCCTCGCAACTTCATGACTCTTCATCTGAAGGCAACACTCGTAGAGATAGAAGGCGACGGGACGTTCTTTTTAATAGGTATACGCAATTAATTTCATAAAATTAAATTTGTATAATTCCAAAATATTTGAATCAATATTTTTTAATAACTCAATAAAGGGTTGTTTGAAGGTTGAATGAAGTATAGTATGAAAATTCCTAACGATGTCCTTTAAAGACAATATTCACATCTATCTGAAAATAATTATTTTGCAAAAATAGATGAACTCTTGTTAGTTATATGTATCATGAATTCATATATTAAAATAATAAAGGTAGTCCATTAGAATTATAGAATAGATTTTGATAAAGTATTCAAATTTTATCACTAAAAAACTGTAGCTCTGAAAGCATTGAGAGTATCGACAAGTTAGAAGACTTTTTTTTTTGCGTCAACCATTTTATTATTCATTTATTTTGTTATTTATTGCATTATTGCATTCAATAATTAGAGAATCTTAATATTTTGTCCTCTCAAATAAATTATATCTTATGATGGGTTTATCGATTTTATAGGTATGGGCATTCTCGTCATAGACGACGAACAATGACACATGAAAATCTACTTCAAGAATTTCTTTTGAATTTAACTGGAGTTAATATCCAACGCCCAATGAATGCAAGCAGGCAGGCCCCTGTGTGAGTAATCAATAAATTTGGTTTAAAACATTATTATCATCGCAATATTTGTGATTCTCAATTCCCTGGCGGATTCGTGGTCACGGTAAAATGATCGTGAAACGACGGTGAATGTACCGTGAATTCACAGTGTCGACAAATGATCGTCGAATGACCGTCACTTGACTATCGAACGGCCGTCATTTGACAGTGAACGACGAGTATCACTGTGAAAGTTTTTCACTGTTACTTTATGATTTTTATTCTGTAGAGTTATCATACTTCACTCTTCGAAAAACCAAATTTTTACTTGGTTTCCCCGATTTTTTACCTAAGTAAAAATCGTAGATCATCGATCGATCGTCTGTCATTTGACAGTCATTCGAAAACATATAAATTGTCAAAAAACCGTAACTCGGTGGTAGATGCACAGTAGTCTGTGAGTGAAACGACCGTGAAACGAGCGTATAATGTCGGTAAGTCAGGAATTTTTTACTAGTCAACAATGAAAAAGTATTGATTATATTTTTTTTTTTTTCATTTCATTAAAAATACTCAAAGTGTATAAAAAGATAGGTAAATGAGAAATTTTCAGTAAATAATCAGGATGAAAAATTTGAAAAAAATATTAAATTATTGTAATTTTGTTTATTTCAAAGTAAAATCATAAAAAATTAATCAGATTACAGGCAATCAACAGAGATCCATCATTTCAATACTTTTCAGAAGAGTTTATGGCTTACAAGTGTTGAATTTTTTTCATAGTCTTAAATGAGAAACCATAATACTTTTTGATTATAAAAAATATAATAATCAATATTGGTTTTTTTTTTTTTTTTTTTTTTTTTTAGAGACGAAAACTTTAATTTCAAAATTACGGAAAAATTGTTTGTTATCAAGAAAAATTATTATGAGATATTTTTTTTTTAACAATTCAATTTTTAGCAATTTCTTTTCCAGATCTTTTTTTATACAATTAATAATTTCACCGTAATTTCGAAATTAAGAATTTCGTAATCATCAAAAATTTGAATCATTTATTACGATTATTATTTTGAAGTCATGGAAAAAATGTAACTTTATTTAAGCTATTTTTATCTGTGCAATGAAAAAAAAAATAACTTGGTTTGACACCTTATGATGTGACTGAATCAAACATTTCGTGCAGTGTCTTAGATAGCCTAGCTGGTAGAGTCTTAGGCGCGCGACCAAATGAATCGGGTTCGAGTCTCCGTCTCGACGTTCATAAATATTTATTTTTATTTTATTGTCCGTGACAGTAGCGTAAAATCACCGTATTTCGACAGTATATTGAGCGTACAGTGTCGGTCATAACGTCGTAGATTCACTTGCGTATACACCGTAAATATTCAATAAATTTATAGAAGACATCGTTCATAACGGTATCCGATGCTGACTGACAGATCGCTCGGTAAGAACGAACTTTATACGGTGAAACGACTGTGAAACAACCGTCATTCGACCGTGCTTTCACCGTGTCGCCGAAACCGCCAGGGTTATTAATTAGTAACATAAGAGAGAATAGCATTTTTATAAAAAATAAATAAAATAAGTTAACTCACATTGGAATACATGATACAGTACAGCAGACTTTTTCACACTTTTTACATAAGCACTTTTGACTATAAAAAAATGGTATCGCAATTTTCAATCACCAAATGTACCAAAAAGTGTTTTTTAACTGCCCGCTGAGAAAATTAAAAATTTTCGAAAATCGGGAAGTTATTGGTTTTACCCCGTTTTGCAAAAATCGAGGTTTTAACAGATCTCGACGTTTTAAAGCCCTAAGAAGCTTTCCTGACTATTTTTACGATGATGTCCGTACTTCTGTATGTATGTGTGTATGTATGTATGTGTGTATGTACCCTTCTCTGCAGCATCCCATTGTAGTTGCCATCGGCCTATGCTCTTCTGCCGTTCTTCAATTCTAAGTTCTTCAGGGCTCAGTGCAGTTGACCTTTTTCGTTGGTAAAGGGCCCGTCTTTCCTCTGCTAGAACTCTAAGAGGTAGGGTTCCAGCAATGACGCACACTGCTTCTTCTGATATAGTGCGGAAGGCACTAGCTACTCGTAGGGCACTCAGTCGGTATATTGGTCCAGCTTTTCTCCATGATTTTTGGGTTTCCCGTGCATCAGCCCAAATGGATATTCCGTAAGTGAGCACTGATGTGACTACTGATAACAATAGTAGCCTCCTGCTCTGCATTGGGCCTCCGATGTTAGGCATCAGCCGTGCGAGACTAGCCCTCACTACTGACGCTTTGGCACTGACATGTTCCACCTGCTGCTTGAAGTTGAGTCGTGCATCCAGCATCACTCCAAGATAACGGATAAATGGTTGTGATGTGATTTCTTGTTCTCCGACTCTCAACTTGATGGTTTCTACCGTTTTTCTGCTGGCGATGAGCACTGCCTCGGTTTTATGCTTGGCTAGTTGCAAGTTCATCATGTCCATCCACAAATTGACTCGTCTGAATGTAATATCCAATGCCATTTCTATCTCTTCGAGGTGCTTTGCGACAATCACGACAGCTACGTCATCCGCATATGCTACAAGTTTGACTCCCGTAGGCAATGCTATTCTCAGGAGGCCATCATACATGATGTTCCATAGCAGAAGACCTAAGACTAATCCCTGTGGCACTCCTCCGGAGATTTCGTACACTTCCGTACCATTCGTCGTGTCATATTTCAGGAGCCTGTTCGTGAAGTAGCTCGCTACTATTCTGCGAAGGTATCCTGGTATGTTTTTTTTCTTCTAGAGCCCGCATAACGCAGTCCCAGTTAGCGGAGTTGAAGGCATTCTTGATGTCCAAAGCAGCCACCAAGCAGTATTTCTTCTTTCCACCCTTCCATCTCGTTCCGGCGATTGCATCCTTGGCTATATCAACAACCAATTTGATAGCATCCAGAGTTGACCGTCCTTTTCGGAAACCAAACTGGTTCTCTGCTAGGAGTGGATCGACTAAAGCCTCTATTCTCTGATGAATTATGCGCTCGAATATCTTGCCGGCCGTGTCTAACATGCAGAGTGGTCGGTAGGATGACGGTTTTTCCGGCGGCTTTTTCCCCTTCGGAAGTAACACTAGCCGTTGCTGTTTCCACTTCTGGGGAAAAGTCCCTTCCTTCAGGCATGTATCGTAAACGTCCAGGAATAATGTCGGTGCTGCCCTAAGGATTGATTTCAGGGCAATATTAGGAATTCCGTCCAATCGCGGCGCCTTATTATTCCCTACTCGATTTCCTGCTTCTATCAACTCGTCCAACGTGATAGTTGGGATGTCTTCAGAATTGAGCTGCTCCAACTTGTAGGTGAATACCAGGTGTTGGGGAAACAACGTAGTAACAATTTTCTCTAGGAGTTGTGGACACGTAGGTGATGGCATTGGTTGGCATTTCAAGTGGGTCATAACCACCTTATACGGTCTGCCCCATGGATCTTTCTCGACTTCTGCGACCAGTTCCTTCCAGCAACGTCTTTTGCTTTCTTTGATGGCTCTGTTCAGTTCTCGACGGGCCTTTTTATACTCTGCCAACAGCTCTGCGGAGTTAGATCGTCTGTAGCCACGCTGAGACTTTCTTCTTTTTTTAAGACACTTTGAACGTAGAATGCTAATGTGATCGTTCCACCAGTGCACTGAAGGTCTTGAATTTATGCGACGTTTCCGAGACATACCAGCGTCGCAAGCTTGGGTGACTCTTCTCATTAGGTCCTTGGTCTTCCGTTCAGCAGTTTCTACGATGATCGGATTGCAGTCTAACTGAGTAGGTCCCCCTCTTTCCCCTATCCGTTCTTTCCCAACTTCCTTAAAATTTGCTTTAATATGGCTCTTTACCGTAAGATGGACGGTGGCGTTGTTTGCTCGGTGGGTCTTATATACGTGACTGAATAAAGTAGTCAGTACTTGTCTTGGATAGCTTAACTGGTAGAGCCCTTGGCGCGTAACCGAGAGATCTGGGTTCGATTCCCAGTCTGGGCTGTCTGATTATTTTTTCAATTACGGAAAAATTCCCACTGAGTAGGTCCCCCCCTTTCCCCTATCCGTTCTTTCCCAACTCCCTTAAAATTTGCTTTAATATGGCAGTGGGGTCGAGAGACTTAACTTTCCACCCAACCGCGCTAGCGCTCCTGTTGTCTCTTGTTAGTTTCTGGCCAGTTGATATTTCCCATAGTATCGCACTATGGTCGCTGGCTGTATAGATGTTCAATACTTTCCAAGAAAAACCTCTTCGAGCTAATCAACTGCTGACAAATGTAAGGTCGACAGTTGAGTTTGCCTCTCCCTTAGTATACGTTGGCGTGTCACCGGTATTAAGAAGGATCACGTCCAGAGTGGCCATTGCCTCGAGAAGTGCTTTTCCACGTGTATTAGTGAACTTGCTGCCCCAGTCTGTTGCCCAGGAATTGAAGTCACCAGCTATTGCCACGGGAAAGTGTTTTCTTGCGTCCTCAGTTAGCCGATCAAGGAAGTCTTAAAAATGCTCATTAGAGAGACTAGGTGGTGCATAGCAACTGTAGAAGCGGAGGCCATCTACCCATGCTGCTACGAAGCCAGCTTCTTTATTGTTGACTGTTCTCTGAAAAGGACATTTACCGCAGGACCAGATGACGGCTTTGTTAGTGCTGTCGGATTCCCAGGGTTGGTTACTCAGATGTCTATAAGGCTCACTCATAAGTGCTACATCTGCTTCTAATTCGCGCACAGTTTGCATGAGCAGGTCATGCGCAGCCTCACAATGATTGAGGTTGAGCTGCACTATCTTCATGTTCTTGGCTTCGTTATCTTCTGGAGCGCTTCTTGGAAGATGGGGCATCTGTTCGTGCCTGCATGGTGAGCCGCTTTTTCTACGCCGTGCCGTTCAAAGCACAGTGCACATTTAGTTGGATTTTTACAATCAGCAATTTTGTGTCCTTCTTTTCCGCACCTTATGCAGAGCTTAGACCGGTCGACTTCGCTTTTGCACTGCGATCCGAAGTGCCCAAAGTGCCAGCATTTGAAGCATTGTATGGGTCTCTTCGTTGCTCTCATTCGGCAATTAGACCAGCCTATCCTTATTTTGCAGTTTCCCTCCAGTAACTTTTGTGCTGCAGCTGCTGGTAGTGACACTGTGGCTGTCTGTGTACCCCTAAAGGCTTTACGGATCTTGATTGCCTCTAGTGGGATTTCACAACTTTCTCCAGCTTCCCTCTTTAGAGCGGTCAGAATATGCTCTTTCGTCGTGTCGTCATCGACATCTCGGATCTCGATGGTCTCCTGTGGCCCTTTGCAAATCACTTTGGCCTCCTCCTTAAGGATGTCCGCGATCGTCTTTTGCAGACTTTGGCCTTTGTCAGTGCTCTTCCTCGAAATCGTAATCAACAAGTCCCCACTTCTGGTCTTGTTGATCTTATCCACAGTTGAACGAACCTGCTCATCTGGGACGTCCTGCTTTATACGACGCAGAATCTCGGCATACTTTGTTTTCTCGGCCGGGCGGATGATCAGTGCGTCGGGTCTGATCCATTTGCGTGGTTTTTTCCGCTTAGGCTCTGGCCTGGGCTCCTTCGGCGGCTGTTTTGAGAGTTGCTCTCTAGCTAGCCTTCTCTTCTCCTTCTTAGACTGTACTTTTTCCCAGTCAGTCGTCTTCTTGGGTTCGTCGCCCTGCCCTGCCAGTCGTTGGGGAGGGCTTTTTTTCAAGTCCTTCTTCTTTGTGACTTTGTCGGTTGGCTCTGGCGAATCTCGGTCCTTTCTCTTTTCAGACCTTGTGTCAGTTTCACCCTTGTCCTCAGCAGCAGATTCACCGTCACCGTCGGCTCCAGTGTCCATTGCTTCTTCCGTCTCAGTTTCAGTTTCAATGCGGCGTCGTGATGACTGCCATTCCTCGTCCAGTTTCTTGAATCTTCCAAGAGCATTGACTACACCGGTTGTCTTGGTCTTTATCTCCTTGTGGATATTGACCTTAGTTTGGACAAACTCTTGCAGCTCAATGGTCAGCTTCTCAAGGCGCTCCAACGCTTGCGTTCTCTTCATGTCAGCGCTTGCTTCAATCGCTGCTTGTTGAGCATGAAGCCCGTTTCTATTCTTGTTTGTTTCCTGTAAGTTACTCATACTTTTTTGATTTACCAGCGCATCGTACGGAGTGGAGCGGGTTGTCATAACTAGGAACGGGTGTACCCTCGGAGATAGTACTCCTACCCCAGTTCCCTGAGGCCTAGCCGACTCTTAGCCAGTCCCGGAATACACGGACGGACTAGACTCGCTCGGAGCGGTGAAGATCCCGATCTCTAACACTCACTGCGTACTTCCTGATCAAGGCCCGAAGTGGCTGGCTCCTGATCCACTGCTGCAACTTTCACCTCGGCAGAGCAAGCTCACATATGCCGTGGCCTGCATCGTCGGAAACTACGATACAGGTTCCGGACACTCCCAGTGAGTTACAGCAGGAACCAATCGTCTTGCTAGGTCAGTTAGTGTGACCAACCCATTAAAGGGGAGTTTTGTCCACGGGAGCTTATTTTGTTTGGTTATTTTGCTTGGCTCCTACCCGCTGTACCTCATCAACTAAGAGATTAAGTGTTATCCAAGGACAGCGAGCGTTCTCCCATCCGCTCGGGGAGACGCGCCCGGTAGCAGTATCTCTTCCGCCCCGAGTCTGTGTGTGTGTGTGTGTGTGTGTGTGTGTGTGTGTGTGTGTGTGTGTGTGTGTGTGTGTGTGTGTGGCCGTATGTAAACTTCTCATAACTTTTGAACGGCTCGACCGATTCCATTGCGGTTGGTGCCATTCAAAAGGGCTTGACCAAAATTATATTTTAAATACCATTTGGACCGATTGTAACCGGTAGATTTTGAGAAATCTCAAAAAAACGACAAAAAAAAATTTTTTTTAATGTGGTTTTTTTAGAATAACTTTTAAACGGCTTTACCGATCAATTCCAAAAACTAATCAGCTCTTAACATAAAAAAACCACGTTGATCGCCGCCAAGCCGGTCAAAATCGAACGATTCGTTCGTGAGTTATCCTTGACGAAAGAAAACCGAAAAAAGTGATTTTTCGGAATTGCTTCGAAATTCCGAGCTCGATCAACTCAAAGATTCTTTATAAGGCTTAAAAAACTGCGTCGAATGCCGCCAACCGCGTGAAAATCGGTTCATTCATTCAAAAGTTATTATATAATATATGGTTTAAAAATTCAAAAAATAGTGTTTTATTTAATTCTATCAGACTTTTAAGCTCGGAGAACTCAAAATGATACGAAAATTTTATTTTTGAGCTCGAATAGCTCAAAAACATAATAAGTGTGCAATTTTAAGTGCTTAAGTATGGAATTAGCGGGAAGTTGCGGGGATGGCCTTTAGGGTCAACCGTTTTCTTAATTTTTTTTTCTTTTTTTATCCTTTTGCATGTCATGTAGCAATCAGATTAGAGGGTGCATTTCTTTAATCAAAAAGTATTTATGTAAAAATAAAAGCATCACTAATCTTAAGCTCATTTCGCAAGATTGTGGTTAATTGACATGAGTATCTATTATTTGGTGAAATGACTTAATTATATTTCTAATATATGTATCTATAAATGTATTTTTGATTACTTTGATCGAATAAATTGTAAAAAGATTCAAAGATTATCCCTGCCAATTTAGCTGATGGTCAGAATATTTCGTTTTTGTTGATGCTATTACAAATAACTCAAAGTTTTTGTACAGCTATGATGCTTTCTTAGTTTCCAAAAAGTTAGATAGCTTAACTAAAGCTTTTAATTATTTTTATTTATTTAAAATTTTCAATTATTTTTCTTAAATTTTCTTGTAAATTGATATTTTTTTTTGTTTTAAAAATTTTCATTGTGCCAATAGAAGTTAAAATTTTGTGTTAGTCCGTGACTAAGATACCAATCACCTATTTATTTAATGTTTCAGATTTTTCCTGGGTAATCCTGGTGATTATGTATGGGGAAGAGATGGCTTAGATACCATTGTCACGGAGTTGTTGAATCAATTAGACGGAAGTGGCCCTCCACCGTTATCACGAAACCAAATTGAAGAAATCCCTACTACATCGATAGTTCAGTCTCATATTGGTAAGTAGGAAATAGCTTCTAACGAAAAAGTATGCTATAATAATAATGAAAGAGGTTCAAGCGTTATTAAGGAGGTTCGAGCGTAACTTATGAGTCAAAACAATTTAAAAATTTTTTTTTACTTTCAGTCTTCCCAATATTCGTCAAAATTCTTTATTTTAATTTAAAACAGATTCGGCTACAGCGCGTTTGATTATACCCATTACAGAGACGTGCATGAGTGTGTGAGTTGAATATTTCTCTCTTTGTAACTATATTTCTATCCTTTTCTTTTTTCTCAGCTGTTGATGCGACATTGCCAAATCTTTATTCGAATAAATAGCTGACGATAAACGAGTTAAAAACATAAAATTTAACTTTAAATATTTCAAAAATTATATCGGTAATGTATTATTATTAAATTTTTTTTTTTATATTTTACGATAATATAAGCTTTTTGTGTATAGTTTTTTATTATTTAAAGTTGGGAGATTAATATCGAAGATAATAATGAAAGTCTCGACTAAAGTTTTTCTGCCTTAAGAACCCGTGTATAAGGAAATAAAAAATGTGATTTTTGAAATTTAATATCTAAGTAACTAAACGGTGAATCCTTTTAAAATTTTGGGATTAGATAAATGACGTATTTATTTATACGTATACTGAATTTCAAAGGTCCAAGTAGGAAATTATTTTTCACATTAGATTCGCTCGAACTTCTTTAAATGACTCGAAAAAGCAACTAAACTTTTTTATTTTTTTAGCTGACAAAAACATGATTAAAATCCTTTCTTATAATTATAAAAATTATTTGTAGTTTATTTGCATACATTTATTAATGTTTAGTAAATTAAAATATTTAAAATACTTCTGTAGTAAGAATTTGAAATAAGATATGGCAACAATGCTCTTTGATTGATATGTGTGTGAACGTATATAACCCTAAAGTCAGGTGTATAGCAAAAATTTTGATGAATAATTTATAGGTTAAAATTAAAACATTTATCTCTGAAATTATCTTATTATATTTCATGCTTACTCAAAAATTTGATTTTCTACCCTGGAGACTACAAAATTTTTTTTTATTTCTTGTGTTTTTAAAATTGGCGCCACATATCAGCTGTCTCCGGCAGCGTTAGGCGTCTATTCGCTCTGTGTGCGTGGACGGAGCTAAAATTTTAATACTCCTGCATTAACAGTATTAGTGTGTTCATGCATACTGACAGCGCCACCAAAAAGGGGGCTCGGGCGTTTTTGGGGGCTCATGGCACTATACGTATGCACAATACTAACTTACTTTCAAAGTAGTATATGTATGCTCCGCCTAGACGCACAGGGCGGATACTCTACGTCGCCTTGACTTACTAGCCACTAAAATAATTTTTTCAACTTAATTTTTCTCTTTGTTTTTGACGATGACAAACACTATCAAATATATAATTTAAATCTATACTTACTCAATTTTTCTATAACAGTTTTTGAGAGCTCAAAGTTGGAAAATTGACAGCGAAAAAAATTCATATTGCAAGAGGCATAGTGCTTCTGTCATAAGAGCCCATGTTAAAGGATTTAAAAAACAAGGTTAATAATAATTTTTAATAAAGGTTTTTGATCATTTTTTTCTCAATAACTATACGGTAAATCCTTAAATAATTTAAATGGAAGATGTATGGTATGGTCTTAAAGTTGGAATTTTCGATAGCCATTAGTAACGCATGAACCTCCTTAGAGAGCCTAGCAGGATAAGCATATTGAATCGGCCCCAACAAAATGTTCTATCGGTACTTTATAATCAATTTGGTACCAATATTAAAATTTCTAATTAATTAATACCATTGCTTTTCCGAATATTTACTAATGAAGGCGGGATCTGAATTACGGGATCTAACGAGATCTAAATTATCAGAAAAATAGTTCGAGTAATTAGTGGCTCCCCTGTATGTTGAATAGAAATAACAATTTAGCATCTTTAAACAGCAATATTCATTCAGAGCTAAATCTTAAACAAGATATTTCTACCATCATATAAAATTATATATTCATGATTCATTTTCCTTCTTGCATCATCACCAGAACAATGATAAGAGTATTAACATTTACTAACCATTATTTTTGGTGAAACTCATATCACTTTTGTAAATCATATGTATTTAATTTTAATCATTAGTTAGTATGATTTACATGAAAGATTGTCAGTAACATTAATACAATTATTTTTTCTTTTAGATTGTAAGCTGCAATGCTCGATTTGTTGGGAGGATTTTATTTTGTCGGAGTTTGTTCGACAATTACCATGCAAACATCTATATCATGCACCGTGTATTGTTCCCTGGCTTGAATTGGTAGATATGCATAGTAATATTATAAAATTGTTTTATACTAAAATTTTTACAATAGTTATGAGATAATTTTCTTAACAGCATGGTACTTGTCCAATCTGTCGGCAAAACCTTGGTGATGAAAGTACAGTTGATGAAAGTCAAGATGAAGTTGGACCAAGTTTAGCAGCTCTTTTTCGGTATAATTAAATTAAAAACTTTAAAGTATTCATTTATACGTAAAAAATCCCGTTATATTCACAGTTTCACCCTGGCTCCGCGTGCATGTAAAAGTTTCATATCTACGTGGTGGTCACAGAAAAAGGTTGATCACTTTGAAATTCGAAACTATTGGCAAAATAACGTTTTTTTTTTTTTTTTTTTTTTTTATTTTGACTAAAACAGTTTTTTTTTCTTACTATACTATATTGAAAACATTTTACTTTCCAATTACGGGAAACTATTTTTTGCTTTAACGGTATTAGTCTAGTCGAGAAATGAGTTTTCTACGAAAAATCGTTCGAGTGCTCTTAAAAATATGACGATTGGTGCATTGGATTCAAAATTTAATTCTGAGAAAGTGGTATTTTTTAATTTATCCGCCATTAAAAATTTCATTTATCATAAACAAAAAACGAAAAAAAAAAAAGGAATCTCCATTTTGTAGCTATAACTTTAAAAATATTAAAGATATCTGAAATTTGAAAGAAGATCTAAAAAGAGGAGAAAATTTTAGTATAAATGAGTCAAGACTCCCGGAGTTGTAGCTCCATTATTTATAACTTTAATTAATTTAAAAATCTGAATAAATATAGTGTCATCTAGACACTTGAAAGAATAAAGCCCCGCAAAAAAAAAATTTTTAGCTTGATTTTTGTTTATGTTATTTGATTGTTAATTAACTAATTTTTCGTAGACTTGAGTTTTCATAAAATCTCTTATAAAAGTTTAAAAAATATGTTTATAATTTTTTTTTTCTTGTGGGAGCTCTTGTTATATAAATAATGAACAATATTCCGTTGTAAAAGTTTATAAAAGTTTTTTCATTTGTTTATAATGATTTTTTAAAGTTATCAAAAATTGAAATATCCGGCTAATGATATAAAAAAAATTTTATTTCCTAAATTTTTAATTTTAGTTGTTTTTGTATTGCTTTATTGCGTTTAGTAGCTTGGCTAAAAAATTTTTAACGTTAACTGTTTAAAAATTTTTTATAAACAAATAAACAAGTTGAATATGTTGGAAAAATTTTTTTTTGTCATTTTATTGTCTTAGTGAAATAATGATTTTTAAAGAAAAAATTTTTCAATTGTTTACAATTGTTTTTTTCATTTATCCACCATTTAAATTGTTTATTAAGAAATCATTTTTTTTTTTAATCATCATTTACAATTCTCAATATAATTAGAAAAGAATTTTTAACTTCCCGCTAAGAAAATTGAAAATTTTCAAAAATCGGGAAGTTGTTGGTTTCACCCCGTTTTGCAAAAATCGAGTTTTCATCAGATCTCCACGTTTTAAGGTCACAGGAACCTTCCCTGACTACCCCCGCGATGTTGTCACTATGTCTGTATGCGTGCGTGCGTGTGTGTGTGTGTGTGTGTGTGTGTGTGTGTGTGTGTGTGTGTGTGTGTGTGTATGTATGTATGTATGTATGTATGTATGTACATATGTGTTTTAGTATGTCAACCGCTTATAACTTTTGAACGGCTTGACAGATTTCATCGCGGTTGGTTCCATTCAAAAGGGCTTGACCAAACTTAGATTTTGAATACTGTTTAGACCGATTCGGACCGGCAGATTTTGAGAAATCTAAAAAAAACTAAGAAAAAAATTAGGAAAACGGTTGACCCTGAAGGCCATCCCTGCAACTTCCCGCCAATTCTATACCTAAACGGTTGAAATAGCACTTATAACGTTTTTGAGCTCTTCGAGATCATAAATACAATATGTGTGTTATTTTGAGCTTTCCGAGCTCAAAAGAATAGCTTTTATATGCTTTTGAGCTCTTCGAGCTCAAAAGTCTGCTAGGAGTTTGATAAAACACTATTTTTCAAATTTTCAAACCGCAATAACTTTTGAATAAATGAATCGATTTTTACGCGGTTGGCGGCATTTGACGCAGTTTTTTAAGCCTCATAAAAAATCTTTGAATTTAATTTGATCGAATTAGAAATTTCGGAGTAATTCCGAAAAAACACTTCTTTTGGTTTTCTTTCGTCAACGATAACTAACGAACAAATCAACTGATTTTGACCGGACCGGCGGCGATCGACGTGGTTTTTTGATGTTAAAAGCTGACTATTTTTTGGAATCGATCGGAAAAGCCGTTTAAAAGTTATTCCAAAAAAACCACGTTTGAAAAAAATTTTTTTTTGTAGTTTTTTTGAGATTTCTCCAAATCTACTTTAAAAAAAATTTATTCGTATAGAAGACACTTAAAAGTACGCGTATTCAAAAATTGAAGAATATTGTAAGAAAAGTGATTTTGCACAGTACCTCCTTAAGCTCGGAGAGCTCAAAATAACACATAAATTGTATTTTTGAGCTCGGAGAACTCGAAAACATCATTAGTGCAATTTTAAGCACTTAGGTATGGAATTAACGGGAAGTTGCAGGATGGCCTTCAGGTCTACCGTTTTTCTAATTTTTTTTTTTTATTTGAATTTTCATTGTTTATTTTATAAACAATTTATTATAAACAAATTTCCATTTTCATTTTATTTTTTTCCGTAGCTTTAAAAAATTACAAATTCAGCCATGTGCATCAGAGTTGTAAAAAAATTTTTCTCTATTTTTTATGGAATTTTAACATACTTTATCCCATCAAAGTTGAAGCGGTCAACTATTTTATCAACTTATCAATTGTTATAACTTCTAAACTATTGATGATACGGTCTTTGACATTGAAGACGATCTTTTAGACAATTTACTGATTTGTATAATAAATTTTTTATATACTCGATATCTATTTTGGTTCAATTTTTATAAACATTTCCTTATAAAAAAATGCATTACTTAAATCTTTAAATGATTACATCTCTTAAACTATTGAAGTTACGGCTTTTATGATTCAAGACAATTTTAGAGAGTAATTATTGGACTACTTAAAAATAATTTTTTTATATTTTTAATTCCATTTGTTTATCAGTTTTTTTTATTTATTCAAATTATTATGACACGAACTAAAGACAAACTTAAATTTTAAACATTTGCATACATTAAAGTCAACTTATATTTTTGTTAATAATAAATACCTCTACAATTCCGGGAGTCGAGACTTATTTATGCTAAAATTTTCTCCTCTTTTAGGACCTTTTTCCAAATTTCATATATCTTTAATATTTTTGAAGTTATATCTACAAAACGGAGATTGCTTTTTTTTTCTTCGTTTTTTGTTTATAACAAGTGAAATTTTTAATGACCGGTAAATTAAAAAATATACTTTCTCAGAATTAAATTCTGAATCTAATGCACCAATCGCCATATTTTTAAGAGCACTCTAACGATTTTTCGCAGAAAACTTACTTCTCGACTAGACTATATAGAAATTTTCGATAAAATATATTCACTATTGACCATAAACTCAATTCGGGCTATGATGCACTTGAGTTACTTTCTTTTGTTTCGAAATAAGAAAAATACTTCTTGTTTAAAAAAATTCAATCTCATAAATTGAAAGACATGTATTCATATTTAGAAGAAGAAAAATAATTTTACATAATTCAAATTTTTCAAACTTGCTAATTGAAATTTTCAAAGTAAAAAAAAAAAATCATAAATTATTCAAATCGAGATACTTGTCTTTATCCTAGAAATATTCTCGAACTAAGAAAATTTTTACGTTAGTCGAAATAACCTTTTTTTCTATACATTACTCAAGATTTTTTAAATGCTAATTTCTTAAAACCTTAATACTTTAATGATTAATCTGAAAAACAAATTTTTTTTTTACTAGAGCTGCGAATCAACTGAGTAGTCGAAGTTCTACTTCTTCAACAGCACCAAGTAATAATTCAACGAATGATTCTATGAATGAAATGTAAAATTAATAATTAGTGTGAATAGTAAAAATTTATCTAATTTGTACTCATGCTATAATCTCCAAAAAAATGTTTGAATATTTAATTTCAATATTAACTCAAGCATTATTATTATTTCCATTGTCGACCGAGAACCCATATATTATTCACACAATCTATTCATGTAATATGACAGTGATAAATAAATCATTCTGATCTGCAGCTTCATTAATGACAATTTGCAACAATTAAACACGATGCAAAACTAAAATAAGAAAATAATTAAATTTTGTTGATAATAAATGTTATTAACATAATTCTTACTTATTAAATTATTCAAATTGTACGACTCTAAAGAGGCAGCATCTTACACAAAATAAAAATAAGAGACATTTATATTTTATCCTCTGAATTTCGATAAAATTTACGAATATATTATGTAACATATAGCCTTGTAGAAAACACATATTGGCGAAATGAATTTGAACCTGAAGTCTCTTACTAGATATAATCTCACAATAAAATTGAGATGAAATGTATATAAAGCCAATTTACTTGTTACAGGATGGGTCGAATATATGGTAAGCAGAAAAATATATGTAATTCTTACATTCAAGTGTGCGCACATTATTTCTAGTGATAGATAGATAGGGGTTGCAGTCAACTAGTCAGATTGACAACATTCCGAATTAATAAATTTCTAGAACTTAGAAAGTAAATATAAAATATAATTTAAAATAATTAATTTTACAAATTTTAAAATTTCGAAAAATATAAACTTGAATAATGAAAAAACTAAAATTATATTAATAGAATCTTTCAAAGTCACAAAGTCTCAATAAATTAAAAAACATAATAACGAAAATTTTTACGCCAGAATGAATGAACAGAGGAACACTCATTTAGCCGAAAAATGTAAATATATAGTTATTTGGATGAGTAATTTTCGGCCGAATCATTATTCGTATGGATGAGTATTCGGATGAATATACGTCGGAACGAACTTTTTTCGAAATTAAATCAATTTTAACTCTTGAGGAATATAAGATTTATGTTTACCTATATTCGATAGCTCGGTATTTTATAATTTGCAAAATTGTTTTTCGGCTGGTATTATATTTAAGTTAATGTATTTTATAAACTTTGAATGTAGCGGAATTTTTAATTTTCTAAAGTTTTGATAATTCGGAATGCTGTCGATCTGACTGGTTGACCGCAACCCATAGATAGATAGATAGATAATAATTTTATTGGATTCTGGAGCCTAGGCTCCCTCAGAACCATAATCAAATATACATTTATAATTAGTGTATGATGTACAGAGTTTTAGATACATAAAAATAAAATCAAAATAAATATAGTAATTAACAGTAATAACATGTTAATCATGCTTATAAATAATACTTGTGTTATACAAAGCTCAACAACCTTCAATAGCAGTAATAAACGTTCAATATAGCAGATCAATAATTTTGGAAATAATATTCATATAGTGATTAATCAATAATAATAATAGTGATTAAAAAAATGAATTGAAAAAATGTTCTTAACCGTTGATTAATCTATTTTTGAGATAAAAGGATACAATTTCATGCACGTGTCTCCACTTGATCTCGATAAATGTATCATTTCTTTCAAATTACAGTTTTGATTTAGGCCTTCTAGAATTCCTTGTTTTACGTATATGTATCTAGAATAACTTTTATCCATCATCCCATGTTTTGTAAAATTTTATGTCCGGATAAAAATCTAAATATGACAATAAATATTTCATTAAAATGTTTTACAATAAAACTCTGCAATCTTTCATAATCAATGAGAAACTATAATTACGGCGGCACACAAAAAAAAATTGTCTTTACACCGGGCGCCACCTATCTACAGGCATGTTTTTCGACCCGCTGAATACGAATTTTAAGTCAGTTTAGGCCGTCCAGCCTTCAATTTCGAGTAAATTGCAAAAAACCTCCAAAAATAGCGAAAATTCGATGTTTTGGCAAAAAAAAAAAATTTTGACATCTAAGGCAAGCATAATTTTCATGTATTTTGGTCTGTTAAATACTAATTTTGAACGTACTTTAATCATAAACCGTTTTAAATCTAAAAAAATGGTAAAAAATCATCAAAAATTGCAAAAATCGAAGAAAATTGGGATTATCTTGGTATAAATAATTTTGTGGACCCGGATTGATGAAGATTTTCATGTCATTTAATCTGCTTGATCTGATTCTGCAATAAATTTGGCCCATAGTCCCCTCAAACATTCATAAAATTGCAAAAAATAGCAGAAAATTGCTGCTGAAAAAATAAAAAAAAATCTTTTAAACACAATTAAATAAATTTCTTGTATTTTTCATTCACAAAATACAAGATTAAAATCTGAAAATGCAAAAAAAATGTAAAATCTATGAAAATGACGTATAAACAGAATTAGAAGAATGATTTTCCCAACTTTTAAACTGTTTTCCGGTGGTATCGAACTCTTTTATTTTCAAATGATCTACGGAGTATATTTCTCTTTCGTTTGTTGTTTTTTTTTTGGTATATCTCTTTTGAGTGTCCAGCAATAGTCTGCCATTATGTTGATATTCCAATTTCCTTGATACCTAGTCTCCATTTCACTTATGTCTTGATGAAAACGTTCTCCCTGTTCTTCACTGTACTCCCTATGATTCTCAGGAACGTGGTCGATGTGAGAATCTAGGAAGTGTAATTTTAGATTCATTAAGCATCCTAAATTTTTGTAATTTGTCACTAATTCTTCGACTATTGTCCTGTAATTTTCACTTTTATTATTTCCTAAAAAGTTATGACACACATTTTTGAAACTTACCCAAGCTGCTCTCTCCGTATCATTTATTGTACCTATAAAATTAGCATCCTGAAATAGAGTTCTAATTTGGGGTCCGTTAAAAATTCCCTCTTTTAATTTGGCATCACTTATCGCCGGAAACTTTTCTCTCAAGTACTGAAAACAATCACCATCCTTGTCCAGAGCTTTGACATATTGTTTTATGAGACCTAGTTTGATGTGAAGTGGCGGTAGCAGATAGTTTGAAGGCTGAATTAATGGTGTTCGTATTACATTATGAGTACCGACATTTAATTGCACTCTCGTAGGCCATTCTTTTTTCACATGGTGATTCTTTCTGTCCGCTATCCCACAAACATAGATAGCGAGGATATTTTGTGAATCCTGATTGTTGGCCTAAAAGAAGTGTTGCGATTTTGAGATCCCCGCAAATTTGCCATTGGTGTTCTGAATACTTTATCTTATCCAATACAATTCCCAAATTTTCATAGGTCTCTTTAAGATTCGTCGAATGAGCTATTGGAATTGGTGCTAACATTTCCAATGTGAAGCAAGACAGCTTTGAGACTTCTAGTTGATGAATCTATAAAGAGTCTCCACTCATTGTCTTTATAGATATTAAGTTTTAATTCATCAATCAAGCCTTTAATATTGGAACAGTACACCACGGAGTTCTCATCGTCCTTTGTGAAAAACTTCCGGAACTCCTCTTCTCTATTCCGATAAAAGTAAGCTGTTACCTTTTTAGCTAACAAATTTTTATTTTTTAGTCTTGATGCCAGTAATTCAGCTCCATCCTTAGGCAAATTTAAATCTCGTATGAGATCATTTAGTTCTTCTCGACTAAATATTTCAGCGTCTTTCGTTTTCCCATCTGGCATGAAATCTTCATCTTCGGGATTTTCATCTTCAGAAATTTCTTCTTCCTCCATTGGCACTTCTTTTTTTTCTACTTCCATCTCTTCAAGAGCTTCGGTTTCATCAACAATAACTGTTTTCTGTGGCTTAACAGCTGATGAAACATTGGCGTACTGTATTTTACTTCTATTCGACGAAGTAAAACCGACAATTTCAGTCATACAGAAGTAACAGTTATGCGAACTATAGTTGGTGAAGTCCAGATCATGGGAATTGTAAATTTCAAGTTTTCTCTGTTTTTGGTTTTTTCCCATTGTGTCAACATAATATTACATCGACCACAAACAAAGTGTGGGACCCAGGCTGAATCCAAATTTGTAATTTGGATGCAAAAGCATTCTTCATGATTTCGTTTTAATCTATCTGAAAACGTTCTGCGGTTTTTTACCGGCTCAAACCCACAAACGTAACAAAATAGATCAGGACTCTTATTGCATAGATAGGAATTGCTTCTTGTAATAGTATACTCTCCAGTAGCCAAGTTTCCCACTACTGAAGAGCTGCAGTCGCTGGATGACGACGCCTGCGGGCCTGCTTTCTCACCCTGACCAGACGCCGATACTGGGTTTCCGAATCCCTGCATCGTAAAGTACTCATCAATTGTACCAGCCATGACGGCACACACGCCGTTAACCCAGGGACTCTGCCAGGTGGTTCTGTTGCCCACCGTCACCCCGAGGAGGTGCCCCGGTTGCAAGTACAAGCGATCATGCAATGAAATGAAGTCTGCACATCGAAGAAGTTGAAATCCCAACACGATGGCAAATTTTTACTAAATAAAGGAAAAGGTGAAAGAAGAGGTATCCACGTCGTAGATCATTTGAGAATGAAACAGTACAATACCCTCGAAAAACCGTTAAAAATCCAATTTGTGTAAATTCTTGGATCTTAATCTTGTATTTTAGAAATAAAAAATACAAGAAATTTATTTAATTGTGTTTAAAAGATTTTTTTCCATTTTTTCAGTAGCAATTTTCTGCTATTTTATCGGTTTTTTGCAGTTTTATGAATGTTTGAGGGGACTATGGGCCAAATTTATTGCAGAATCAGATCAAGCAGATTAAATTACATGAAAATCTCCGTCAATCCGGGTTCACAAAATTTTTTGTATCAAGATAATCCCAATTTTTCACGATTTTTGCAATTTTTAAGGATATTTAAAAATTTTTTTAGAATTAAAAAAGTTTATGATTAAAGTACAATCGAAATTAGTCCATTTAACAGACCAAAATACATGAAAATTGAGCTCTCCTTAGATCTCAAAATTTTTTTTCTTGCCCAAACATCGAATTTTCGCTATTTTTTGGGGTTTTTTTTTTTTGCAATTTACTCGAAATTGAAGACTGGACGGCCTAAACTGACTTGAAATTCGTATTCAGTGGGTCGAAAAACATGCCCGTAGATAGGTGGCACCCGGTGTACAGACAATTTTTTTTTTTATGTGCCGGTGTTATTAGTATCAACAACTGCTTCACTTTGCTCGAAGAGCTCAAAACTTCAAAATAGATCATTTCTCGAGTGTTTTGAGCTAGTACATAGCGGAAGTTCCAGGGATAGTCTGTAGGGTCACCCGTTTTCCAGATTTTTTTTGAGATGTCACACTTCTAAAATGATGAAAAATGTGTTTTTTTTGGAACAGCTTCTACATTTCTGAATAATATGAGTTTTTTTTTGTCGGAGTTAAAAGTTTTTCTATACATACTTTCGGAAAAATTTGACATTTAAATCAGTGAACTCTACACACTTGCTGAAAAATAATCGATCTGTCTACATGTGACAGTATTTTTATAGAATTCTTGATTTCATGATATACAGTCGTCGTCATTGATTTGTAACGGTTGGCAATGATTCGAGTAAAATAAAAAATTCTCAATTTGGACATCTCTCACTAAAAATTTCAATTAATAATATGTTTAGAAAATAAACAAAACTATGAAGAAAATTCACATAAAATAAATAATTGTAAGTTCAGACAAACATAATTATAAAAATTTATCCCAAAAAAAAGTACTATACATAGAGATAATTAAAGATAAAAAATTCCTTTATGGTAAATCACTAGAGAAATAATTTGAATATTCTAAAATATACAAATAAAATATTTCAAATAAATTTGATGTTTCAATTAAAAGAAAATCAATTAATTATTAGTCTCTTAATAATTACAGTCTTAAAAATAAACAATATCAAATAACTATAGCTAAATATAAAAACATTTACTAAATTATTAGATCATATCATATTACAAAATTAAAATTGAAAAGGCCTAAAATTAGAAAATAGTCCATTAAGGGGTTAGGGGTAGTCAGCGACACGAAAAAATGAGAATTTTCAGTAATTTTTTTTGCTATTAAATCATGTTATTTTACAAAAGTAATAATATGGCATTATTACACAATGTTTTGACTTGAAGTCACGAAAATTTGGAGAAAAAAATTTATAATTTCCAAAGTTATTATACATAGCTGATGTGTTGACCCAGTTCCAAAAAAAGGTCCTTGCGGTGACTATCATAAGTCCTTGGAGATTCATCAAAAATCAATTGGATAGAAAAAATTAGTTTTATAAATAGATTATCTCGGGCCTGATCAAAGCTTGTAACAGGGTAATTTACCCTGTGACGGTAAAACCGCACACGCGTGATAATTAGTCGACGCAGCACTGGCGCGTCTCGGTCTTCGGGACCCGACTAACATTAAGTGGGGGAAATTTTGGGTTTCTTGATCAGTTGAGTAGCGGCAACAAGACAGAAGTAGTGCAGTGCTCAGTTCAACAACATCAGCAGCCAAAAAGTTCAAGAAGGAAGCCAGTTTTGAACAAAGAGTTTCCTCAGCACAAATTTAACCAGGTATTGAGACTTTCACATTTTTGATGAGCCAAGGGGGTCGTATACCCGGCTCATCAATTTTACTACTTCTCATTATTAAATCAAATTTTTGATAATTCAATTGTTTATAATATTTTGCCTAATAATAATTAAATAATTAATTAATTGTAATTAAATCTTATTCGTTAGCATTGTGAGCATTCTTCTTGGGGATCTTATACCCGAAGAATGTTCTAGACTTCTT
Organism: Cotesia glomerata; assembly: GCF_020080835.1. Classification (NCBI taxonomy): domain Eukaryota; kingdom Metazoa; phylum Arthropoda; class Insecta; order Hymenoptera; family Braconidae; genus Cotesia; species Cotesia glomerata. Next base: position 17,269,895 of record NC_058159.1, on the reverse strand, counting down.
GGGTTTGGAAGTCGTGAGTAATTAATTTATTAATTTGGCCAGTTCATAATTATTAACATCTTAAGATTGGTTTAAATAAATGTACTTCATTAATAAAACATTGATTTTAATTTCTGAATATCGAGAATTATTCCAATCGGCGGCTCACGACTGGTCAAGCGTCGGTCGCATACCCAAGGTCATATTTGCCACGCAGTTACGAATGCCGGCGTCCATTTTGAGCGCGCAAATTCCTGGCAATTATTTCACGCGATAATTTATTAGTAAGAACAATTGAATTATTATTATGTAATATTATTTGTTACAAGTAAGTATTATTTATTTAATATAATTTATTGAGAATTGGCTACTGAACTTCGACGCAATTAAGATTGGATACCCGTGGATAATTTTTCGTGAATTTATTTTACATTGAGATAAATTGTTTTATTAATTATTTATAAATCGAAAAATTCCACGTGGTCATTTTATATATTGAACTATTGAAAATTAAAAGTATCATTTTATTGGAATTATTTATAAAAACATTTAACGGCATGGATTAAGTCCCAGAAAATTAGTTAGAATTTTATAAAGAGTATTCTCAAGAATTTATTAAAGATTTACGAAATAAAATTACGAGTTGAAATTGGAGTAAAGTTTTACGTCGAATGTTCTTAAAAATTTATTTAATGTTGAGTATTAAACTCGTGTTAATTTTGGAAGAAGCTTAGGCGTCGTTTTAATCCGAAGTTATTGAAAGTTCTGTTTTATTAATAGTGGAAATTGTTTATGATTTTAATTGCGAGCTAATGACTGGAAAAATTGTAGTAAAGTTAACGTTGTAAGTTTTGGAGTTCAATTTTATTAGTTCGGAAGTAAAAAGTAAAGTAGAGTCAGTGTGTGTGAAGACGCGTGGGTTATGTGTGTGTGAGTGTCAACAGCGTTCCTTCGCATTCGATTAGTCTCTTTGCGGAGTGCTTCGCTGTTATTTAAGAGGTCCTGGTCAGCCGTTAGTTAGGCTGTTAGTCTTAAGAGGTCCTGGTCAGCCGTTAGTTAGGCTGTTAATTTTAAGAAGTTCTGGTCAGCCGTTAGTTAGGCTGTTAGTTTTAAGAGGTCCTGGTCAGCCGTTAGTTAGGCTGTAGTCTTAAGTTGTTAATTGTAGTGTAGAGTGCGTGAGTGATCACCATTTGTTATTTTATATGGTTAATAAATATCGATATATTGTTAAATGAAAATTTATTTCTTTCAGATCACCTTCCTCCACCCTCTCTCCCTGTAGATTATGAGCTCAGCTCTGGTTTCCGGTTTCAGGAACCGAGATACAAAATCCTGGTGGCGCCCTTGTTAATTTAGAATCATTTTTGCTAGGTATTATTATATTTTATTCAATTAATTAAGGGGCCAATGAACAGGCATAAAACACCCGTTACAAGATTTTTTTCAAAAATTAACAAAATGGCGGCCTCAGGAAATTTTTTTCTAGATTTTCGGGAAAAAATCAATAGTCAAAAGAAAAATGACATCAAGGTTATTTGACATATGCACAAATGAACAACTCTGAATATAAAAAAGCTTTACAAATGAACATCTCTAATTATGGACAAAAAAATTCGGAAATCTCTCAATTTGGATATCTCTCATTAAAGAAAACAAAAAAAAAAATACAATATTTATAAATTAAAAAATATGTAATAGTTTAAAAAAAACACGCTCTTATATAAAACCAAACTGAAAAGAAGGAATAAATTTTTTGAATAATTCAAAATTAAGTTAAAGTGATTAATAAAAAAATTAGAAAAACGGTAGACTCTGAAGGCCATCCGTGCAACTTCCCGCTCCTTTCATACCTAGGTGCTTTAAATTGCACTAATGATGTTTTTGAGCTCTCCGAGCTCAAAAATACCATTTATGTATTATTTTAAGCTCTCTGAGCTTAAAGAGATAACTTTTTTATGCTTTTGAGCTCTTCGAGCTCAAAAGTCTGATAGAAGTTTCATAAAACACAATTTTTCAAATTTTTAAACTGCAATAACTTTTGAATGAATGAACCGATTTTTACGCGGTTGGTGACGATCGACGTGGTTTTTTTATTTGAAGAGCTGATTAGTTTTTGGAATTGATCGGTAGAGCCGTTTAAAAGTTATTCCAAAAAATGTCGGAGTTATGTTGAAAAAACACTTGTTTCCAAATATTTCATCGAGGATATATCTCGAACCAATCAACCGATTTTTACGTTCTAGGCGGCAATCGACGCAATTTTTTAAGTTCTAAAAATTATTCTATTTCATCAAAAACGATCCGATAAGAAATGTCGAAATTATGTGAAAAAAACACTTTTTTCGGTTTTCTTTCGTTCACGATATCTCTCGAACGAATTAACCGATTTTGAACGGATTAGCGGTGATCGACGTGGTTTTTCAAGGTTAAAGGCGGATTAGTTTTTGGAGTTGATCACTTGAGCCGTTTAAAAGTTATTCCAAAAAAACCACTTTCAAAAATGATTTGTTTCTTATTTTTTTTGAGATTTTTCAAAATTTCTCCAAATCTATCGGTCCGAATCGGTTCAAATTCTAGGGAAATCTAAGTTTGAGGGAACTTACACACACACACACACACACACACACACACACACACACACACACACACACACACACACACACACACACACACACACACACACACACACACACACACACAAGCACCTCGAAGAGATAGAAATGGCATTTGATATTACATTCAGACGAGTCAATTTGTGGATGGACATGATGAACTTGCAACTAGCCAAGCATAAAACCGAGGCAGTGCTCATCACCAGCAGAAAAACGGTAGAAACCATCAAGTTGAGAGTCGGAGAACAAGAAATCACATCACAACCATTTATCCGTTATCTAGGAGTGATGCTGGATGCACGACTCAACTTCAAACAGCAGGTGGAACATGCCAGTGCCAAAGCGTCAGTAGTGAGGGCTAGTCTCGCACGGCTGATGCCTAACATCGGAGGCCCAATGCAGAGCAGGAGGCTACTATTGTCATCAGTAGTCACATCAGTGCTCACTTACGGAATATCCATTTGGGCTGATGCACTGGAAACCCAAGAATCATGGAGAAAAGCTGGACCAATATACCGACTGAGTGCCCTACGAGTAGCTAGTGCCTTCCGCACTATATCAGAAGAAGCAGTGTGCGTCATTGCTGGAACCCTACCTCTTAGAGTTCTAGCAGAGGAAAGACGGGCCCTTTACCAACGAAAAAGGTCAACTGCACTGAGCCCGGAAGAACTTAGAATTGAAGAACGGCAGAAGAGCATAGGCCGATGGCAACTACAATGGGATGCTGCAGAGAAGGGTAGGTGGACGCACCGTCTCATACCTCGGGTCGACATTTGGCTTAACCGGAATCACGGTGAGGTCAATTACTATCTTACGCAGATGTTGTCGGGACATGGGTGTTTTCGAGAGTATCTACACCGCTTTAAGCACGATGACTCTTCGGAGTGCCCGTCCTGCCCAGGAGCTGCTGAAGACGCGGAGCACGTCTTCTTTGTATGTCCTCGTTTCGATCCACAGCGTGAAGAACGGGAGAGGATCCTGAACCAGAGAATGCAACCAGATTCACTAGTAGAAGCAATGTTGTCATCAGAAGCTGCCTGGAACGCTACCAACACGTTTGCAACAGAAGTCCTTAAAGACTTGCGTTCCACCGAAAGAAAAAGAGCAAATAGCAGAAGATAGAAGGAAGGTAGTTAACACCTTGGCCACCAGAAGGAAGAGCAGTAGCTAAATCCTCCCTTCACGAAGTAATGCCTGACGGCGGTTTCCATGAGGGATTAGAGGAAAGAAGGAAAAGGGGTTTAGGGTTTAGTGGGTAGGGGCGTTAGTGTCGAGTTAGTATGACGCTGCGTCGAGTCGCCACATATCCAGGCCAAACAGCTATGCCTAGAATCCGTAAAAAGGATTCCCCCCCCCTACAAAAAAAAAAAAAAAAAAAAAAAACACACACACACACACACACACAGACTCGGGGCGGAAGAGATACTGCTACCGGGCGCGTCTCCCCGAGCGGATGGGAGAACGCTCGCTGTCCTTGGATAACACTTAATCTCTTAGTTGATGAGGTACAGCGGGTAGGAGCCAAGCAAAATAACCAAACAAAATAAGCTCCCGTGGACAAAACTCCCCTTTAATGGGTTGGTCACACTAACTGACCTAGCAAGACGATTGGTTCCTGCTGTAACTCACTGGGAGTGTCCGGAACCTGTATCGTAGTTTCCGACGATGCAGGCCACGGCATATGTGAGCTTGCTCTGCCGAGGTGAAAGTTGCAGCAGTGGATCAGGAGCCAGCCACTTCGGGCCTTGATCAGGAAGTACGCAGTGAGTGTTAGAGATCGGGATCTTCACCGCTCCGAGCGAGTCTAGTCCGTCCGTGTATTCCGGGACTGGCTAAGAGTCGGCTAGGCCTCAGGGAACTGGGGTAAGAGTACTATCTCCGAGGGTACACCCGTTCCTAGTTATGACAACCCGCTCCACTCCGTACGATGCGCTGGTAAATCAAAAAAGTATGAGTAACTTACAGGAAACAAACAAGAATAGAAACGGGCTACATGCCCAACAAGCAGCGATTGAAACGAGCGCTGAAATGAAGCGGTCACAAGCGTTGGAACGCCTAGAGAAACTGACCAGCGAGTTAATTGTTTTCGTTCAGTCAAAGGTCAACATCCACAAGGAGATAAAAAACAAGACGACTAGTGTAGCGAACGCACTTCAACGTTTCAAAAAACTGGACGAAGAATGGCGCTCATCATTACACCGCACCCCTTGTGCTACATCGGAGAGAAACAGTCAAGTGGTTGTTGAAGAAGCGATGGACACTGGAGCCGAAGGTGACGGAGAATCAGTCGCTGAAGAAGAAAGTGAAACTATCACAATGGCAGAGACTGAATCCTTTGACCAAGACGGCCGCATCCTGAGGAAGTTGAAAAGAAAAATTCGTTCTCCCGAAGGCGGACTTTTCATACTCCCAAGAAGCTGAAAGACGTTGGACCTGGTCATCTCATCAAGAAGCAGGAAGTGGTTAAGGATCTTCCACAAAACTCTGGTGAACAGAACAAGAAGCCAGGCTGGGAAAAGGTGCAGTCCAGAAAGGACAAGAAGAAGGAGCGCAGGAAACTGCCCCCAGAAAAACCTCTGGTGCCTCCACCGAAGCCGAACCAGAAGCCAAGAAGAACAGCAACGAGACCGGAGGCACTTATTATCCGTCCAGCGAACAAAGATAAGTATTCTGAAATACTTACACGGATCAAGGCGGACGTTCGCCCAGATCAGGTCCGCAACACAGTCGAGAAGATACGCAGGACCGCGACAGGGAACATTCTCATCACGCTGTCGAAAGGCAGTAGTGATAGAGGTAAAGACCTGCAGAAGACTATTGCGGGAATACTTAAGGAGGACGCAAATGTCATTAGTACAGGATCTAAAGAAGACCTGGAAATTCGCGATATTGACGATACTACAACTGAAGATGACATTCTAATAGCTTTACAAGAGGCAGCTGGAAACGATTGTGGTATAACAGTAGAGGCCATTAAAATTCGTAAGGTCTTACGTAGCAGAACACAAATTGCGTCGGTGACTCTGGCAGTAACGGTAGCGCAGAAAGTGGTAGGAGAACACGGCAAGATTAGGATCGGCTGGACCAATTGTAGTATTAGAACAGTACTAAGACCAGTCCGATGTTATAAATGCTGGCATTTTGGACACCGTGCGGTTCAGTGCACAAGTGAAGTCGACCGCTCCAAACTTTGCATTAAATGTGGAGAAGAGGGACACAAAATCGCCGAATGTAATAAGCCTGCTAAATGCGCACTGTGTGCGGATCAACCCGATACAGAGAATAACGCCCATCATGCCAGCACAAGCAGATGCCCAGTATACCAAGAGGCACTCAAGAAGATAACTGATAAACGAAAATGAGAATACTGCAGCTAAATATCAACCACTGTGAGGAGACACATGATTTGCTCATGCAGACAGTACGTGTACAGAAGCTTGTGCTTATATCGGAACCGTATAAACACCTCGGCGGCCAACCATGGGAAACTGACTGCACCACAAAAGCTGTCATATGGTCCTGTCGCAAGCTCCCCTTCCAGAGTGTCGTTAACAATGGCAGCGCCGGCTTTGTAGCAGCATCGGTAGATGGCATCCGCTTTTACAGCTGCTACGCACCACCTAGCTTCACTATTGTTGAATTCATGGACTTTCTGGATCGACTGACGGAGGACGCGAAGCAGTACTACCCAGTGGCAATAGCTGGAGACTTCAACGCCTGGGCAGTTGACTGGGGCAGCAAACACACCAACGCTCGAGGTAAAGAACTACTGGAAGCTTTTTCTACGTTAGATGTAGTATTGTTAAACAGCGGCGATGCGCTGACGTACACTAAAGGAGACGCAAGTTCTATTGTGGATCTTACTTTTCTCAGCAGCAGCCTCATCAGAGAAAACTACGACTGGAGGGTGATGGAGATCTACATGGCTAGCGATCACAATGCGATTCTCTGGGAAGTATCAAAGGACCAGAATCCTAGAAGACCGGCTAAGAAACTTGACATCGTTGGGTGGAAGGTGAAATCCTTTGACCCAGGTGCTCTAGCAGCTGCCCTAAATAGTGAACCGCTTACTACTGGATCTGCAGAAGAAATAACCAAGGACTTGATGAAGAGAGTGACCCAGGCTTGCGACACCTGCATGCCCCGTAAACGGGGCATGAACCAAAGACCTTCGGTGCACTGGTGGAACGAACACATCAGCTTCCTACGGAAAAGGTGTCTCAAGAAAAGAAGAATATCTCAGCGTGGTTATCGGCGGCCTGACTCAGCGGAACTAGTCGCAGAATACAAGAAAGCTCGTCAACATTTAAACAAAGCCATCAAGGATAGCAAGAAGAACTGCTGGAAAGAGCTAATCAACGAGGTGGACAATGACTTGTGGGGTAGACCTTACAAGGTAGTCATGGCACACCTGAAATATCAGCCAATGCCGTCTCCTACGTGTCCTCAACTCTTACAGAAGATCCTGACTGCGCTGTTTCCACGACAGCGCGTTTTCAACTATCTGTTGACACAGGATGAACTGAATAATATTCCACCTGTCACGAAAGAAGAACTGATGGAAGCTTGTAACCGCGTCGGGAATAATAAAGCACCGGGATTGGACGGAATCCCTAATATTGCCTTGAAAACATCTATTAAAGCAGCGCCAGCGTTATTCCTCGACGTCTACAACATCTGCTTGAAGGAAGGGATTTTTCCTCGGAAGTGGAAACAACAACGGCTGGTACTACTTCCTAAAGGGAAAAAGCCACCGGAAGAACCGTCATCTTATCGTTCTCTCTGCATGCTGGATACAACCGGTAAGATACTAGAACGTATAATCCACCAAAGGATAGAAGCAGTTGTCGATCCACTCTTAGCAGACAATCAGTACAGATTTCGGAAAGGACGATCAACACTGGACGCGATCAACCTGATTGTCGGTATAGCCAAAGACATAAAAAATTAGACATAAAAAATGCCTTCAACTCCGCCAACTGGGATTGCATCATGCAAGCCCATCAAGAGATGAACGTACCAGGATACCTACGAAGGAGAGTCGCTAGCTACTTCACAGATAGAGTCCTGAGATATGACACGAAGAGTGGTCCAAAGAAGTATGATGTTACTGGAGGTGTACCGCAGGGTTCTGTTCTCGGTCCACTTCTCTGGAATGTCATGTACAACGGATTGCTGAGACAAAAACTACCAAGAAATGTCAAACTGGTAGCGTACGCGGACGACGTAGCCGTAGTAATCGTCGCCAAGCATCTTGATGAGATAAAACATATGTTCGCTATCACCTTTGAGCGAATTAACCAGTGGATGGACACAGTAAATCTACAACTGGCTAAACAGAAGACCGAGGCTGTACTTATCACTAGCAGAAAAGTGGTGGAAACAATCAATCTAAACGTCGGAGACCAAGAAATCACATCCCAACCATTCATTCAATATCTGGGAGTGATGCTCGATGCCCGACTTAACTTCAAACTACAGGTTAAATACGTGACCGCCAAAGCATCAGCAGTAGTAGCCAACCTAGTACGATTGATGCCCAACATCGGTGGCCCGAAGCAGACAAGGAGGTCATTGCTATCATCAGTAGTAACATCGGTCCTCACATATGGTATATCCATTTGGGCCGACGCACTTGAGATCCAAGAATCATGGAGGAAAGCACGTCCAGTTTACCGACTGAGCGCGCTAAGAGTAGCCAGCGCCTTTCGAACAATATTAGAGGAAGCAGTGTGTGTCATTTCCGGAACTTTGCCGCTCAGAGTCCTAGCTGAGGAAAGACGGAACCTTTACCAACGAAAGAGGACAACCGCACAAAGTGCCGAGGAACTCAGAGCTAAAGAACGGCAGAACAGCATCGCACGATGGCAATCGCAGTGGGACGCCGCGACAACAGGGAAATGGACACACCATCGCATACCGAAGATCGACGTTTGGCTAAACCGAAGTCATGGCGAGGTCAATTACTATCTGACGCAGTTGTTGTCAGGACATGGATGTTTTTGGACGTATCTTCACCGCTTCAAGCATGATGATTCACCGGAGTGCCCGTCCTGCCCAGGAATCAATAATCAGCAAGACGCGGAGCACGTTTTCTTTGAGTGCCCACGATTTTACCCACAGCGAGATGAGCTGGAGATGATCCTAAAGAAGAAAATCCAACCAGAGACAATAGTAGAAGCAATGTTGTCATCAAGAGCCTCCTGGAACGCCATCAGCACATTTGCAACAGAAGTCCTTATAGACTTGCGTTCCATCGAAAGAAGAAGAGCAAATGACAACAACTAGAAGAAAGGTAAAATAACACCTTAGCTACCAGAAGAAAGAGCAGTAGCTAGATCCTCCCCTCACGAAGTTATGCCTAACGGCGGTTTCCATGAGGGATTAGGGGAAAGAGGGAAAGGGGTTTAGGGTTTAGTGGGTAGGGGCGCTAGCGTCGAGTTTTAGTATGACACTGCGTCGAGTCGCTACATATCCAGGCCCAACAACTATGCCTAGAATCCGTAAAAAGGATTCCCCCCCCCCTTAAAACAAAAAAAAAAACACACACCCACACACACATACATACAGACACAGTGACGACCTCGTGGTGATAGTCAGGGAAGCTTCCTGTGACCTTCAAACGTCGAGATCTGATGAAAACTCGATTTTTGCAAAACGGGGTGAAAACAATAACTTCCTGATTTTTGAAAATCTTCGATTTTCTTAGCGGGAAGTTAAAAAAATTATTTTTATGTAAATAATTGTGGGGATCAGATAAAAATAATTATTCAAGGGTTATATAATCTCTGCACCAAGACATCTTCTTTGGAGAACTTTGCTAAAAAATTAATTTTTATTAATCATAGGTAATGTACGTTTTTTTAATTTTTAGGTAGATTTTTGAGGGGGGTGGTGCCGATTAAGTATCAGCACCGGCACGTGCCAGAGCCGCGGCTAATTGCGCGGTTGTAATTGCCATTGCGCCGGTACGCGATGATCCTTTTTGATAATGCGCTGAATCTGATGATTGAGACGAGTCGCTTGCCATATCTCGTCGTCGCACAAATTGTCCAGGCTGTAGGAGTATGCGGTTGATGCAGCGTTCATCGCTGATGACTAGAGTCAATGACGATGATTATTTATGTCAAACTTTTCTTTCTTGACTACTAACGTGATACTATGATAAAATTCATAAATATCAATTCAATAGATAGATTTCTAAAAAATCTACCTAAAAATTAAGAAATCGCGTACATTACCTATGATTAATAAAAATTAATTTTTTAGCAAAGTTCTCCAAAGAAGATGTCTTGGTGCAGAGATTATAACCCTTGAATAATTATTTTTATCTGATCCCCACAATTATTTACATAAAAATAATTTTTTTTTTATTAATTTATTTATTTATTTATTTATAACATACACTGAACCCAACAGCAGAGCCATTAAGAGGATTCCTTAAATTCCAAATGTAAATTATTGACATAGTAGAGTTCAATACAATTACAAAGAATCAAGAATACATCGATAATCATAACTTCAACAGTATTACATATTAGTCGCAGATAAAGTAGAACATATTATGCTTATATTATGAATTAGCCAGACATCCAAATTATTATTGGAATTATATAATTTATTAAATGCGTCCATCACACGATAAGTAGGCGCAGAAGTGGCAAAGTTGGTGTTGGCTATTGGAAGATGAAAAGGTGGACCACGTCTAAGCACTGGCATCTTGAACATTATTAAACTACGAAGCCGTGAGCAATCAATATATCCTTGAACTAAACGCGCAACAAACATGGCTGATGCACATAGCCGACGATCTCCCAAGGAAAGTACACGGAATTTACGGCAGAGGTTGACGTAGTCCGACCCAGGGTCAGGATAAACTCCATCAATCCTCCACGAGAGGAATTTAAGAAATTTCTTTTGGATTTTATCAATCTTATTATAGTAGACATCATATATGGGAGACCATACAATCGATGCATACTCTAAACGAGATCTGACTAGTGAATAGTAGATACTTTTCATTGCCTTAGTGGTATGTAAGTTACGACTAGGACGTGTGACAAACCCTAACATCTTCCAAGAGCCAGTCACCACTTTATTAATGTGAGGCTGAAAGGTGAGTTTATTATAAAATGTAACGCCTAGGTCCATGTGACAGATAACTCTTTTGATAGAAACACCATCAATCTCATAATCAAATAGTATCGGACACTTATTTCTACAGAAAGACATAATTTTACATTTATCGAGATTCAGAAATAAGTCATAATCAGTACATAAATTTTCAAAAAACGTGATGAAGCTCTGAAGTTTCGAACCGTCACGGACGGATTTTATTGCTAAGTAGAGTTTAGTGTCATCTGCATACGCATCACATAAACAATCCGAGTTAAAACTACATAGTGAAATTAAAATGGCATTTAGGAAAATAATAAAAAGCAATGGACCTAGGTTTGAGCCCTGTGGAACACCCGACGTGGAAAGATAAACTTTAGATAAGTGAGTTCCAAAGACAACTCTGTTTTTCCTGTTAGATAGGTAGGAATATAATAGACACATGAGGCCTCCAGGAAGATTCAATTCAGCAAGAGATTCCAAAAGCTTCGAGATATTGACTTTATCAAACGCCTTGGAGAAGTCTGTATATAACGTGTCAACTTGCAAACCAGCTAAAAATGATTCATGTACAAATTGTGTAAAACATAAGAGGTTAGTAACCGTCGATCTACCAGGGACGAACCCATGTTGATATGAAGATAATAAAGGTTTAAAATAAGAAAATAGTTTTGAGTATAGGTAAATTTCAAACACTTTTGAGAAGGCACATAAAATCGAAATCGGTCTATAATTTTTTATGTCTGACGGATCACCAGATTTCAGAATAGGATAGATTTTAGCGATTTTCCAGCAGTCCGGGTATATACCAGATTTAAGGCAACAGCCAAAAATAATTGTCAGCGGCTCAGTTAACAAGCCGGCATATGATTTAACCACACTGCATGGAATACCGTCAATACTAGCCGAACATTTGTCAGGAAGCTTATGGATAGAATTTAAAACATCCTCACACAAGGGGAGTTCCACAGAGCCCAAGTGATTCATTAAATATGAACATGAATTGAACTGATCTGAAGCCGGAAGAAAGACAGATCTAAAGTAATCAGCAAAGCTATCAGCAATAAGACTTCTATCAGTGGTTAATTGATTGTTGATTACAATAGACTGCGTGTTATTTTTGTCAGATCGAAGCTTTTTCATAAGCAATTAATCACTCTAACTTAATTTTGAATAATTCAAAAAATTTATTCCTTTTTAGTTTGATTTCATATAAGAGCGTGTTTTTTTAAACTATTACTTATTTTTTAATTTATAAATATTGTAATTTTTTTTGTTTTCTTACAAAATATAATAACAAAATAGTGCGGAAGGCACTAGCTACTCGTAGGGAACTCAGTCGGTATATTGGTCCAGCTTTTCTCCATGATTTTTGGGTTTCCCGTGCATCAGCCCAAATGGATATTCCGTAAGTGAGCACTGATGTGACTACTGATAACAATAGTAGCCTCCTGCTCTGCATTGGGCCTCCGATGTTAGGCATCAGCCGTGCGAGACTAGCCCTCACTACTGACGCTTTGGCACTGACATGTTCCACCTGCTGCTTGAAGTTGAGTCGTGCATCCAGCATCACTCCCAGATAACGGATAAATGGTTGTGATGTGATTTCTTGTTCTCCGACTCTCAACTTGATGGTTTCTACCGTTTTTCTGCTAGCGATGAGCACTGCCTCGGTTTTATGCTTGGTTAGTTGCAAGTTCATCATGTCCATCCACAAATTGACTCGTCTGAATGTAATATCCAATGCCATTTCTATCTCTTCGAGGTGCTTTGCGACAATCACGACAGCTACGTCATCCGCATATGCTACAAGTTTGACTCCCGTAGGCAATGCTATTCTCAGGAGGCCATCATACATGATGTTCCATAGCAGAAGACCTAAGACTAATCCCTGTGGCACTCCTCCGGAGATTTCGTACACTTCCGTACCATTCGTCGTGTCATATTTCAGGAGCCTGTTCGTGAAGTAGCTCGCTACTATTCTGCGAAGGTATCCTGGTATGTTTTTTTCTTCTAGAGCCCGCATAACGCAGTCCCAGTTAGCGGAGTTGAAGGCATTCTTGATGTCCAAAGCAGCCACCAAGCAGTATTTCTTCTTTCCACCCTTCCATCTCGTTCCGGCGATTGCATCCTTGGCTATATCAACAACCAATTTGATAGCATCCAGAGTTGACCGTCCTTTTCGGAAACCAAACTGGTTCTCTGCTAGGAGTGGATCGACTAAAGCCTCTATTCTCTGATGAATTATGCGCTCGAATATCTTGCCGGCCGTGTCTAACATGCAGAGTGGTCGGTAGGATGACGGTTTTTCCGGCGGCTTTTTCCCCTTCGGAAGTAACACTAGCCGTTGCTGTTTCCACTTCTGGGGAAAAGTCCCTTCCTTCAGGCATGTATCGTAAACGTCCAGGAATAATGTCGGTGCTGCCCTAAGGATTGATTTCAGGGCAATATTAGGAATTCCGTCCAATCGCGGCGCCTTATTATTCCCTACTCGATTTCCTGCTTCTATCAACTCGTCCAACGTGATAGTTGGGATGTCTTCAGAATTGAGCTGCTCCAACTTGTAGGTGAATACCAGGTGTTGGGGAAACAACGTAGTAACAATTTTCTCTAGGAGTTGTGGACACGTAGGTGATGGCATTGGTTGGCATTTCAAGTGGGTCATAACCACCTTATACGGTCTGCCCCATGGATCTTTCTCGACTTCTGCGACCAGTTCCTTCCAGCAACGTCTTTTGCTTTCTTTGATGGCTCTGTTCAGTTCTCGACGGGCCTTTTTATACTCTGCCAACAGCTCTGCGGAGTTAGATCGTCTGTAGCCACGCTGAGACTTTCTTCTTTTTTTAAGACACTTTGAACGTAGAATGCTAATGTGATCGTTCCACCAGTGCACTGAAGGTCTTGAATTTATGCGACGTTTCCGAGACATACCAGCGTCGCAAGCTTGGGTGACTCTTCTCATTAGGTCCTTGGTCTTCTCTTCAGCAGTTTCTACGATGATCGGATTGCAGTCTAACTGAGTAGGTCCCCCCCTTTCCCCTATCCGTTCTTTCCCAACTTCCTTAAAATTTGCTTTAATATGGCTCTTTACCGTAAGATGGACGGTGGCGTTGTTTGCTCGGTGGGTCTTATATACGTGACTGAATAAAGTAGTCAGTACTTGTCTCGGATAGCTTAACTGGTAGAGCCCTTGGCGCGTAACCGAGAGATCTGGGTTCGATTCCCAGTCTGGGCTGTCTGATTATTTTTTCAATTACGGAAAAATTCCCACTGAGTAGGTCCCCCTTTCCCCTATCCGTTCTTTCCCAACTCCCTAAAATTTGCTTTAATATGGCTCTTTACCGTAAGATGGACGGTGGCGCGTTGTTTGCTCGGTGGGTCTTATATGCGTGACTGAATAAAGTAGTCAGTACTTGTCTCGGATAGCTTAACTGGTAGAGCCCTTGGCGCGTAACCGAGAGATCTGGGTTCGATTTCCAGTATGGGCTGTCTGATTATTTTTTCAATTACGGAAAAATTCCCACTGAGTAGGTCCCCTCTTCCCCTATCCGTTCTTTCCCAACTCCTTAAAAATTTGCTTTAAT
>NC_058159.1:17053541-17255505 GCF_020080835.1 Cotesia glomerata | reverse complement strand
TTTTGTTTTGTCGCAAACTCTCCAAGATGGAGAATTTCCGTAATTATTTATTCTTCTTAAACCATTCAGGAACCAGGATCAGGAATTCTTAATTTAAAATAAAACACTCGGTGTTGGGGTGAATAATTATAAATAATTTATTCCCCAATGGGAGAAAACTCTAGCAATTACTAGAGAAAAACTCCTCGAAGATAGATACAGTCGTGTATGATATGAATAAGTGTGTGTATGTAAGTGAAAAAATTGCACTAGGTGTATAATAAGGGTGAGAAAGGATCTCAGCCGCTATTAGGTTGTTGAGGTCAACCGGTACCTGTTAATAATGATCCGAGAGGATCTGAGGATTTTGATCCGAGAGGATCAATGTGGGTTTGATCTGAAAAGATCGATTCAATTGATCCGAGAGGATCGAACGTATTTATGATTTGAGACAATAAATTGATTAGTTAAATTGAGATGAAATAGATTTTAATTAGTCAATTTGAATTATTTCGTGATTATAACTATTTTTAATTTATTTTGATTAATTATGCATTATTCGCGAGAATTTAAATAAATTGCAATATTTGATGATTATTACGTGAGAAGCACTAAGTTCAATATTTTTAATATAAGTTAAATTGCGTATTATGAAGCTAAATTTATTCGAAATCTAATTAATTATTATTCATTACTGAAGAATTTGAAGTTAAATTAATATTTAAAGGTGATGAAATTACACGTCTTATTACCCGGCGTGTAAGTTAAAACAATGGCCGCGACGCCACACCAAAGTACTGCGTCACAACTATCAAAAGTGTTTAAATTTAATTACGATGAATTTATATTATTTTCACGATAAAGAATACGAATTTAATTAACTAGATGAGTTACTTTAATATCAGAATGGATGTATTACTATGTAATTGTTCACAATGAAAAACACAGAATAAATGAAATTAAGTGTTAGCGAGGCTAGCGGGTATATTGTGTCGGTTACAGGCAGTGCAGCCAGATCGTGGGTAGAAGTTACCCTTTCCCTAGACCTCTACCCACACGCCACACAATGATACACTACTGTATCCGTGAGCGAGCAGCGTCGATGTTGCTCGGAAGGAGCCGAGAGCGACCGAAGTCCGTTGCCCCTCGCGCGCCAAAGTTCCACCACCAAACCGCCAGCATTTACTCCAATACATGGAAGCTGAGCACGTTCGTGAGTCGGCAAGCCAAAAGTGAAGCTTGGAAAAAAATGAAGTCAGCGCGAGGATCCTCGCGTGTGACGTCATGCGTAAAATTTTTTATGTTTTCAGGTTCTTCTTTTATAAATTATAAATTATAATAATAATAATAATAATAATAATAATAATTATTATTATTTATCATTAATAATTGTTATTACGGTTAATTCTTACTCGGAATTCCTAAATGCAAGTTAAATATAAATTACCACTGTGTACCTGTAAGATGCCTTGATAGGCGCGCGGTAAATTTTTTGGCTCGGGTGCCTAAAGTACCGGGTTCGAGAACTCGGCAATTTTTTTTTTTTTTTATTTTTTTTTAAACAAAAATATTTTTTATTTTGTTTTTTTAATACAAATTATTGTTATTACTTGTTAATTTTTTTTTTGCTTATAATTAAATTTTTACACAAGCAAACGTATAAAATTTATTATTAAAATTGTAATTATTGTTTTATTGTTATTCTTACTATTATTATTATTATTGTTATCATTATCATTATTATTATTGTTAATATTATGGTTAATAGTTAATGATAACTTGAAATTCCTAAACGCAATTTAAATATAAGTTTACTCATACTCAGTAAGCTGCCTTGATAGGCGCGCGGTAGATCTTTGGCTCGGGTGCCTAAAGTACCGGGTTCGGAAGCTCGGTAATGTTTTTTTTTTTTTTTTTCAAACAAAAATTTTTTTTATTTTGTTTTTTTAATACAAATTATTGTTATTACAATGCCTTTCAATGATTCGTACCGGTCAAGAATTTTACGGAAAATGGAAACATCAAAATTTGGCCAACTCTAAATAAAGAGATCACTAAGTAAAAAATTTATATAAATACTAGCGGTTTCCCGCCCGCTTCGCTGGGCGAATTGAAAAGGAAATAAATTAAATTTTATGTTTTATTTTTATTTATTTTTTTTCATATTTTTTATATCTCAAATTTCTTTTCTATATCTCATGTGTTTAGAAAATGCAATGCTTTTAATCTGTTACATTTTCGCGATCCCGTAATGAGAACAATTCATCGATTATGTGATCAGCAAAAATAAAATTTATGTAAAATTCTTAGTCCGTTGACTGAATAGCTATATGTAATGTTAAATTTTGGAAACGGTACAATGACTTTTTTGCCGCTGCCAAAGAGACGATTGTTGTAAGAAAATATCATTATTAAGTAAGAAAAATATTTAAATCCGTTGACGTTGGAGGCCATCTCGGTATTTGTCTGTTTCTCTTGAGATTCTATCAAATTTTATATTTGTAGGAACTGTATTTAAAGAATATGAATTTTTTGACAATTATCATTCCCGTACTCCTATGTGGGGGAGGAACTTCGTAAGATCCTATTCGAGATGATTTTTACATTATAAATAAAAGATTTCAACAAAACTTTGAGTCTATAAAAACTATCGATTGGAAATGAGAAATTTTCATTGTTAATGCCCCCGCAATCCCTATCGGAAGTAGAATTTTTTGGAATCCGTTTTGAGATGATCTCCTCATGACAAATGAAAGATTCCGACCTAATTTCGAGTTTGTAAAAGTTACAGTTTGAAAATGGAAATTTGAAATTCTAACACCCAGCCCCGCACTCCCTGTTGGAAATAGAATTTATTGAAATCCGTTTTGAGATGATCTCTACATGACAAATAAAAGATTCTTACCAAATTTACAGCTTTTAGAAGCTATATTTTGGAAATTAAGATTTTTTTTTGTCAACACCCACCCTCGCAATCCTTATTGGGGGTGATTCGTCGTTAAATACGCTCTTAGATTATTTCTACACCACATGTAGAAGATTTCTACCAAATTTGGAGTCTATAAGAACTATATTTTACAAACGGGAAATTTTCATTATCAATGCCCCCGCAATCCCTTAACTGAAATAGACATCATACACGAAGATTCTCACCGAATTTGGAGTCTGTAGAAGTTACAGTTTGGAAATGAAAATTTTAGATTTTAACACCCACCTCCGCAATTCCTATCGGAAGTAGACTTTATTGAAATCCATTTTGAGGTGATCTCTACATAAGAGATAAAAAATTTCTACCAAATTTAGAGTTTTTAGAAGCTATAGTTTGGAAATTAAGATTTTTCATGGTTAACACTCATCCCCTCGATCATTATTGGAGTTGATTTGTTGTAAAATCCATTATTAGATCATTTTTATATCACATATAGAAGACCTCTACTAAATTTGGAGTTTATAGGAGCTATAGCTTGGAAATTAAAAATTTTAATTATTAACACCCACCCCCGCAACCCCGTGTGGGGTAGGATATCGTTAAATTCGTTTATAAATTATTTTTACATCACTTACAAAAAATTCATACAAAATTAGGATTCTCTAGGAGCTATAGCTCGGAAATTTTAAATTTTCATTGTTAACGCCCACCCCCGCAATCCATATTGAGAGTAGATTGTCATAAAATCCGCTCTTAGATCATTTCTACATCACATACAGGAGATTCCTGCCAAATTTGGAGTAAATAGGAGCTATAGTTTAAAAATGGGAATTTTCCATTGTCAACGCCCCCGCAATCCCCCTTGTAGGTGGAATTTCGTAAAATCCGTTCTTAGCTGACCTTTACACGGCGAAAGGAATATTCCTACCAAATTTCAAGTCTCTACGCTTTATGGTTTCAGAGATATCGTGATGAGTCAATATATAGGTGGAAATTTCTTATATATATATAGATTATATATTTTAAAACAGAAAAACGATTAAATAAAAACTCACCAAGACTGCAAGAACATTAAAAAGAAGAAATCACTTTTGGTTTGATTTCACTCACTTTGAATATCCATAAAATTAATTCTTAATTGAGTAGCATTTCACTAAATTATCATCAACACTACATTAACTAAAATTCTATTATTATTAAGGAATCACCTTATTAACAAAAAAAAAAAATGAAAAAAAATTATAGATTATTTAACTTCACTCAATTAAGCTCACTTAAATCCGGTCTAATAGATTTTATTAAATCAATAAGATCAGTTTTTTTTAATATTTATCGTGACAGCTGTCTGATAATATTTTTATTTTGACACAATAAAAAAAGTGTCAAAACAAATGTCATCCTAAATATAAGCATACTGAAGTTATGTATTTACAAATAATTAACCTATTTCAATTTAATAACTAAAATAATATATTTATAAACTAAAAAATTAATATTATTTACAAAGAATATTCAACCAATATTATTAATAAGTATATTTACAAAATAATTAACTAATGTAAATAAAAATAAAATTTAAAGTTCAATAAATAAAACAATAAAATAACCAAATATAAAATAACAAATTAAAAAAAATTTTTTCCAATTTTTTTCGAAATGGATTTAAATAATTTGGATTTAGAACAATTAATAGTAAATGGAGATAAAACATTTGAACCTCACGATTGGTCTCATGAAATTAAAAAACAAATAATTGGTAAGTCAATAATAGTCATTATTTGTTTATCATGTTTGATACAAATCCATACATCATTGATCAATTTTTTTTGACTCAAGAAAATATATTGGATAGCTTTAATTATTTTAGTTATCGAATATTTTAGTTACTTATGTAACACTTTCTTTAGTGCAGAATATTTTCTTGACTGTAGAAAATTTTTTCTTGCTCTAAAACAACTTATGTCTTTCTGAATACTTTTTTCATTGATAATTAAATTTTTCTTTGAGTATAAGATCAATTAATTTCACAAAAATCATTAAGAATTTTTTTTTGTTCTTAAATAGATTTTGTCGACCAGATTGATGGGATTTATGTCGTTGGATGCACTACTATTGTGAAAATTTTTTTGAGAGATTGTCGCATTCATGAGGCAATGGCTTTTAAAGAATCACAAAGTGATTCTTATAGAATTGCATATGATCAAGCACGAAATGTAAAACATTAAATTTCCTTGATTAGTATTAGAGTTAATAATTAATTTTGCTTAATAATTAACAATAATAATTTCTTTTTATTTTCAATAGGGATCATTCATCAGGGCTCTTTATGACACCTTCTTGTTTTTTAAGGAATTCCGCGACAATTTATTCTCTTTAACCGAACAAAAATTAAAAAGATTGGCCAATCAAGAACGATTAAAATTTGAATGGAGAAAAAAAAATAATTCATAATTATTTATGATTCATTAAATTTTATTATTGATTTTAATACTCATAAGAGAATTTTATTTATTATTTATTGGCACCAGATGTACAGCTTGTCTCACAAACTCTGATACATCTTTCGCTTAAATCTACTTTTCTTACACTAATTTTATAATTTATTATTTTATTTTAGTATTCCAACTTAATAGTTAATCTATATTTCAATCTATAACGCTAGTAAATACTTTCTTCGACTTTGGGTCGTTTCCTTAGTTTCAGTTTATCGCATATAGCAGAT
The DNA here is from genome assembly GCF_020080835.1 of Cotesia glomerata. NCBI lineage: Eukaryota > Metazoa > Arthropoda > Insecta > Hymenoptera > Braconidae > Cotesia > Cotesia glomerata. The sequence goes on along the minus strand of NC_058159.1, from coordinate 17,249,875 downwards.
TCTTTTCAAATTTGGAGCTTATAGGAGCTACAGCTCGAAAATTTAAAATTTTAATTGTTAAAACCCACCCCCGCATCCCCCTGTGGGGAGGGATATCGTAAAATTCGTTCATAAATTATTTTTACATTACTTACAGAAAATTCATAAAAAATTATGAGTCTGTCGGAGCTGTAGCTCGGAAATTTAAAATTTTCATTGTTAACGCCCACCCCCGCAATCCATATTGGGGGTCGGCTGTCATTAAATCCGCTCTTGAATCATTTCTACATCCCATAGAACAGATTCTTACCAAATTTGGAGCCTATAGGAGCTACAGCTCGGAAATTTAAAATTTTCATTGTTAAGACCCACCCCCGCACTCCTCTGTGGAGTGGGATATCGTAAAATTCGTTCATAAATTATTTTTACATCACTTATACAAAATTCATACAAAATTAGGAATCTGTAGGAGCTAAAAGTCGAAAATTTTTAATTTTCATTGTTAACGTCCACCCCCGCAATCCATATTGGGAGTAGATTGTCATAAAATCCACTCTTAGATCATTTCTACCTCGCATATAGCAGATACTTATCAAATTTTGAGCCTTTAGGAGCTACAGCTAAAAAATTTAAAATTTTCATTGTTAAGACCCAGCCCCGCATTCCTCTGTGGAGTGGGATATCGTAAAATTCGTTCATAAATTATTTTTACATCACTTACACAAAATTCATACAAAATTAGGAGTCTGTAGGAGCTAGATATCGGAAATTTTTAATTTTCATTGTTAACGTCCACCCCCGCAATCCATTATTTGCGTTCGATAACTTTACAACTTCTTGGAGCAGCGGTCACAGGAGCTGTTGGTAGTTCCGGGTCCTCGAAAATATTTTTTACTAAGATTAAAAGCAAAATCTTGGTGTGTTTTAAAAATAACAGGACAATTGATCGCAAATAACTTTATAACTTCCTGGAGCAGCGGTCACAGGAAAATTAATTAATTTTTAGCTATCTTTTGTATTTTAAATTTCTTAGTACTTATTTTGTATGATTACTATGTTTTTAATCGTCTTTTTTAAAAATTGTAAAAATTTATATTTGTAAATATTTAGAGATGTCCAAAATTAAAGATATCTAAATTTACTGGTCTATATTTAGAGATGGATATTTTTTAAGTTTACGAATAATTAAAACTGTCAATTTTTTTATATTTCTAAATTTTCAGTTGTCTTTTTATTAACTTGTCTAAATTTATTCTTCTCCATTTTTTTAAATATCTGTCATTTCACTTGTTTGTTTTATGATTTGTCTAATTTCATAGATATCTTATTTTTAAATTTTATAATTTTATGCTTATCTTTTTTAAAATAATTCCAATTTTTCTGGTGACTAAATTTTTACATTACTACCTTTATTGATATCGAAATTTTGAATTATCCTTATTTAGACAAATAATTTTTTTATTATTTCTAATATAATATTTATATAAATTTTTTACTTAGTGATCTCTTTATTTAGAGTTGGCCAAATTTTGATGTTTCCATTTTCCGTAAAATTCTTGACCGGTACGAATCATTGAAAGGCATTGTAATAACAATAATTTGTATTAAAAAAACAAAATAACAAAAATTTTTGTTTGAAAAAAAAAAAAAAAAAAAAAACATTACCGATCTCTCGAACCCGGTACTTTAGGCACCCGAGCCAAAAGATCTACCGCGCGCCTATCAAGACAGCTTACTGAGTATGAGTAAACTTATATTTAAATTGCGTTTAGGAATTTCAAGTTATCATTAACTATTAACCATAATATTAACAATAATAATAATGATAATGATAACAATAATAATAATAATAGTAAGAATAACAATAAAACAATAATTACAATTTTAATAATAAATTTTATACGTTTGCTTGTGTAAAAATTTAATTATAAGCAAAAAAAAAAATTAACAAGTAATAACAATAATTTGTATTAAAAAAACAAAATAAAAAATATTTTTGTTTAAAAAAAAATAAAAAAAAAAAAAATTGCCGAGTTCTCGAACCCGGTACTTTAGGCACCCGAGCCAAAAAATTTACCGCGCGCCTATCAAGGCATCTTACAGGTACACAGTGGTAATTTATATTTAACTTGCATTTAGGAATTCCGAGTAAGAATTAACCGTAATAACAATTATTAATGATAAATAATAATAATAATAATAATAATAATTATTATTATTATTATTATAATTTATAATTTATAAAAGAAGAACCTGAAAACATAAAAAATTTGACGCATGACGTCACACGCGAGGATCCTCGCGCTGACTTCATTTTTTTCCAAGCCTCACTTTTGGCTTGCCGACTCACGAACGTGCTCAGCTTCCATGTATTGGAGTAAATGCTGGCGGTTTGGTGGTGGAACTTTGGCGCGCGAGGGGCAACGGACTTCGGTCGCTCTCGGCTCCTTCCGAGCAACATCGACGCTGCTCGCTCACGGATACAGTAGTGTATCATTGTGTGGCGTGTGGGTAGAGGTCTAGGGAAAGGGTAACTTCTACCCACGATCTGGCTGCACTGCTTCGCACATGGCGTCTCGCGCCTCGTGCTTCGTGCCGGCCGGGCTTCTTCCCGCTAGCTCATGGTGCGCAGGTGCAGCAGCCATTACAAAACGTGTTATTGGACATGTTCGTGGAGAACAGTCATAAAAACGAATCTTCTTGAGTCTCGAGTATAGTTAAGATTTTAGTATAGTTATAAGAGTCGGGGTGACCAACTCTCTTTTGCCTTGGCGGCAAAACAGGTATAGTTATGAGAGTCGGGGTGACCAACTCTCTTTTGCCTTGGCGGCAAAACAATTTTTTAAAATAATTTTTTGTAACAAATTTGTTTGTTAAAAAAATTTTTTTAATTGTCAAGTGACTGCTAACTTTAATGTCATTGTTCTCACAACTCAAAGAGGATTTAAGTTTGCTCATCAATATCATTCTGACTTGAATTTTTGTCAAATAAAATTTTTGACGTTTGGACATATGACAGTGTGATTTTATAGACGAAAATTTCCAGGTATAGTATCATAAGAAATCTATAATATCGATTGAATTTGACTTGTTTTGCAGTCGGTAACGCGGCTGAATTTTTTTAAACGTATGACGTTAGGGAAACATCACGTTTAGAACCTTGAACGATTTACAAATGGCACACTTGTGACGCTATCGCTTTTAGAAGCTTTACATTTTTGAAGTATAACGTTTCTTAACATGAACGTTCTTTAGACATCACATTCCTAGCATATACATTTTAGGATTAAGTAACGTTTATGAAAACTAATTTTCGGCAAGTGTCACATTTCTTACATGTGCTTATCTCGACATCAGACGTTTGGGATATTGCACCTTGCTAAAAACATTACGTTTTGTATAGTCTCTGTTAGGACTAAGTTGTGGCACCCGAAATTCTTGGTTGGATCCATTCAAATTTAAATATTATTTATGGGGCTCAAAAAACTGCGTCGATTTCCGTTAACCGCATGAAAATCGATTCTTTCATTCAAAAGTTATTGCAGTTTGAAAATACACAAAATAGTGTTTTATTAAGCATCTATCAGATGTTTGAGCTCGGAGAGCTCCAAACAACACATAAATAGTATTTTTGAGCTCGAAGAGCTCAAAAACGTGATAAGTACAATTTTGAGCACTCAAGTATGGAATTAGCGGGAAGTTGCAGGGATGGCCTTCAGGGTCAATCGTTTTCCTAATTTTTTTTTTTGTAATTGCGAAAAAATTAATCGCGAAAAAATTCAGGGAAGCTTCCTAGGACCTCAAAACGTCGAGATATGATGAAAACTCGATTTTCGAAAAACAGGGTAAAACCAATAACTTCCTGATTTTGAAAAATTTTCAATTTTTTAGCGGAAAGTTAAAAATTTTTTTAAGAAACGATTTTTATCTTAAAAATAGTTATTTTCATTTTTGAGCATAATTAAAAAAAAAAATTATAAATTTGTCATAAACAACACATTTGTTTACAACACATTTTCAAACAATTATGACTAAAAATATAAAAAATTTATTTTGGAATATATATTAACGGTATAAAATAAAATTATTAAGATTAAAAGAAAAAAATTTTTTTCTATGTTTTATTTAGATTTTTTCTCTTTTAGCAATTTTAATTGTTTGTAAAAAAAAATTGAAAATTATAATTTTTCAATTTTTCCGATGAGAGTCTTTTTTGAAGCTATCGAAAAATAGGTAAAAAAAAAGAATAAAATTTGTAGCTTCCGGTTTCATAATTGTCGAAATTTTTTTGTTAACTTCGATTTTAAAAAAATTTGCTAATTAACAAAAGGATAATTTACAAAAAAGTTAAAATACAAATTTTTTGCCACCGGATTATAGTTCATTCAACTATCCAGGAAGTGTCTAATTTTCTTTATTCCTTACAATTCAATTCAATATGTTAAAATAATTTTTTTTTGTTGAAGCGTCAGAGTTGGCCGATGCATGTGCACGCAGATTTACGTGGTTTTGTCCTATTTTTACCGTTAAATGAAAATGACAAATATTGGTGCTATAATTTAGGAACCTGTACTTTTTCATAGCAAAATTTCTGCTCTTTTTAGGTCTTCTCAAATTCTTGATATCTGCAAAACTTTTCGAAATATTTGCAAATAACCGACCCAGTCTTTTTTTTAACTAATTTGATTCTAACTTCTTATTTAATTGTTTGCGCAACATCCCTGGCGAATTCGTGGTCACGATGAAATTATCGTGAAACGACGGTAAATGCACCGTGAATTCACAGTGTTGATAAATGATCGTCAAATCACCGTCGCTTGACTATCGAACGACCGTCGTTTGACAGTGAACGACGAGTATCATTGTGAAAGTTTTTCACTGTTACTTTATGGTTTTTATTCTGTATAGTTATTATACTTCACTCTTCGAAAAACCAAATTTTTACTTGGTTTCCCCGATTTTTTACCTAAGTAAAAATCGTAGATCATCGATCGATCGTCTGTCATTTGACAGTCATTCGAAAACATATAAATTGTCAAAAAACCGTAACTTGGTGGTGGATGCACAGTAGTCTGTAATACTGTAATGCATAGTAGACCGTAAAACGAGCGTATAATGTCGGTAAGTCAGGAATTTTTATTATTCAACTATGTGTAAGGGCTGACTATATTATATTTTTTTTTATTTTATTAAAAATTCTCAAAGTTCTCAATATAAAAAGATAGGCAAATGAGAAATTTTCAGTAAATACTCGGGATGAAAAATTTGAAAAAAATATTAAATCAACAGAGATCCATCATTTCAATGCTTTTTAGAAGTGTAACAGTTTTGAATGCTGTCCAATTGGCCCCTAATTAATTAATTAATAAACTACAAAAATGAACAAAAAAAATTAGGAAAACGGTTGACCCTAAAGGCCATCCCTGCAATTTCCCGCTAATTACATACTTAATCGCTCAAAATTGCACATATGACGTTTTTTAGCTCTCCGAGCTGACAAGTCTAATAGAAGTTTAATAAAACACAATGTTTTGAATTTTCAAACTGAAATAACTTTTGAATAAATAAACCGATTTCCACGTGGTTGGCGGCATTCGACGCAGTTTTTGGAGCCTCATAAAGCAATTTCAAGTTTAAATTGTTCGAACGAGGAATTTCAATGTAATTCCAAAAAAACACTTTTTTCGGTTTTCTGTCGACAACGATAACTCACGAACAAATCAACCGATTTTGACGCATTTGGTGGCGATCGATGCGGGTTTTCAAGGTTAAGAGTTGATTAGTTTTTTAGGTCGATCAGTTTTAGCCAATTCGGAGATATTTTGAAAAAATGAAAAAAAAAAACTTTTTTTTCACTTTTTTTGCAATTTCTCGAAATCTACCGGTCCGAATTGGTTCCAACTTACAGGAAATCTAAGTTTGGCGAAGCCCTTTCGAATGACACCAACTGCGATCAAATCGGTCAAGCCGTTAAGATGTTATAAAAGGTTTACACACAAACACACACACACACACACACACCCGTCGGAAGAAGCCAAACTCCCACCGGGCGCGTCCCCAGGTGGCGGATAGGGGGGTCCTAGCCGGTCGTAAGATCGGCGGATTGGGGCGAAATAAAATAGCCCTCGCGGACCAAGTCAGGCATTGGAGCTGAAGAGTAACAGCCACCGTCCGTGTATCCTTGTGGGTCGGAGAAAGCTCGCTGTTCTTCGGAGCAGAGGGTAAGAGCGAAATAAAATAGCTCTCGCGGTAAAAAACGAAAACTCCCCTTTCGGCAGGAAGGGTTGGTCACACCATCTGACCTAGGATCACGTACGCAAGCGGATAAGGTGACGCTGCTCGAAAGAGATGTGCGAAATGATCCTTATAGCGCGGTATACGTGGTAACTCCCGGCATCTACGTGCCGCACCCACGGGAGTAAGAGGAAGCCGATGAAGGAAGCAGGTGCAGCGTCGAAGCGGTTGAGATTTCCCGCTTCAATGACCGAAAGCTCTTATAGCAATGGAGGTAGCTGTAAGAGTGATCACCCCTCCACTTCCGGAGGCATCGCGTTCGGAGACGACCTTTTGCTTTGGAGTATCACTCAAAATCATGGAAGAAACGAAAAATCAAGAAAAGGACAGGAGTATTAGTGGGCCTCACGCCCAAGAAGCAGCGATTACCGTAAGCGCTGAGATGAAGCGGACGCAAGCGCTGGAACGCCTCGAAAAGCTGACCAGCGAACTGCATGAGTTTGTCCAATCAAAGGTCAATATCCATAAAGAGATAAAGGCCAAGGCAACCGGGGTAGTTAAAGCCCTTCGAAGGTTTAAAAAACTGGACGAAGAATGGCAGTCACCTCGACGACTCACTCCTCGTTTTACGCCGGAGAAGAGCAGTCAACTTACTGTAGAGATCGAAGAATCAATGGACACCGGAGGCAATGGTGACGGTGAATCTGATGCTAAAGACGAAGGTCATACTTCCAACAAGTCTAACAAGAGGAAGGACCGAAACTCCCCAGATGGAATAGATGGGCGGTTGACGAAGAGAAAGGACTTGAAACCAAGTCCTCCGAAAAACGTGATGAAGCAGAACGCCGAAAAAAAAGACGCGACTGATTGGAAAGATGTCCACATAAGGAAAGAGAAACGGAGGCTAGCCAAAGAACAGCTCCCAAAGGAGCCTCCAAAGAAGCCCAGGCCGGAGCCTAAGCGCAAAAAACCGCTCAAATGGATCAGACCCGACGCACTGATCATCCGCCCGGCCGAGAAAGCAAAGTACGCCGAGATTTTGCGTTGCATAAAGAAGGACGTCCCTGATGAGCAAGTTCGCACAACAGTGGACAAGATCAACAAGACCAGAAGCGGGGACTTGCTGATTACGATTTCGCGGAAGTGCGTGGACAAAGGCCAAGGCCTGCAACATACCATCGCAAACATTCTTAAGGAGGAGGCCAAAGTGATCTGCAAAGGGCCACAAGAAGACATCGAGATCCGAGACCTAGATGACACCACAACAAAGGAGGATATTCAGGCTGCCCTGCATACGGTAACCAAAGAGCTCTGCGAAATACTACCAGAGACAATCAAGATCCGCAAAGCCTACAGAGGTACCCAAACCACTGTCGTGACACTACCGGCTGCAGCAGCTCAGAAGATATTAGAAGGAAGCGGTAAAATCCGAATTGGCTGGGTCAACTGCCGAATTAGAGCCACGAGGAAACCTACCCAATGCTACAAATGCTGGCATTTCGGGCACCACGGATCCCAGTGCAGAAGCAAGACAGATCGATCCAAGCTATGCATCAGATGCGGCCAAGAAGGACACAAGATTGCGGACTGTAAAAACCCAGCGAAGTGTGTATTATGCGCGGAAAATAAGAGCGCAGAGAACGCTGCCCATCACGCCGGCACATACAGGTGCCCGGTATACAAAGAGGCACTCCAGAGAATGACAAGCAAGCAAACATGAGGATATTACAGCTTAACCTCAATCACTGTGAGGCCACACATGACCTGCTCGTGCAGACCGTGCGTGAATTAGAGCTTGATTTAGTAATAATAGCAGAGCCATACAGACACCTGAATAACCAACCTTGGGAAACTGACAGCACCACCAAGGCTGTCATCTGGTCCTGTGGCAAACTTCCCTTCCAGAGCATAGTGAGCAATGATAGCATCGGCTTTGTAGCAGCGTCTATTAACGACATCCGTTTTTATAGTTGCTATGCACCACCTAGCCTTTCCATTGCCGACTTTACTGATTTCCTGGATCGACTAACCGAATTCGCAAAGCAATCCTACCCAGTAGCTATAGCAGGGGACTTCAATTCCTGGGCGGTAGACTGGGGCAGCAAGCAGACTAATGCGCGAGGCAAGGCACTACGTGAAGCAATGATCTCACTGGGCGTGTTCCTTCTCAACATCGGTGAGACACCAACATATACCAAGGGAGAGGCTAGTTCGATAATAGATCTCACATTCGTCAGCAGCAGCTTATTGAAAGGAAACTATTCTTGGGAAGTCTTAAACACCTACACCGCCAGCGACCACAGTGCAATACTTTGGGAAATATCAGCTGGCCGGAACCCTCAAAGAGCAACTAGACAAACTAATGCAGCTGGATGGAAAGTGAAAGACTTTGACTCGGAAGTTTTGGTAGTAGCCTTAGACAGTGACTCGGCCATCATCACAGGAAATGCTGTAGAGAAGACGAAGGACTTAATGACGAGAATTGCCCAGGCGTGCGACACCTGCATGCCCCGTAAGCGTAGCATCAATAAAAGACCATCGGTGCACTGGTGGAATGATCAGATTAACGCCTTTCGCACAGCTTGTCACAAAAAGAGAAGATTATCACAGCGTGGCCACCGATGACCTAACTCTGCGGAGCTGGTCGCAGAATACAAAAAGGCCCGTCAAGAACTAAACAAGGCCATCAAAGATAGCAAAAGACGCTGTTGGAAGGAACTCGTCGATGAGGTAGAAAAGGACCCATGGGGCAGACCGTATAGGGTGGTCATGACCCACCTGAAGCGCCAGCCAATGCCATCACCTACGTGTCCACAGCTCCTGGAAAGAATAGTTTCTACGCTGTTTCCTCGACAAAGTAAGTTCGGCTATTCTTCATTGCCAGTAAATCGAGAAGACATTCCACCTGTCACAGAAGAGGAACTGATGGAGGCGTGTAACCGAGTAGGGAATAATAAGGCACCGGGATTGGATGGAATCCCGAATATTGCATTAAAAACAGCTATTAAAGCAGCGCCAAATCTATTCTTAGATACCTACGATTCGTGCCTCAAAGAAGGGATTTTTCCTAGAAGATGGAAACAGCAAAGACTTGTACTTCTCCCTAAAGGGAAGAAGCCACCGGACGAGCCATCATCCTACCGACCACTCTGCATGCTGGATACAGCGGGTAAGATATTAGAGCGTATAATGCACCAACGAATAGAAGCAGTCGTCGATCCACTCCTAGCAGAAGGCCAGTATGGTTTCCGGAAAGGACGATCAACGCTGGATGCGATCAACATCTGGTGGTCGATACAGCTAAGGAGGCAATCGCTGGAAAGAGATGGGAACGTGGCAGAAAGAAGTATTGTTTAGTGGCTGCCTTGGACATAAAAAATGCCTTCAATTCCGCTAACTGGGACTGCATCATGCGAGCTCTCGAAGATAAAGAAGTGCCAGGATACCTGCGCAGAATGGTAGCAAACTACTTTACAGACAGAGTCCTTAAATATGACACTAAAAACGGTCCAAGGGAGTACGAAATAACCGGAGGAGTGCCACAGGGCTCGGTTTTGGGTCCTTTGCTGTGGAACATCATGTATGATGGTCTCCTGAGAGTTGCATTACCATCAGAGGTGAAACTTGTTTTATATGCCGATGATGTAGCGGTAGTGATTGTCGCGAAACACTTGGAAGAGATCAATCTGGCTTTCGATATCACATTTAGCCGAATTAACTTATGGATGGAGATGATGAAGTTGCAGTTAACCAAGCACAAAACTGAAGCTGTGCTCATCACCAGCAGAAAGATCGTAGAAAACATCAAGCTGAATGTCGGCGAGCAGGAGATCGCATCGCAACCATTTATCCGATATCTGGGGGTGACGCTGGATGCCCGACTGAACTTTAAGCAACAGGTCGAATACGTAAGTGCTAAAGCATCAGCGGTGGTAACTAGTCTATCAAGACTGATGCCGAATGTTGGAGGCCCGAAGCAGAGCAGGAGACTATTGCTGTCGTCAGTAGTCACATCAGTGCTCACATATGGAATATCCGTTTGGACAGACGCGCTGCAGACCCAAGAATCATGGAGGAAAGCCGGACCGGTCTACCGATTAAGTGCACTGAGAGTTGCAAGCGCCTTTCGCACAATATCCGAGGAGGCAGTGTGCGTCATTTCTGGAACTCTGCCTTTTAGAGTCCGAGCTGAGGAAAGACGGAACCTATACCACCGAAAGAGGTCATCTACACTGAGCGCTGAAGAACTGAGAACTGAAGAGCGACAACATAGTATAGCAAGATGGCAACAACTATGGGATGCTGCGGAGAAGGGAAGATGGACTCATCGACTTATACCAAGGATTGACGTTTGGCTTAACCGGAATCACGGCGAGGCCAACTACTATCTGACCCAGATGTTGTCAGGACACGGCTGTTTCCGGGAGTACCTTTATCGCTTTAAGCACGATAATTCCCCAGAGTGTCCGTCTTGCCCAAGAGTTGCTGAAAATGCGGAGCACGTTTTCTTTGAGTGCCCTCGTTTTAACCCACAGCGTGATGAGTTAGAGAAGATCCTGAACAAGAAAATCACACCAGAGTCAATAGTAGAAGAAATGCTGTCATCCGAAGCTGCCTGGAACGCCACAAGCACGTTTACCACCGAAGTGCTTACAGAGCTGCGTTCCATTGAAAGAAAAAGGGCAAATGACAGAAACTAGAAGGAAGGAAAAATAACACCTTAGCCACCAGAAGGAATAGCAGTAGCTAGATCCTCCTCTCACGAAGTAATGCCTGACGGCGGTTTTCATGAGGGATTAGAGGAAAGAAGAAAAGGGGTTTAGGGTTTAGTGGGTAGGGGCGTTAGCGTCGAGTTTTAGTATGACGCTGCGTCGAGTCGCCACATATCCAGGCCGAACAGCTATGCCTGGAATCCGTAAAAAGGATTCCCCCCCCCTTATGATAAAAAAAAAAAAACACACACACACACACACACACATACACACACACCCACACACACACACACACCTCGTGTCGGGCTTGCTGGGCCCCGCATCGGCCGCCTCCCCAGGTTGCGGATAGGGGAATGCCCAGCATATCTGCACGTCAGATGCGTCGGGTACCGAGGAAATAGAATACTCGGGGTGGACCAAAACCTAGCAAAAGATGATATGAAAATGCCAGATCAATTTCAAACATCGTCTACGGTGCAGAGGGGGGATACCTCAGTGCCGGCGGGGGAAAGCGTGCAAACGGGCCTGAACTCGTCGTTATCAAGCGACCGTTTGAACATCGGAGTAGACCCTATGGCTCTGCTGTCTAGCAATGCTAGCAAGGTTACAGGGAGTACGAAATCAGCCCAGATGGCAGAGAACGGACAGCTGAGCAACATTCCTCCAAAAAGTGGAGGACCTTTTGCCCCTGTCACTAATCAAACCTACCGAGGAAGAATCAACTCTGTACCGACCGTTACAGGCCAACAGTCACCAATGGAGAGGCTCGGCATCAAGATCGAAGAGTTAGCCGAGTTTATAAAGGACAAGAAGAATCTCCATCATTAGATTAGAAAATTGGTTACATCTATCACTACAGCATATAGGTTAGCCAACAAATCACCAGGCATGTCGGCCTCAACGACCCAAACAACTCCGAGTCTGACCAAAAAACCACAGCCATCTTTGGTCACTCCTAAAAAATTACCACAGCAAGGAAAGGACAATAACAAGAAGAGGCAGCTGTCCACGCCCAGCCCTTCTTTAATAATCGAGAAGCCACCACAGAAAAAGACAGCCCGGGAGGACGTCTGGACTGCAGTGGACCGAAATAGGAAGAAGAAGGAAAAAGAGCATGAAACAGCGGCTCCCCCTAATAAAGCTCAAAACCAGTCAAGTAAGGGTGCCTCTAAGAAACCGAGGAGAAAAAAGAAAACAACTAAGGCTGTTCTTGTCCAACCAATAGACGGCCAAACTTATGCTGATATCCTAAAGGAAATCAAGGCCAAGGTAAGCCCTGTCGAGACGGGCGTAGACGTAAAGTCTATTAAAAAGACGAAACACGGAGGCGTTCTCCTTGAAATGGCTCGAAAGACCGAAGACAGCAAGGCTTTTACCGATGCAGTAAGGTCAGCCACTGCAAACATCGGTACGGTCAAGACGCGGTCAACACCAACAGCAACGATCGAGATCCTCAACTTGGACGAAATCTCTACCGAGAGCGAAGTCCGTGAAGCATTCAAACGTCAATTCACTGACAGCCTGGAGGTCAAACGGGTAAATTTGACAAAACCCACACCACGAGGAAATCGGGCAGCCTTCTGCGAAGTAGACGAGGCCAGTGCGATTAAGGCCCTTGACAAGACCCATATAATGATCGGTTGGGTGAACTGTCGTATACGCCCAGTTGCAAAAGTAACCCGCTGTTTTAAATGTCTTAGTTTTGGAGACCAAACACGCCAGTGTGCGGGACCAAACAGAAGCAGGTAAATCAACACCAAATCAGCAGGTAAATCAAAACCAAACACCAAGACAGGAAAATCACCTGGCCCTGATGGTATCCCGGCATCGGTGATCAAGATTGTAGCCCTGGAACACCCAGGTATACTACTGAACGCTTTTAACACATGCCTAGCAACCGGCACGTTTCCAACGACTTGGAAGCGGCAGAGATTGGTTCTGTTAGACAAAGGTTATAACGGGTGATTATTCCGCTCAATTGGCGCCTTAAATTAATTAAATGAAAAAATAAAACTAACTAATGAATCTAAATTAATTAATAAAAGGGCGCCACCGGGATTTTTAATCGCGGTTCCCAGAACCGGAACCAGAGCTGGGCTTATCTACAGGGAGAGAGAGTGGAGGAAGGTGATCTGAAATGAATAAATTTTTAATTAACAACGGTACCAAAAATTTATTAACAACAAAATAGAATAACAACTTGTTCACTCGCACGTACACTGACTCACTTAAAACTAACTTAACACTACGATTTATTACTACCGAGGATTCCGGGCTAAAACCGACGCCTCAACTTAACCTAGGTAGCCAGCGAAACACCTCGTACAGAGGCTATCGTATACGACGGCGATGTGTAAATTCCTTATAACTAACAAAAATTCTTAATCCTACAGTACCCTCATATGGAGCGTCTATACTGCAGTTTCTAGCTTACTACCGCTGTACCCCAACTTGGCGTCTATACAACGGTTTCTAAGGTATGTTAATTACTCTACTCGGCAAAACATCAACAAGTAGAGAATGACAACACTCACACACACATATCCCGCACGATCTTCACACACATAACCCGCTCACACACACACACTGGCTCTACTTAACTTTTATTTTTGACTTATAAAATTAAACTCCAAAAATTACAACATTAATTTTTACTAAAATTTTCAGTCATTAGCTCGCAAATAAATCGTAAACCATTTTCACAACTAATAGTTTAATTCTCAAATAAATCTACACTAAAAACCGATGCTTGAATTTATTCCAAATTATCCACGAGTTTAATACTCAACATTAAATAAATTTTTAGGAACAATATCGACGCATAAATTTATTTCAATTCAACTTAAGAATATTTCTTTATAAAATTCTAACTACTTTTCTGGGACTTAATTCACGCCGTTCAATATTTTTATAAATAATTCCAATAAAATAATAATTTTAGTCTTCAATAGTTCAATGTATAAATGACCACGTGGAATTTTTCGATTTATAAATAATTAATAAAACAATTTATCTCAACGTAACATAAATTTACGAAAAATTATCCACGGGTATCCAATCTTAATTGCGTCGAAGTTCAGTAGCCAATTCTCAATAAATTATATTTAATAAATAATACTTTCTTGTAACAAATAATATTAAATAATAACAATTCAATTGTTCTTACTTATAAATTATCACGTGAAATAATTGCCAGGAATTTGCGCGCTCAAAATGGACGCCGATGTTCGTTAGTGCGTAGCAAGCCTTGACCTCGAGTATACGAGCGACGCTTGCCCGATCGTGAGCTGCCGATTGGAATTATTCTCGGTGTTCAGAAATTAATTAATATTTTATTAATAAAAATGAATTTATTTAAGCCAATCTAGGATGTTGATAATTATTAACCGGCCGAATCAATAATTTAATTTCTCACAACTCCTAAACCCACGAGGTCTAGAACATTCCTCGGGTAAAAAATCGCCCAAGAGGAATGCTCACAATGCTAACGAATCGAATCAATTAAAATAATTAATTATTATTGAGCAAAGTATTATAAAAAACAATTGAATTATCAAAATTTAATTAATAATGAGAAGTAGTAAAATTGATGAGCCGGGTATACGACCCCCTTGGCTCATCAAAAATATGAAAGTCTCAATACCTGGTTAAATTTGTGCTGAGGAAACTCTTTGTTCAAAACTGGCTTCCTTCTTGGACTTTTTGGCTGCTGATGTTGTTGAACTGAGCACTGCACTACTTCTAACTCACCGCAGCTACGCGATCAGCCAAGAAACCTCAGACTTACCCCCACTTAACGCTAATGGGTCCCGAAGACCGAGACGCACCAGTGCTGCGTCGAATTATTATCACGCGTGGTCGGTTTTACCGATACAGGGTAAATTACCCTGTTACAAGGTAAAGGTAGCCCTATAACACCTTCGTCGTTCAGACCACTCTGCATGCTCGACATTGCAGGGAAACTGCTCGAAAAGCTTATACAGGGAAGACTACGCAACGACATCGATCGTGCTGGAGGCTTTGCCACAAACCAACATGGCTTCCGGAAAGGATGGTCAACAGTCGGCGCGATCCAGAAAGTCGTAGGGACAGCAAGAGAAGCATGTCTGTTAGCCTCAAAGCCCGCAAGGCGTGTCTTGTCCTCACACTAGATATAAAAAACGCCTTCATTAGTGCGAATTGAGGCGACATCATAGATGCCTTGGAGCACAAATTTGACGTGAAGCCAGAAAATCTAGCAATAATTGATGACTACCTCTACCCCCGTACCATCCACGGGGGAAGAGAGAAGAGTTTTTTTTAGTGGGTAAAAATCCCACACTACCGACCATCATCTTTCAATGATAGCGGTGACTTTGGAAGATTTTTTTCGCTTCTCTATAAGAAAAAAAAAAAAAAAAAAAACACACACACACACACATACACACATACATACATGCATACAGACTAGGATGATTTTTTTTTACTTTATTTTTTTTTTTTTTCGGTTCCATCGAAAATTCTCGTTGGAAATACCCAAAAAAAAATTACCTGAAAGTTTGAGCTCTTAATATTAATTAACGTCCTCGACCAAGGCATGTGAATATTTCCCATTGAAAATAGACAAAAACTTTGATTTTTAATTTATGAATTTCTAAAGCTCAGCGGCATTTCATGGGATCACTTTGATCGAAGATGGTTTTTTCTTAGAATTGAACGTTCTACAAAAGTGCCCATTGCCGCAAAGTCGTAACTCACACTGGCGAGGCAGTACGGGTCACTGAACCTGATTTTTTCATAAAATTGGCGTTTTTTCGCATTTATCTCGTAAATATCAAGAGCTACAGAAAAAATGTTAATGACAAACTTGTAGAAAATTCAATTTTCAACAAAAAAAGTCCTATGGACCAAATCGCTAAGATCAATATTAAGCGAGATATTAAGCCTAGAATATATTTTTTCGTGAAATTTTGGCCGATCATTGATTTAAACTTATTAATATCTTGTTTACTTTCTCTGTTTTTTATATTTTTTCTTCAATATATTTTTTTAAGGCTAGAAAACTAAAGCAAAATTAATAATCTACAATATTTAACCTTTAATGATAATAAACATTTAATCAAACTCTTTTCTCTTTGTTTCTTCTCCGTCAGTAGGTACTTAATAATCTAATGGCAACGTTGCGATGTAACTAACATCGCGGTGATTCCCCCATCAGTTGATCAACAACGTTTGACAAAAAGTACGCGACCAGCGAAAGCTCAGTCATTGTTCGCAAATCGAAAGCCTCTCTCCTCTCCGAAAATTCCTTCTTTTACGTAACCTTGAATTAGTTTAATAAATCGCCCGCCTAATTGCAGCGCTTTCTTTGTTCTTTATTGTGTGATATTAATGCCGCAAATATCGAGAACAAAGCTCAGTGAACACTGAATGTACTCGCGTCGCATTAGTATGCTTTACGTTGCGTTACATTTTTCTATCATTTTTATTCTTGTCAAAGATGTCTGAACAAATCGGAAATAGAGTTTATAATTATTTAACAGGATTTGAAATTCATAATATTAATAATATTAAGTTACCTTCGTGTAGGGATGTATTGAATCTCTTTATGTACAAACATCAATCCTTAAAATTAAGTATACGAGCAAATGCTAGTAGTGTGATCAGTGATACGAATGCTATTTGGGCTAATCTTTTGATTCCAACTTCTCGACCTCAGCACAGTATTAAAAAATTGGAAAAAATTCACAGTGACCACATGAAACTGAAGAATCATCGAAGTCGTGCAAAGACATCGAAAAGACAACGAACAAATGTGGAACAGTTTAGCAAACGTCTTGATAAATTATTTGACATTGCAAATTGTGCTGCACTAAAAAATTTACCGAAAAATTTGCAGCAATTTTTGACAGATTGTCGTAAAGGAAATAGAAATATCCATCTACCAGCAATTGACGTTATACCAGAAGAAACTTCTGGAAATCTATCTGCGATGGAAGTAGAAACTCCCAATAATGAGAAAATTGGTTAGTTCTAATATTATAATAGTTTTGTTTAATTATATTTGATTTGTTTAACATTCAGCTAATATGCTTACTAATTCACTGTTAACATTTTTCATTTCAGGAATGAAATTATCCCAACAGTCGTCCTTAAATAGTTTCTGTAGTTCCATATCAAATTCCAGTGAATTGAAGCGAACTTGTTCAGACTTTGAAGATACAATGCCAGCGCCTAAGAAAAATAAAATTGATTTTCTGACTTCGGAATTAGTATTAGCACTAGAGAGAACTAAAACTAGTAACAGAAATGCGATGTACATCATTTCTGCTGTTATTCAAAGTTTAGGACTTGAGATTGATAAATATAATTTAAGTTACTCCACTATTCGCAATGCGCGTATTTCAAAAAGAGAAGAAATTGTCGATACGATCAAAGAAGAAGAAATTTTTGATGACTCTCTCGTAGTGGATGGAAAGATGCTTTCTGCGGGAAATGGTCAACCAAAAGCAGAACGATTATCAATACACGTCACCGGAATAAATACTGATAAAAATTTTAAAACTCCGATTCTCTCTGATGGCACAGGTGAAAGCCAAGCTTCAGCCATTTTTGAAACGCTGATAGAGTGGGATCTTTGCGATAATGTTAAAGCAATGTGCTTTGATACAACTAGTTCAAATACCGGTAAGTTAATGTTGTGGTTGAATGAATTTATATCACAGTATTTGTTTTTTGACTTGGGAAGAAATTTTCAAATAAGAATTTGATTAATTATTTTTACGAATGTTGAGTTAAAATTTAAGCTGAGTCAAAAATTTGAATAACTGATAATTAAATAACAGTTAATCAATAACTAATTCTTTGTTTTAGGTTGTTTTAATGACGCATGTGCATTATTAGAAGATAAAATTGGCCGTGACTTATTATATCTTGCTTGTCGCCATCATACTTCTGAATTGATGTTACGAAATGTTGCAGAAGTTGCTTGGCTAGTGACGAATAGTCCAAATGTACCAATTTTCAAAAGACTCAGAGATAATTGGGAAAAAATTGATAAATCTGCGTATGAAATCGGCACAGAGGAAAAAGATATTTCACTTATTTTAAATCAAAGAAAAGACGATATTCTTGACTTTATAGAAAATCAACTGAAGGTATTAATTAATTCATAAATAGTTTTACCATTGAAAGAATTATTATTTATAAAGTTAATTTCTTTTACAGTCATTAGATCTTTCTGATACACTGATAGAAGGACTTGTTAATATTTAATAAGCTTTATTAACTGTTAATAAATGATTTTTTAACATCATGGGATTTGATAAATATTTATTAACAGTTAATTAGTATTCATTACGTAGAATTTATTAACTGTTAATAAATATTTATTAATTTATTAATAGTTAATAAATATTTGTTAACTGTTAACAAATATTTATTTAGGATAAAAAGCAAAAATAGCAATTTTCTTTTGACACTTTTTATAACCCTATAACTGGAATACATTGATAATAATTCAATTCACTTAATAAATTAACGTTTTTAATATGTAAAAATATAAAAAATAATTATGAGCTGTGATAGAATTTGGTAGTTTACAATAAATGTTATTATAATGTAATATAATTAATGCAAATAATTTATAAGGATGATTTTTGTTTATAGACAATCTTCATATCATATGACATTGCAAGCCAAACAAATTCACTCAACCAAGTATTTATTAACTGTTAATAAATATTTGTTATCTATTAATAAATATTTATTAAATATTATTAAATGTACTTTTCTCCCTAATAAATATTTATTTAATGTTAAAAAATATTTATTAAATTAAATTATTATCTTCAAATAAATCAAATTATTAATAGTAAATAAATCCTTTTATCAGTGTAGTTATTTTGCATACTTCGATATAACTCGAATTTTTAAGTGATTTAGTTTTATAAATTTTGCCTTTTTAAATAATATTTTTTACTTTAAAATTCTGAAAATATCTTCTTTTCTGGCCGCAATTATTAAATTTTTCTTATTTTTTGTTAGAATCATCATCCGAGAAATGATTACAAGGAGTTTTTGGAGCTGAGCTGTATCTTTTTGGGTGGTATCAAAAGTCATAGAGCCGAATTTAAAGCACCTGGTGCTTTTCATCACGCACGGTGGTTATCAAAAGCTCTCTATTGCTTGAAAATATAAATGTTTAGAAACCAGTTTAAAATGGGAGCAAACGAAAAAAAAATTTTGCAGAAAATATGTGTTTTCATCGTAATATTTTATGTAAAAATATGGTTTACTGCTCCTAATGCAATAAATGCTCCAAACTCGGATTTGCAATTAGTAAAAGATCTTATTGACTATAGAAAAATACATCCAGAAATTGCAAATGCAGCACTCGATAAATTGTCTCGGCATTTGTGGTACTTACACGAAAATCTTGCTTGTTTAGCTCTTTTTGATGAAACTGTGTCAGTAGAAGAAAAAGTAAAGATCGTACAAAAAATAAATTCCCAGGTAGCGGTCAAAAAGCCTAATAAACGTTTATCAGTCGCTTATGAAGAAATAACGTCGTTATCTGAGAAAAACATAAGCGATTTTGTTAATCCAAACTCGCTGTTTATTTTTGAGCAATTTGAGCTCCCCTATGAATTTTTGCATACAGATCCAAGTTTGTGGGAATCAAATCTTGAGTATAAACGATGTTATGATACATTCAAAAAGTTAAAAGTAGTAAACGATACTGCGGAAAGAGGAGTAGCGCTAGCCGAAAGTTTTAATGAAGTATTGACTTATAATGAAGATGAAAGACAAAGAATTTTTCAAACTGTTCAGCACCATCGATCTCAATACACATCGTGTAAAAAATCACAGTATATTGACAATGAATTAATCTAACAATTCAGTTTTCTGCTTTCAATAATAATTAATTGGTATTGTTGTTTTTATTTTTATTAAATACTCATTGTTGTTAATATAATTCGAACTATTATAATTTAATAAACTGTTAATAATATATAAATTATTTAAGTGTAATTGAATTCATAAGTTTTATGCAGAAACTCGTAAATCCATTATTTATTAAAGATTCTTAAGATATAAGCTTTTTTAATGTAAGATACTTATCATATCCTGTTTTTCTAGCCTTAAAAAAATATATTGAAGAAAAAATATAAAAAACAGAGAAAGTAAACAAGATATTAATAAGTTTAAATCAATGATCGGCCAAAATTTCACGAAAAAATATATTCAAGGCTTAATATCTCGCTTAATATCGATCTTAGCGATTTGGTCCATAGGACTTTTTTTGTTGGAAATTGAATTCTCTACAAGTTTGTCATTTACATTTTTTCCGTAGCTCTTGATATTTACGAGATAAATGCGAAAAAACGCCAATTTTATGAAAAAATCAGGTTCAGTGGCCCGTACTGCCTTGCCAGTGTGAGTTACGACTTTGCGGCAATGGGCACTTTTGTAGAGCGTTCAATTCTAAGAAAAAACCATCTTCGATCAAAGTGATCCCATGAAATGCCGCTGAGCTTTAGAAATTCAAAAATTAAAAATCAAAGTTTTTGTCTGTTTTCAATGGGAAATATTCACATGCCTTGGTCGAGGACGTTAATTAATATCAAGAACTCAAACTTTCAGGGAATTTTTTTTGGGTATTTCCAACAAGAATTCACGATGGGACCGAAAAAAAAAAATAAAGTAAAAAAAAAAATCACCCTAATACAGACATAGTGACACCCTCGCGGGAATAGTCAGGGAAGCTTCCTAGGACTTCAAAACGTCGAGATCTGATGAAAACTCGATTTTCGAAAAACGGGGTAAAAACAATAACTTCCCGATTTTTGAAAATCTTCGATTTTCTTAGCGGGAAGTTAAAAAATTTGACTATAAATTCTTGGACTTAATATCCACGCTGATAAACAATTAACAAATAATTTTTAATAAAATGACGAATTAATTTATCTAAATAATTCCCTGAACTTAAGTTCAATTCAATAAATTACTACGTAGAATTATTTCAGTCTAAATAAGTAACATGTACTAAATTATCTCAACCTCAAATTAATTACCATAAAAATTCTTCGATTAAATCGATCATAAACGCGTTGTTATATTAATAAATAAATTCGCAATAAAATAATATTAATAAAATCAATTCAATAAGTCCATAATAAAATATTCAATATAAATAATTGACAAAAATTTGCGTTTTCGAAATGGATGCATGCCAAATATTCGTTAGTGCTTTAGGTTTGACCTTGGGTCCCGGATTATCTACAACGTAAAATTCAACCGCCACTTGACTAGGAATTCGTGAGAAGACAATGGATTTCGTGAAAAATTTTACTATTGGTTTTATCTGACTAAATTGTGCAATATAATTAGTACAATTTAGAACCGCTTTCAGATGTTAAATAATTTAATAAATTACTAGTTAAATTTTAATTTAATAAAAATAATTCTCACGAAATTAAACGAAATTTTTACCTTAAGGTATACTGAGTAACGCTCGGGTATAAATTCTCTTGAAAATCACTCAGTCCGAACTAACGAATATTGATAATTATAAATTAAATAAATCTTCAAACTGTTGTCAATTAAATAATCAAATTAAATAAATAATAAAATAGAAGAGAAGTAAACCGAGTATTAGGTAAACCGCGGTCTACTTCTAGCCCACAGAGTAATTTTTGATACCTTGATGAATAAAATGACGATCTAACTCACTGCTTGAGGATGAAGTCCTAGTTGTTGTTGGCTTTCTTCGTCTCGTATCAACTCCGGGGATCGGTCCCTCTTGATTCCCGGCTCGAAGGTCGAGACGCGCCAGCAGTGTTGCCAGATTAGGCTATTTACCGCCAATTGGGCTATTTGAATTGTCAATTGGTGGCTAAATTTTACTGTTGGTGGTTAATAGCCATTTGGGCTATTTTGAATTTCACATAATTTTATGCTACATGGAGAGAATTTTATATTAACCCTAACAATACTTGTTTTGTAGATTTTACTATCTTTGATGATAATAAATTTTATAAAAGTTAAAATGATAAATATAACAATTTAAATTATAATCAATACAATAATAAAATAATAATTCCTAAAATAGAGCAATCCCACTATTTGCTATCGAGATGGTTACATTTATGACCAACACCATATATACGTGATAGCGATGAACGTGATACGATGAAATTTGTGAAATAATCCCAATTTTTACAAAAATTCTTGGATAGTAAATAATATTATGATGTTTGAATATCCATTGTCCAAGAAAAGTATATTATGAGATTGCATGTAAGTAACTAGTTATATAGGAACTCAAATTATTATGAGTACCTTTTAAAACAGATTTAGAAAGTTATTATCGAGATAAAAAAACTATGTTTTTTTAATGTCTGCCATATTTTTGTTATATCATTGATAGTTTAATTTTTTATTTTTTTGTAAGATATTTAAAAATTTGGTATTTATTTCCCTCCGCGATTGGGCTACTTTTAGGCTACTTCAGCGCTGCTCATCGGCGGGTTTTAGAATAAACTTTCTGGCAACACTGCGCGCCAGTGCTGCGTCGAATAATTATCGATATCCGGTGACTTATCGATTCAGGGTAGTTTTACCCTGTTACAGAAGAGTTTATGACCTACACTGAGAAAAAAGTATTTTGATACTAAGGATATTTTTTTTGATAATCAAAATACTTGGTATTGTGCTACTAAGAATACGTAATATTTTGATAATCACAATAAGTTTACTGATTATCACAATACCTAGGTATACTGATTATCACAATACCTAGGTATACTGATTATCAGTATACCAATATAACAGACTATTAGATTTTTATAACCTCACTTTACTGGCACAAATCAATTGACTTATAAAACTAACACAACAAATAAAAATTAAAATTAAAAGTGTAATAATAATTTTTTTTTAAGCTAATATAATAAATATTATTTGAATTCTATTTTCACCAGTGCATAAATCAAATAAACTGACTGACAGTGTTAAAACTTCGATGGCAGTGACAGCGCATATATTATAGTATTACTGTGCTGAGTATAGTTCTTGAACTGATTTATATTTTGATAATTACAATACGTGGTATTTTGATTATCAAAATACCTGATATCCTGATTATCGAAATACTTTTTTCTCAGTGTACAACAAGTGTTGTGTTTTTTTCATAGTTTTAAATGAAAAACCGTAATACTTTTTGTTTATGACATATATAATAATAAATATTGTTTTTTTTTAAACGGGAGATATTTTTTTCAACAATTAATTAATTAATAAATTATAATTTACTTTCAACTTAACTTTTAACATATTTTCTATACGTCGTATATTTTCACCGTAATTCGAAAATTCGGATCCATTATTAAGGATTTGAGTTTTTTGTTAGAGACAAAAATATTAATTTCAAAATTACGGCAAAATTGTTTGTTATCAAGGAAAATTATTATGAGATATTTTTTTTTCAATTTAATTTTTAGCAATTTCTTTTCCAGAACTTTTTTTATACAGTTAATAATTTCACCGTAATTTCAAAATCAAGATTTTTGTAATTATCAAAAATTTGAATTATTAATTACGATTTTGAAATCATGGAAAAAATATAAATTTATTTAAGCTATTTTTATCAGTAAAATGAAAAAAAAATTACTTTATTTTGACACCTTATTAGGTGCCTGAATAGGATGTTACGGATAGTGTCTCAGATAACTTAACTGGTAGAGCCTCGGGTGTGCAACTAAATGACCCGGGTTCGAGTCCCAGTCTCGACTGTCCAAACTATTTTTTTTTTATTTCATTGTTTGTGACAGTGTGAATTTACCGTGATTCGACAGTATATTGAGCGTACAGTGTCAGTCATAACGTCGTAGATTCACTTGCGTACACTGATAGCCACACTTTGAGTCAAAAAACCTAAACTGACGGGATTTTAGCCAAGTTGTGTCAAAGTTCACTCAAAATCTTTCACTGCAGGAATCTGTATTGAATCTGTACTGAAGTTGCTTAAGAAATTCAAATAAATCTACACCGACATCTGAAGTAAAGTTATTGACAAGAATTTATTTGTAGAAGGCTGGCTAAAAGTTGTAATGAGATTACTGTGAAAGTTGATGTGAAGCTTGACTATAAATTATTTTAAAAAATTTTTCATTTACAAATATAAAGAAATAAATACGTTGATAAATAATTTAATTTTAGTGAATAAATTAGCTTGAACTTAGATTTAAGTTATTACTGTAAATGATGGTACAAAATACGACGGCCACTCGCTCGAGAAAAAAGACGAGGAAGATCTCCTTCAAGATCATCAACGACGAGAAGATGGCTGTCCCAAGAGCGAACAAGACGACGGATTACTCGGAACTTGGAGTGAGCAAGCGGCGCAGGCGTGAAGTCGGAAAGCTGGCTGTCGAGCGCGCCAATGCTCCAGCCAATACAGCGTTTGAAACGTTGATATTGAAAAATTGGATATGCGGCGCCATCTCTGAAGTTCAAAGCTAACGATGGACCCAGCAGAGAGGAGAGAGAGGTGAGGAATGCGGCATATGAAAGTTTTTCTTTCTTCCACGTTTTCTGATTGCCGCGTACGCACACGTTTTTGCATTTTAATTTTTGTTTGGAAATTTTCTTGTTGAAAATACTTGCTATTGAGAGATATTAATGTTATGTAAAGAATTTTTCTTTACATATTTATTAATTATAAAAAATTCGAGTATGATTTTATTGCATTTTTTAACGATTGTAAAATATAATTCGAGTGTGATCATTAAGTGTCTCGTTCGACTCCTGTAAGAGGCCCAGGGAATTTCCCGAAATTAGTTTGGGCCCAGGTACATTTAAGAGATTAAATAGATAAATGGGAGTTTTGTTATACGTAAGCAAACTCACTTATACTTAAAATAAAAAAATACTTAAGTAATGACAAAGAATATTAGATAAAAAGATTTATTTTAAACCAAAAGATTTTAGAGTAACTTAAGCACAGAATTTTGAGTGTTGAGACAAATGTCTAAATGAATTTTAATATTGCAAGTTTTAAATAATTTTTAGATAATCAAAATTAAATATTAAATGAGAAATGAACTTTACGAATATGAAACAGATAAAAAAAATAGTACTTGAAAGTTAAGCAATTTAAAATAAAAAAATATTAAATAATGAAATTCTAAAATAATACAACAAATTTATAAAATGATAAAACAGAAGTATTTCTACCAATAAATAATTAAATTCAAAAAACGTAAGAGATGCTAGAATCAAGTACATATCTATTTATTCGATTTAAATAAATAAATTATTGTTAAACAGTACAAATGTACTTTATCTTTGCCTTTGTCTTTATCTATACGTAAATGCGCTTACGTATACACAAACACATAGATGTTTAATAGAACATAAGAGTAAGTAAGAAAACTATATTGCACTCTGACCCAAGTAGAGGGGACTCATGCGATATTTTTGAACAACTTAATTGGACATTTGGTTCCCCCAATGAGTGGAAATTAGTAACGCCCTAAAATTCGACACCTTACAATTTTCACAAGAAAATCTCTCTCGTTGTCCTGACGTCCTAGTGTTAACATCACCTAAAGTTTTAATAAGTCTGAATAGACCACGTGTTAAATTTACCGAATAACGAATAAAAGATTGTAAAATTAAAAGTATATTTATGAAGTGAATCAAATCTAAAGAGTAAGTCAAATCAACAAAGTTCATCATTTTTATCAGGTACATTTTAAATAACTAATATTTGTGAATATATAATAATATCGTAAAATCGTTATATGAAAGAAAAAGTTAACTTTGAATCACTGTGTAATAATTGTAATTTAACTAATGATATTAATTTTTGATTTAAAAAATATATGTATTAAAATTATTCAACGTCCAATTTATTCAACAAACCTATCATTCTCAATAAATAGAAACTCGGAAGTTCCCGGTCTATTAGCCTAACACGCTAGGACCGAATACTTAAACACAATAAATAATTTAAATGTAAAATCAATTAATTTCCCTAAATTAATTTTTCTTACATAACATTAATTAATCGATTTACGAAGGAGTACGCTAGTAATTTAATTATTGCTATTTTGTTTATCGAAATCAATTAAAGTCGACGATAGTTGGCTGTTGTTAATTATTTTTGACAAAATTGTCATCAAATACGACGTGTGTGTGAGATTGTCGGCCGGCGTGCCCCGACTTCCGAGTCTTCGAGAATATCCTCGCCGAGAAATTAATTATCCATCGAAGTCCGACGCGTGCCGAGCTCACCGACACCAGCTCGGAGAACGACTTGTCGAGCGACAAACCTACGGACGGGATTTGAATCTGCGCCCTGAATAAAAAAAAGTATTGACACAAAGAAAAAAGTATTGAAAAGTATTGGATTGACTAGAAAACCAATTCTCTTCAATACTTTTTTTTTATCAGGGCGTCTTCGACCAGGGTGAGTGGCCTTGTTTCTATTGAAGTAGCTCGTGGAATTGATTTGAATTTGAAATTAGTATGAGTTGAATAACAAATAATTTTTATTTGTTCTTAATTGTCGTCGACACTGGACGTGAATCATTGTATAAAAATTTCAAGGCTGCGTTGTGTTACTCAGTAAAGATAATCCCACGAGGTATTTAGGTACCGCCATTTTTGTTGCTTACTGCTGTTCGATTGTTATTATTATTATTGTTTGATTCTACTCCCGGGGTAATCGTTAACCGATTACCCATTGATCGAGCTTCGGGCTTGCGTGATTTACCGACACCGAGTAAAAGGTTCGCTTCCGGAGAGGGAACCTGACAGACGGCTGTCACGTCCAAGGCAGTCAGTCGGCGCGCAACGTACCCACTCCCAGACGCAAGATTGGGACTTAGCGAAATTTTGAGCACAGTGTGAGACGCGGTGACGGAACACTGTGAGTAAATATTTATTGCGAACCGACCTTTACGATTGACGGCGTATTATTATTATTGTTTTTATTGCGATTAGCTCACCAACGACGGGTAAATCGATTAATGATTAAAATTCATGATTAATAGCCAATTAATTGCGACGTTTAAGATTATTTATTTTTTTTTAATTTCTTTCGAGCTATCTTTGGCTGTGAAAAAATTTTGTTTACTATTAATTATCATTAATTAAATTTAATGAGAAGATCTGATTAACGCTAATTATTAATTAGATTAATTGCGACGATTTGGTTCTTTTGTTATTTTACTTAATTAATTATTAGTAATTAATTTTAGCCGAAGATTTGAGAATTTTTTTTTAATTAATTATTATTAATTAAACTCGGCGATTTGATTATTTTTTTTTAAATTTAATTAATTGGTATTAATTAAATTCGGTAATTTGATAATTTTTTTTATTGTTTAATTAATTATTATTAATTAAATGAGGCGATTTAATTATTTTTTTTTTGTTATTTTAATTAATTATTATTAATTAAATGCGGCGATTTGATTATTTGGTTTGTTTACTTAATTAATTGTCATTAATTAAATTGAGCGCAAAGATTTGATTTTTAACTTCCCGTTAAGAAAATTGAAGATTTTCAAAAATCGGGAAGTTATTGTTTTCACCCCGTTTTGCAAAAATCAAGGTTTCAACAGATCTCGACGTTTTGAAGCCCTAAGAAGCTTGACTATTTTTAAGATGAAGTCCGTACGTCTGTATGTTTGTGTGTGTGTGTGTGTGTGTGTGTGTTTTTTGAAGGGGGGGGGGAATCCTTTTTACGGATTATAGGCATAGCGGTTTGGCCTGGATATGCGGCGACTCGACGCAGTGTCAAACTAAAACTCGACGCTAGCGCCCCTACCCACTAAACCCTAAACCCCTTTTCCTCTTTCCCCTAATCCCTCATGGAAACCGCCGTCAGGCATTACTTCGTGAGGGGAGGATCTAACTACTGCTCTTTCTTCTGGTGGCTAAGGTATTATTCTTTCCTCCTTCTAATTCGCGTCATTCGCTCTTCTTCTTTCTATGGACCGCAGGTCTGAGAGCACTTCCGTGACAAACGTGTTTGTGGCGTTCCAGGCAGCCTCTGATGACAGCATTGCTTCTAATATTGTCTCTGGTTGGATTTTCCTCTTCAGGATATTCTCCAGCTCATCTCGCTGTGGATAAAAACGTGGGCACTCAAAGAAGACGTGCTCGGCATTTTCATTGACTCCTGGGCAGGACGGGCACTCTGGGGAATTATCATGCTTAAAGTGGTGGAGATACGCCCGGAAACAGCCGTGTCCTGATAACATCTGCGTAAGATAATAGTTGACCACACCATGACTCCGGTTTAGTCAAACGTTGATCCTTGATATGAGACGATGCGTCCACCTACCCTTCACTGTGGCATCCCACTGTAGTTGCCATCGACTTATGCTCTTCTGCCGTTCTTCTGTTCTAAGCTCCTCAGCGCTTAGTGTGGTTGATTTCTTTCGTTGGTAAATGATCCGTCTTGCCTCAGCTAAGACTCTGAGAGGCAAAGTTCCGGAAATGACACACACTGCTTCCATAGATATTGTGCGGAAGGCGCTCGCTACTCTTAAGGTACTCAGACGGTAGACTGGTCCAGCCTTTCTCCATGATTCTTGCTTCTCTAGTGCGTCCGCCCAGATAGATATTCCGTAAGTGAACATTGATGTGACTACAGATAATAGCAGTAGTCTTCTGCTCTGCTTTGGGCCTCCGACGTTTGGCATCAGTCGTGCTAAGCTAGCTACCACTGCTGATGCTTTTGCACTCACGTGTTCGACTTGCTGCTTAAAGTTGAGTCGGGCATCAAGCATCACTCCCAGATATCGGATATATGGTTGTGATGTGATTTCTTGTTCTCCGACTTTCAGCTTTATGGTCTCTATCACTTTTCTGCTGGTAATAAGCACAGCCTCAGTCTTCTGTTTAGCCAGTTGTAGATTCATTGTGTCCATCCACCGGTTAACTTTCTCAAAGGTGATACTGAACATGTGGTTTATCTCATATAGGTGTTTAGCAACGATTACGATAGCTACATCATCTGCATATGCAACAAGCTTGACACTTCTTGGAAGAGTCAGTCTCAGCAGGCCATCATACATGACATTCCACAGAAGTGGACCCAGAACGGAACCCTGGGGTACACCTTCGGTAATATCATACTCTTTTGGACCATTCTTCGTGTTGTATCTCAGGATTCTGTCCGTGAAGTAGCTAGCCACTATCCTACGTAGGTATCCTGGTACGTTTTTCTCTTCCAGGGCTTGCATAATGCAGTCCCAGTTGGCGGAGTTGAAGGCATTTTTGATGTCTAAAGTGGCCACCAGGCGGTACTTCTTCGCTCCACCCTACCATCTGATCCCTTCGATTGCCTCCTTGGCCGTTGCAACAACCAGATTGATTGCGTCCAGGGTTGATCGTCCTTTCCGAAAACCATACTGGTTATCTGCCAGGAGTGGATCGACAACTGCTTCTATTCTTTGGTGGATTATAGGCTCAAATATCTTACCTGCCGTGTCTAACATACAAAGTGGTCGATAAGATGACGGTTCTTCTGGTGGCTTTTTCCCTTTTGGAAGTAGTACTAGTCGTTGCTGCTTCCACTTCCGAGGGAAAATCCCTTTCTTGAGGCATGTGTCGTAGACGTCCAGGAATAATGATGGCACTGCTTTTATAGTTGTTTTTAAAGCAATATTGGGGACCCCGTCCAATCCCGGCGCTTTATTGTTCCCTACACGATCACAAGCCTCCATCAGTTCTTCCTCTGTGACAGATGGAATGTCATCCGTTTCATTCTGCGCTAGTAGGTAGTTAAACTCGCTTTATTCGGGGAACAACGCGTTTACGATCTTCTGTAGGACCTGAGGACACGTGGGTGATGGCATTAGCTTGTTTTTTAAGATGGGTCATGACCACCTTATACGGCCTACCCCACAGATTTCTGTCCACCTCGTTGATGAGCTCCTTCCAGCATTTTATTTTGCTATCTTTAATGGCTTCGTTCAGGGATCGACGGGCTTTTTTGTACTCTGCAACCAGCTCCGCAGAGTTAGGTCGTCGGTAGCCATGCTGAGATATTCTTCTCTTCTGATGACACTCTTTACGAAAGGTGCTGATATGGTCGTTCCACCAGTGAACGGAAGGTCTTGTGTTCATGCCACGTCTACGAGACATACTGGCGTCACAAGCCTGGGTCACTCTTTTCATCAGGTCCTTGGTCTTCTCTCCTGCGCAGCCCGCGATAATCTGGTCACTATTGAGAGCTACTAACAATGCACTTGGGTCAAAAGTTTTTACCTTCCAACCAATGGTGTTAAGTTGCTTTTTAGGTCTTCTCGGGCTCTGGACGTTTGATATTTCCCAGAGAATAGCGTTGTGGTCGCTGGCTGTGTAGATATCCATCACCTTCCAGTTGATATTACCTCTGGTGAGGCTGCTACTGACGAAAGTGAGATCTACAATAGAACTTGCGTCTCCTTTGGTGTAGGTTGATGTATCACCACTGTTGAGCAGTACTACATCTAATGTAGAAAAAACTTCTAGTAGTTCCTTTCCTCGCGCGTTTGTATGCTTTCTGCCCCAGTCTACTGCCCAGGCGTTGAAGTCCCCGGATATTGCCACTGGGTGGTAATGCTTCGCGTCCTTGGTAAGTCAATCCAGAAATGCGGTGAATTCGACAGTAGAGAGGCTAGGTGTGTGTGTGTGTGTGTGTGTGTGTGTGTGTGTGTGTGTGTGTGTGTGTGTGTGTGTATATCTATATGTAAACCTCTTATAACTTCTGAACGGCTTGACCGATTTGATAGCAATTGGTGTCATTCGAAAGGTCTTCGCCAAACTTAGATTTCCTGTAAGTTGGAACCGATTCAGACCAGTAGATTTCGAGAAATTGCAAAAAAAGTGAAAAAAAAAGTTGTTTTTTTAATTCTTTTTAAATATCTCCGAATTGGTTGAACCGATCGACCTTAAAAACTAATTAGCTCTTAACGTTGAAAACCCGCATTGATCACCACCAAAAGCGTCAGAATCGGTTGATGCGTTCGTGAGATATCGTTGTCGAAAAAAATGTTTTTTTGTAATAATTTCGAACATTTTTATCAGATTAATTTTTTTGTTTAGAATTATTTATTAAACTCAACAAACTACATCGATTGCCGCTAACCGCGTGCAAATCGGTTAATTCATTCGAAAGTTATAGCAGTTTGAAAATAAAAAATTTAGAAAAACGGTTCACCCTAAAGGCCATCCCTGAAACTTCCCGCTAATTCCATTCCTGGGCGCTTAAAATTGTACTTATGACATTCTTGAGATTTTTGAGCTCAAAATATTACTTATGTGATATTTTGAGCTCGCTGAAATCAAAGAAATAATATTTCTAGGCATTTGAGCTCTCCCAGCTCAAAAGTCTGATAGAAGTTTCATAGGACACTATTTTTGGAATTTTCAAACCGCAATAACTTTTGAATGGATCAAGGAATTTTCACGCGGTTGGCGGCATTCGACGCAGTTTTATCATCCTCATGAGTTATTTTCAGGTTTTATTTTATTAAACGAAAAATTTCGGAGTAATCCCGGAAAAACACTTTTTTCGGTTTTCTTTCGTTCACGATATCTCTCGAAAAAATCAACCGATTTCGACCGGCTTGGTAGCGATCGACTTGGTTTTTCAAGCTTAAAGGCGGATCAGTTTTTGAAGTTGATTGATAGAGCCGTTTAAAAGTTATTCCAAAAAAACCACTTTCAAAATAATTTTTTTCTTATTTTTTTTGAGATTTTTCAAAATTTCTCAAAATCTATCGGTCCGAATCGATTCAAATTCACAGGAAATCTAAGTTTGAGAAAACTCTTCAGAACGCCGTTTAGTAGATTCCGACCAGTTGTTCAAAAGTTATACATTTTTACAAATATAAATAATGCTGTGAAGCGGAAAAGAATAGGAGTTACGATAATTATTACGTAAAGCGTTCCACTCACACACACACACACACACACACACACACACACACACACACACACACACACACACACACACACACACACACACACACACACACACACACACACACACACACACACACACACACACACATAGTGACAACATCGCGGGGATAGTCAGGGAAGCTTCCTATGACCTTAAAACGTCGAGATCTGATAAAAACTCGATTTTTGCAAAATGGGGTGAAATCAATAACTTCCCGATTTATGAAAATCTTCGTATTTCTTAGCGGGAAGTTAAAAATCTTGTTTCATCGAACTTTGATAAGATTTTTGAGCTCGATGAGCTCAAAAACATCATAAATGCAATTTTAAGCACTTAGGTACGAAATGAGCGGGAAGTTGCAGGGATGCCCTTCAGGGTCAACCGTTTTTGTATTTTTAACTTCCCGCTAAGAAAATCGAAGATTTTCAAAAATCGGGAAGTTATTGTTTTCACCCCGTTTTACAAAAATCGAGTTTTCATCAGATCTCGACGTTTGAAGATCACAGGAAGCTTCTCTGACTCTTACCGCGAGGTTGTCACGGTGTCTGTATGTATGTGTGTGTGTGTGTGTGTGTGTGTGTGTGTGTGTGTGTGTGTGTGTGTGTGTGTGTTTTTTTTTTTTTTGTTTTTTTTTTAGGGGGGGGAATCCTTTTTACGGATTCTAGGCATAGCTGTTTGGCCTGGATATGTGGCGACTCGACGCAGCGTCATACTAAAACTCGACACTAACGCCCCTACCCACTAAACCCTAAACCCCTTTTCCTTCTTTCCTCTAATCCCTCATGGAAACCGCCGTCAGGCATTACTTCGTGAAGGGAGGATTTAGCTACTGCTCTTCCTTCTGGTGGCCAAGGTGTTAACTACCTTCCTTCTATCTTCTGCTATTTGCTCTTTTTCTTTCGGTGGAACGCAAGTCTTTAAGGACTTCTGTTGCAAACGTGTTGGTAGCGTTCCAGGCAGCTTCTGATGACAACATTGCTTCTACTAGTGAATCTGGTTGCATTCTCTGGTTCAGGATCCTCTCCAGTTCTTCACGCTGTGGATCGAAACGAGGACATACAAAGAAGACGTGCTCCGCGTCTTCAGCAGCTCCTGGGCAGGACGGGCACTCCGAAGAGTCATCGTGCTTAAAGCAGTGTAGATACTCTCGAAAACACTCATGTCCCGACAACATCTGCGTAAGATAGTAATTGACCTCACCGTGATTCCGGTTAAGCCAAATGTCGATCCGAGGTATGAGACGGTGCGTCCACCTACCCTTCTCTGCAGCATCCCATTGTAGTTGCCATCGGCCTATGCTCTTCTGCCGTTCTTCAATTCTAAGTTCTTCAGGGCTCAGTGCAGTTGACCTTTTTCGTTGGTAAAGGGTCCGCCTTTCCTCTGCTAGAACTCTAAGAGGTAGGGTTCCAGCAATGACGCACACTGCTTCTTCTGATATAGTGCGAAAGGCACTAGCTACTCGTAGGGCACTCAGTCGATATACTGGTCCAGCCTTTCTCCATGATTCTTGCGTCTTTAATGCGTCGGCCCAAATGGATATTCCGTAAGTGAGCACCGATATGACTACTGATGACAATAATAGCCTCCTGCTCTGTTTTGGGCCTCCGACGTTCGGCATCAGTCGTGCGAGACTAGCCCTCACTACTGACGCTTTGGCACTGATATGTTCCACTTGCTGCTTGAAGTTGAGTCGGGCATCAAGCATCACTCCCAAATATCGGATATAAGGTTGTGATGTGATTTCTTGTTCGCCGACTTTCAGCTTAATGATCTCTACCACTTTTCTGCTGGTAATAAGCACTGCCTCAGTCTTGTGTTGCGCCAGTTGCAGGTTCACTGCGTCTATCCACCGGTCAACGCGCTCAAAAGTGAGATCGAACATATGGTTTATCTCGTCAAGGTGTTTGGCAACAATCACTACGGCTACGTCATCTGCACATGCTACGAGTTTGACGTTTCTTGGCAGAGTTAGTCTTAATAGACCGTCATACATAATATTCCACATGAGCGGGCCTAGGACTGAACCTTGTGGTACACCTCCAGTAATATCATACTCCCTCGGACTGTTCTTCGTGTCATACTTCAAGACCCTATTTTCAAAGTAGCTTGTTACGATCTTAAGAAGGTATTCTGGTACATTCTTCTTTTGGAGGGCCTGCATGATGCATTCCCAATTGGCGGAGTTGAATGCGTTTCTGATGTCTAGGGTCGCCACCAGGCAATACTCTTTCGTTCCACCCTTCCATCTGGTTCCTGCGATTGCTTCCTTGGCCGTATCAACAACCAGTTTGATTGCGTCCAGGGTTGATCGTCCTTTCCGGAATCCATACTGATTGTCTGCCAGGAGTGGGTCGACTACTGCTTCAATTCTCTGGTGAATTATGCGTTCAAATATCTTACCCGCTGTATCTAGCATGCAAAGTGAGCGGTAAGATGACGGTTCATCCGGTGGTTTCTTCCCTTTAGGTAACAGTACCAATCGTTGCTGTTTCCACTTATGCGGGAAAGTCCCCTCCTTAAGGCATGAATTATAAACGTCTAGGAATAATGTTGGAGCTGCCTTTATGATGGTTTTCAAGGCTATATTAGGGATTCCGTCCAATCCCGGCGCTTTATTATTCCCTACACGGTTACAGGCCTCCAGCAGTTCTTCTTCAGTGACAGGTGGAGTGTCATCCAGTTCGCCTGGCGCGAACTGGTAATCGAAGTTGCGTTGTTGTGGGAATAGTGCAGTGACGATTTTCTGGAGAAGTTGAGGACACGTAGGTGATGGCATTTGTTGTTTTTTTAGGTGGGTCATAACCACCTTATAAGGCCTACCCCACACGTCTTTATCCACCTCGTTGATGAGCTCTTTCCAGCATTGTCTCTTACTATCCTTGATAGCTTTGTTCAATGATTGACGGGCTTTTTTGTATTCTGCGACCAGCTCCGCAGAGTTAGGTCGTCGATAGCCACGCTGGGATATTCTTCTTTTCTTTAGACACTCTTTCCGAAGAACACTGATGTGGTCGTTCCACCAGTGCACTGCCGGGCGTTGGCTTATGCTGTGTTTCCGGACCATACTGGCGTCACAGGCCTGGACAACTCTTTTCATCAGGTCCTTGGTCATTTCTTCTGCGGATCCAGTAGTAATCGGTTCACTATTAAGGGCTATTACCAATGTGCTTGTGTCAAAAGGCTTCACTTTCCATCCAATGGCATTGAATGACTTGATTGGTCTTCTTGTATTCCGGTCATGTGATATTTCCCAGAGAATTGCCTTGTGGTCACTGGCTGTGTAGATATCCATCACTTTCCAGTCGTATTTCCCACTGATGAGGCTGCTACTGACGAAAGTGAGATCTACGATAGAGCTTGCTTCTCCTTTAGTATAGGTTGGCGTATCACCACTGTTGAGCTGGACTACATCTAGTGTAGAGAAAGCTTCTAGGAGTGCTTTTCCTCGCGCATTTGTCTGCTTGCTGCCCCAGTCTACTGCCCAGGAGTTGAAGTCACCGGCAATCGCGACCGGATAGTGCTGCTTGGCGTCCTCGGTCAGTTTGTCCAAGAATTCAGTGAATTCAACAATGGATAGGCTAGGTGGTGCATAACAGCTGTAGAAACGGATGCCGTTAACTGTTGCTGCTACAAAGCCGGCATTATCATTGTTAACTACACTCTGGAAGGGATGCTTACCACAAGATCAGATGACAGCCTTGGTGGTGCTGTCAGATTCCCAAGGCTGGGTATTCAGGTATCTGTATGGCTCTGCTATCATTACTAAGTCTAACTCTAGTTCTCTTGCTGTTTGCATAAGCAGATCATGTGCAGCTTCGCAATGGTTTAGGTTTAGCTGCAATATCTTCATGTCTGTTTGTTTGTTATCTTCTGGAGTGCCTCTTTAAATACTGGGCACCTGGATGCGCCGGCATGATGAGCCGAGTTCTCCGCACTT
This sequence comes from Cotesia glomerata, assembly GCF_020080835.1. Classification (NCBI taxonomy): domain Eukaryota; kingdom Metazoa; phylum Arthropoda; class Insecta; order Hymenoptera; family Braconidae; genus Cotesia; species Cotesia glomerata. Next base: position 17,214,063 of record NC_058159.1, on the reverse strand, counting down.
TGATCCGCGCATAATACACATTTCGCTGGGTTTTGCATTCAGCAATCTTGTGTCCCTCTTGTCCGCACCTAATACATAGCTTAGACCGATCCACATTGCTCTTGCACTGGGATCCAAGATGTCCAAAGTGCCAGCACTTGAAACATTGGATTGGTCTCCTCGTAGCTCGGATTCGGCAGTTGGCCCAGCCGATCCGGACTTTACCGCTTCCTGTCAATATCTTCCGCGCTGCAGCTGCTGGTAGTGTCACAACAGCTGTCTGAGTACCTCTGTAGGCCTTATGAATCTTAATTGTCCCTAGTGGTATCTCGCAGGTTTCTCCGATTTCCGTTTGCAAGGCAGCCTGAATATCCTCCTTGGTTGTGGTACCGTCAAGATCTCGGATTTCGACGTCTTCCTGTGGCCCTTTGCAGATTACCTTTGCGTCTTCTTGGAGGATGTCCGCGATGGTCTTCTGTAAGGCTTGGCCTCGGTCAGCGCTCTTCCTCGAAAGCGTAATCAGCAAGCTCCCGGTCCTAGTTCTTTGGATCTTATCCACTGTAGTACGGACCTGTTCGTCAGGGACGTCCTGCTTTATTCGCTTCAGAATTTCAGCATACTTTGCCGTCTCTGCAGGGCGGATGATCAGTGCGTCCGGCCTGATCCGTTTGCGCGGTTCTTTCCGATTAGGCTCTGGCCTGGACTTCTTCGGCGGTTGCTTCTGGAGCTTTTCTACTGCTTGCTCTCTCTTGGACTTCCTTGACTGGACTTTTTGCCATTCATTCACCTCCTTTTTTCCGCCGTTCTGTGTAATTGCGTTTTTCGGGGGACTTGGTTTAAGGTCCTTCTTCTTCTTTGTACGGCTGGTCATTGAGTCTGGGGAATTTCGTTCTTTCCTTTTCCCGGGCCTGATATCATTTCCAGTTTCCTCTCCGTCTTCAACAACTGACTCGACGTCACCCTCGCCACCTGTGTCCATCTCCTCGACAAACGTGTCGGCTTTTGCTGGTGAAACCGCTGTCACACTCGTCTTCATCACGATATTACCGTGTTGTTGTTGGATCTCCTGCCATTCTTGGTCCAGTTTTTTGAACCTTCTCAGGGCACTGCAGATGTTCGTCGACTTCGACTTGATCTCCTTGTGGACATCTTGCTTGGTTTGGAGAAAGTCCTGCAGTCCACTGACTAGCTTCTCCAGATGTGCCAGCGCATCTGTCCTCTTCATCTTTGCACTAAGTAGCAGTGCGTCTTGCTGGGCATGAGGCCCGTTTTCACTCTTGTTTGTTTCCTGTGCATTACTCATACTTTTTAATTTACCAGCGCATCGTACGAAGTGGAGCGGGTTGACATAACTAGGAACGGGTGTACCCTCGGAGATAGTACTCCTACCCCAGTTCCCTGAGGCCTAGCCGACACTTAGCCAGTCCCGGAATACACGGACGGACTAGACTCGCTCGGAGCGGTGAAGATTCCGATCTCTAACACTCACTGCGTACTTCCTGATCAAGGCCCGAAGTGGCTGGCTCCTGATCCACTGCTGCAACTTACACCTCAGTAGAGCAAGCTCACATCAGCCGTGGCCTGCATCGTCGGAAACTACGATACAGGTTCCGGTCACTCCCAGTGGGTCACAGCAGAGAACGATCGTCTTGTTAGGTCAGTTAGTGTGACCAACCCATTAAAGGGGAGTTTTGTCCACGGGAGTGTATTTTGTTTGGTTATTTTGCTTTGCTCCTACCCGCTGTACCTCATCAACTAAGAGATTAAGTGTCATCCAAGGACAGCGAGCGTTCTCCCATCCGCTCAGGGAGACGCGCCCGGTAGCAGTATCTCTTCTGCCCCGAGTGTGTGTGTGTGTGTGTGTGTGTGTGTGTGTGTGTGTGTGTGTGTGTGTGTGTGTGTGTGTGTGTGTGTGTGTGTGTGTGTGAAAGTATGTGAACCGCTTATAACTTTTGAACGGCGTGAACGATTTAATCGCGGTTGGTGCCATTCAAAAGGGCTTGACCAAACTTAGATTTTGAAAACTATTTGGACCGATTCAGATCAATAGATTTTGAGAAATCTTCAAAAAACTGAAAAAAAAAATTTTTTCTCAAATGTGGTTTTTTTGGAATAACTTTTAAACGGCTTGATGGTTCAATTCCAAAAACTAATCAGCTCTTAAGCTCAAAAAACCACGTCGATCGCCACCAGTCCGGTCAAAATCGGTTGATTCGTTCGAGAGATATCGTGAACGAAAGAAAACCGAAAAAAGTGTTATTTCGGAATAACTCCAAAATTCCTAGCGCGATCAATTTAAAATTTGAGATTCTTTGTGACGCTTGAAAAACTGCGTCAAATGCTGCCAACTGCGTGAAAATCGGTTTACTCATTCAAAAGTTATTGCGGTTTAAAAATTCAAAAAATAGTGTCATCAAATCCCTATCAGACTTTTGAGCTCGAAGAGCTCAAAAGCATAGGAAAACAATCTCTTTGAGCGTGGAGAACTCAAAATAACCCATAAATTGTATTTTTGAGCTCAAAGAGCTCAAAAACGTCATTGGTGCACTTTTAAGCGCCTAAGTATGGAATTAGCGGGAAGTTGCAGGGATGGCCTTCAGGGTCAACCGTTTTTCTAATTTTTTTTTTGTTAGTTTAATTAATTATTATTAATTAAATGCGGCGATTTGATCATTTGGTTTATTTACTTAAGTAATTATTGTTAATAAAATTGAGCGAAGATTTATTTTTTTTTATATTTACTTACTTATTATTAAATTAATTTATTGCGGCGAATTTGAACTTTTCTTTGGTTTGTTCAAATTGAGTCTTGTTTGCGAACTGCGAATCGACGACGGTGTCGATGATTATTATTTGGCGTTTAGTTCCTTTGGTATTGTTCACCTTGACCATTTGTTTTAATTTATTGTTAATAAACTAATAATTTATTTTTTTTTAATTAATTGCGAATTAATAAGAGTAACCCCGAATATTTTCCTCGTTCCTTCTATAATTAAGTCGTACCGTTAAGGCCTGCCAACTGATGAAGAGAGTCCCGGATCGAAGCAGCCAGAATCGACGTGATCGGAGCAAAGCTCCTGGCGCTTAACAAAAGGTAAAGAAGGTAGGCCAATTATTTATTTCGGGCTTCAATTGCTAACGCATGAGGTCAAACTACCCGTTATATAATTTTGCGCCCAACGTTGGGCACAAAAAAGGGCAAATTACGACGCGTTATAATTAAAGTAGAACGTAGATTAGTTAATTGGCGGAATGAGCGAACAAAACGGTAAAACAACCCCGAATGAGGGAGCGGGAAACGATTCCCTGGTGACGTGGATCCAGACCGTTGATGATCAAACGCAACAGAATAACTCGGAAGATGCGAATAGAACGTCGAATCTCGGGGATAGTCCGGTAACAAGTCAGGAAAATATTGTGACGCCTGTCACAGGGCAGGGAACTACTACGACGAGTACTACAGTGCAGACAAGTAGTCCGACGTATACCGTGACCCAGATTCTAACGCTGACGACGAGCAGCACCAGTGTACCATTCCCACCCTTGCGAACTCTACGCCATATTCCGATAGCTCCGAACGCCATCGATGAGAATAAGACATACGAGTGGTATTTGACGCGCAGGGAGGAGGTAAGCGCGGATCGATTGCGGTTGGAAGTGGCTCAGCGAGACTTGGCTGATCGAATCGCCAACGTGTTAGCCCGTGAGGAGGTTATACAGGGCGAGTAAGCCGCGATCGAAGAACGTGACCGATCGATAGGCGAATCGAGCGGGTCAAGCGGGCAGTATAACTGGATCGCGGACGCGTCGCCCCTGCAGGTGCAGGAAATCCTCGTGACGATGAATGCCAACCCAATAGGTAGTAATGCGGTGATTCGTGACCAACTGCATCGGTACTTGCGGCTGAAGCGGTTTCCGGATACAGTCTGGACACAAGAGGACCAGGCGATACCAGACAGACAGATTCTGAATGCGTTCGTGCGAGAGCAGCGACGCCAACCGAGGACGACGCCACGCTCTACTGCAATGATAGGATGTTCAACAGCGAATAATACGATACTGCGGTCGACGACAGTAACTGCGACGACTGCGAGTAATACAATGACGACCTGGACGACGTTAGCACCAGGAGCACTACATGTGGACGTCAATGGACGTACCACATACATGACGCACCCCGGGGTTACTAATCAGTGCCCGAGGATGACGACGGTGCCGCCTGAGCGTTTAATCCCGAGCCCTAGGCAACGTAATGTCCTAAATGAGGAACTTCTACAGTCTTCGGCAAATTCGACACATTTGCCGGCACACAATGTGACATTTGCACCAGGATCGACGCCATTGCAAATTTACCTCAGAACACACACACAGTGAGCACTGCATGCTGTCTGGAATGGGTGTTGGACCACATTACCAACCAGCGATGTATGAGAGAGTGTCGAAATGGAACTTGAAGTTTTCCGGGTTAGGTAGCGCGTGCGTCGAATCGTTTTTGAATCGGTTGAATGAATGTTTAAAGACGTGTGGTATGACAGATGCGGATGCGTTGGCAATATTACCGTTATTGCTATCAGATGTGGCCAAAACGTGGTGGTCACTCATGAAACGTCGTGTTTCATCGTACTCCCAGTTCAGATCCGAGCTGCGTCGACGTTTTGGAGAGCCATCGGTCGGTTGTAGGATCAAATAGGAGGTTATTACGCGTACTCAAGGGAAGCTTAAGATGGGATTAGGCTTCCTGGACGCCGTGATCGTGCTGTGGTTTCGCGTAGACGATCCATTGCCGATGAAGGATCAATGGGACTTCGCATACAATGGTTTACGCTCGGAATATCATCAGAAGTTCGAGCGATACGATTTAAACATCTTCGATGAGTTGTATGAGCACGTGAGAGCGGTTGATATTCCCCGCCAACGTCTCCAACGACGTGAACCGGTACCCGTGGAACAGAGCATCGTTCCAGAGTACGCTTACCAGCCTGAAAAGTACGAGTCGAAGAAACGTACTGCTGGTCAGGTCGCTGCTGTATCGAATCCTCCCCAGGATGTGAAGAAGGATAAAAAGAAGCAGGGCAAATCGAACAAGTCGAACAACACTGATCAGTCAAATGATCAGGTTGCTGCGATGAACTCGCATGCGTTGACGAGCGCGAACCTAGGATCGTCTTCTGGGTCTCCTAACAGAAATGGAGTTCAGCGAGGCTACCAGGGTCCATCAAACAGTCGTTCGAGCCCAAAGCATGGTGGCTCCAAAAGGCCAGTGTGTCGTGACCTCTGGGGCAAATGTTTCAATTGCTTCTCGACGGATCACGGATGGCGTAACTGCCCTGAGACAATACGAGCGAAGTTTTGTTACGGTTGTGGAACCCGAACAGAACCGACGCCTGGATGCAAGTGTTGCATGCTGTTTTTCGAGTACAACCGGCTGGAAAACGACTTCGGGAATCAGTAAAGACGGGTCCAGAACTAATTTCCCGCGACGTAAGTGGGCCGATGGTTGATGTTGAAGCCAACATGTCGAACAAGTCGCTGCCTGACATATTCAACATTAACATCGAGCCTTGCGGGCCCGTGAACCAGTCCTTGGATGCTGGTTCTCCACCGAGATGTGACGTGAAACAACCGACGATAACTGATGAAGACCTTACGCGACAGCGCCATCGCTGTGGCGTTTGTGGCATAGAAGGCAAACTATGGTGATGCTTGGGGTGCAAGAATGCATTCTATCGCTCACGCGAACATCGAGAAGCTGATTGGCCGACCCATCAGTGGAATTGTTTACCGATTGAGGAGCGTGAGCGAATTTTTCTCGAATTAGCCGACGAAGTATGTCCTATGCAGTCCGAGGGCGACGACGTGAGACCCTTTATAGATGTTAGGATAGGCGAAAGAGAGATCAGGGCTTTATTAGATACTGGTTTGACGATGACGTGCGTCAGAGAGGTTGACGAGTTGAATTGGGTCTATGGGTGTGGTGCTCGAGTGAGACCAGACCTCGAAACTCAGCAGCAGTAGTAGATGGTTCGATGATGTCAGTGCAATCACTGATAACGCTGCCCATTGCGATTAACGACGAAATAATGCCGATCGAGGTACGTGTCATTCTGAAGTTGAAGTACGAGATGATTTTGGGCATGGATGCGATAATCGCGTTTGGAATTTGCTACGACGAGGGTTCAGATCGATGGTAGGCTCGACGCATGGGCGAGATCTACGATTGGAACGCGAAAGATAACCTCAACGAGGAGGAAATAGCGGCCATAGTCGAGATAACCCCGGAGCAACAGTCAGCATTAGACGAATTGCTGGCACGACGATTACCTGATGTTAATTACACCGGAGAAACGACGTTTACGAATCTTATGACCCATGAAATCGACGTGCAGGGTCATGAACTGATTCGTCAGCGTAATTATCCGACGTCACCGATAATCGAGGCAGAAATGTGCCATCAGGTTGACGATCTACTTGCGGCAGGCATTATTGAGCCTTCGACGAGCGCTTGGTGTAATCCCGTCATCATGGTAAAGAAATCGACAGGCGAGTACCGAATGAGCCTGGATTTCCGACGATTAAACGCCATTTCGAAGCCATGTGCGTATTCATTGCCGCTGATGACATGGATTTTGGATCAGTTGAGTGGTGCGAAGTTTATCTCGAAGATAGACTTGAAGCATGCGTACCACCAGGTAAAGCTCGACCCTGCGAGTCAAGAGTATACGGCGTTTTGTGTACCCGGACGGGGTATGTTCCAGTATTTAGGCATGCCGATTGGCCTTGCTGGAGCGCTGCCGCATTTCCAGCGTCTAATTAACAAAATGTTGGGACAACGACGTGGGATGAAGGTATTTGGATACCTCGACGATCTGATTATCGTCACTGAGACGTTCGAGGAGCACTTGGAGGTACTCGACAAAGTATTCGACGGTCTAAAAGCCGCGAATTTAAAGATAAACGCTGATAAATGTGAATTTCATACGAATGAGGTTCGTTATTTGGGTTATCGCGTAAACGAGAAGGGTTTATTAGTAGATCAAGAGCGTATAAAACCGATGCTCGAATTCCCGAGGCCGACGACGTTGAAGAAAATGCGAAGATTTCTAGGAATGGCCTCGTGGTATCGACGTTTTATACTGGATTTTGCGACGATCGGGTGGTGACCGCGTGCGGTTGGTAACCACTACGGGTGGTAACCGCGTGCGGTTAGTAACCACTACGGAAGGTAACCGCGTGTGGTTGGTAACCACTACGGGTGGTAACCGCGTGCGGTTGGTAACCACTACGAGTGGTAACCGCGTGTGGTTGGTAACCACTACGGGTGGTAATCGCGTGCGCCGAAATACTATCGTAAGTTGATTGAAGACTCGACAGACATTCCATGTCCTGACACCGCGGCGTGGTTGGACCAAATTGGACGTTTAATGCAATTACATGACTTAGTTGCGGATAATTAAGGTTGAACTTCTGAGCGACAGGCTAGGTATTATAATCGACATCACCGGGATGAAAGATTCACGGTTGGAGACGTCGTGAGGGTGCGACAGCATACGCTGTCACGTGGAGCCGATCGTTTCTTGTCGAAACTGGCGTGTAAATACTCACAGGAGACGTACGTAGTTTCGAAAGTTATTTCGCCGGTCGTTTTCGAGTTAGTGAGTGAGAATAATCGTCCAGCGGAATGACAGCATGTCAAAGCGTTGCGTTTAGTTGAGCGGGCGCCCAACGTGGGGCCACGAAATCAAGAAGATATCGGAATACGGATTTGCGTCGTTAAAACGAGTTAAATTTAAGTTGAAAAATTTTAGTAGAATTTGTTCGAGATTGATTTTTGCGATTAAAATGGTTGAGAGTATGAGTCATTGTGTGTATGGCTCTGTTGTGTTGAACGCGTGACTCATCGTCGAACGCTGAAGACAGGCGAGAGGCCGAGGGCCCGAGAATCGCCGAGTTTGACGAGAGACCGAGTGCTCGAGAACCGTCGCGTTGTAAGTCAAGATCCGAGTTTGGTTTTTTTGTAGTAGTTAAAATCGACGTTTATACGAGAGTTATTTTGTTATTTAGAGACGAAAGTTAATTTCGTGAGTTTTGTTTCGAGCTGTAAGAAATATGAATTTATTTATTTCAAATCGGATTATTTTATTCAAGACATTCCGGTGAGGATTAGTTCAAACTTAGTAGTCAATCGAGTGTCGAGCAGTTTGCAGTTGAAAAGTGGGATAGCCCAGCAGTCAGCCGTAGCGAGCGAGCGGCCACCAAGAGTGGGAATATGACGTTAGCTCAGGTGCCCGATAATTCAAGCGTACGGCTGTAAAGCGAAAAATTTCGGTTTTTTTTGTTAATATTCGACGATATTGAGGAGTTTATTTTTCGTAAACGAAGACGGAAAATTAGTCGAGATTTCAGCGATTTAAATCACGTTTTTGTAATTTGAGTTATTAGTTGTTGTTGTTGTGTTGAAACATTGAGCGGCAGACCGGAAGTTTCCGGCTGCTGAGCAGATGTTGTTGTGCTGCAGAGGCAGCATAGGTTTGATTCTGAGTCGAATTCTGTGACGATGGACGGTAAGACCGGAATTATTAATTGTTTTGTCTCTCGAGAGTAGCAGTGTGAGAGCGACGCCGACGATCTTGGAGGGTTTGGTCCACCAATGTAGGACGCACGAGGCATATTGGGGGTGACACGATGCCAAGAAGGTGATTCGTTTCACACACCGGCGCTGATTAGTGAAATCGAAAGACCAGATAACCGCCGATTTTGTTGAGACGCATTTGAGACGAGATCAGATATGCTGACGTAACAAATGCGTTGTCAGTAGTTTTTTTTGTTTTTGTTTGGACTTGATTTGAACGCTGATATTTGAGACTACGACGTTATGCTGCTATATAATTAGTAGGAATCAAAGGATCCGAAATCGAGGTTAATAGTACGACAACGATTGCCGACTACTTAAATCGAAAATTTAATTTTGATAGTTGAGTCATAAGTAATTTTTGAATCTAGTTTGACTTTGTTTTTTTTAATGAAGCTGCAATTTAGAGTTTTTTTTTTCTTAAATGTCGACGGGCGCGACAAGTGAGTTATTCGTCGGAGTCAATTGAGTTCGACCGACAGATCGAAGTTTTGGAGTTTGTTAATATGGCTCTTTACCGTAAGATGGACGGTGGCGTTATTTGCTCGGTGGGTCTTGGATACGTGACTGAATAAAGTAGTCAGTACTTGTCTCGGATAGCTTAACTGGTAGAGCCCTTGGCACGTAACCGAGAGATCTGGGTTCGATTCCCAGTCTGGGTTGTCTGATTATTTTTTCAATTACGGAAAAATTCCCACTGAGTAGGTCCCCCCCTTTCCCCTATCCGTTCTTTCCCAACTCCCTTAAAAAATTTGCTTTAATATGGCACCGTCCAAAGCACCTCGTACAGAGGCTATCGTATACGAGGGCGATGTGTAAATTCCTTATAACTAACAAAAATTCTTAATCCTACAATACCCTCATAAGGAGCGCTTTACTGCAGTTTCTAGCTTACTACCGCTGTACCCCAACTTGACGTCTATACAACGGCTTCTAAAGTATGTTAATTACTCTACTCGGCAATTCATCAACAAGTAGAGATCGTTACAAAAATTCTTAATCCTACAGTACCCTCATAAGGAGCGCTTTACTGCAGTTTCTAGCTACGTCGCGCTGTCCACTGGACCCTCATGCTCTTTCAAAATTATTAATCCTGACGGTACCCTCTTATGGAGCGTCTATACCGCAGTTTCTAACTAAGTCGCGCTGTCCACCGGACCTTCACGCTCTTAGACTGTACGAACTACTCTACTCGGCAAAACATCAACAAGTAGAGAATGTACACACTCACACACACATATCCCGCACGATCTTCACACACATACACACTGGCTCTACTTAACTTTTATTTTTGACTTATAGAAGTTATTACAAAATTTAATATCAGAAAATTATTACGTCAAAATTTTTGCTTAATTAGTTCAGTCATTAGCTAACAATTAAATCGTAAAACATTTTCACAACTAATAATTTAATTCTCAAAAAAATCTACACCAAAAACCGATGCCTAAATTTATTCCAAATCAACCATGAGTTTAATACTCAACATTAAATAAATTTTTAGGAACAATATCGACGCATAAATTTATTTCAATTCAACTCGTAATTTATTTCTTAAATTTTGAATAAATTCTTAAGAATATTTCTTTATAAAATTCTGACTAATTTTCTGGGACTCAATCCAGGCCGTTAAATATTTTTATAAACAATTCCAACAGAATAATAATTTTAATTTTCAATAGTTCACTATATAAAATGACCACGTGGAATTTTTCGATTTATAAATAATTAATAAAACAATTTATCTGAATGTAAAATAAATTCACGAAAAATTATCCACGCGTATTCAATCTTAATTGCGTCGAAGTTCAATAGCCAATTCTCAATAAATTATATAATATTAAACGAATAATATATTCTTGTGATAAAGAATATTAAATAATAATAATTCAATTGTTCTTACTAATAAATTATCACGTGAAATTATTGCCAGGAATTTGCGCGCTCAAAATGGACGCCGGTGTACGTAACTGCGTACAAAGCTTTGACCTTGGGTATACGAGCGGCGCTTGCCCGATCGTGAGTTACCGATTGGAATTATTCTCGGTGTTCAGAAATTAATTAAGGGGGTATTCTGGTTTAGAAGCCTAAATTTTAGGCATTTTTCAAACTAACATAAAAAAAAAATTAAGAACATTTTTATCATCGGTTTTTTTATATGATGTTTATTAACGTTTCAAGAATATAAAAAAAAATTGAAAAAAAAAAAAAAATGATAAATTGGACAAATTACAGGTCGGTGAAGTGGGGGCTACAAAAAAAACGGTGCACCCTGGTTGACATGATTCCAGCCCTTGTAGTGATCTGAAACAAAAAAATTTGAAAAATTCTCAATCTGTAAAGATGTCGCTATCGCGTTGACCTTAGTCAAGAAAAAAAAAAAATTCACAAAATGGCGTCGACATGAAATATCAATTTTTTTTTACCCCCTTTTTTTGACCTTTTCGAATTTTTTAAAAATACTCCAAATTGAAATTTTTTAAAATCAAAAACAGACGCGATAGAGAGATATATAAAGAAGATTCCCACTAAATTTCAAAAGAATCGGTCGGGTAGAACTTGAGATATCATGTCAACCACTTCAAAAAAAGTAGTTTTGAGAAAAACGCGTTTAAAGTTTGAGAAACAATTATAGTAGAATAACTCGTATAATAACATTCAATACTCACTTTGGATTAATCGGCGATTCCAGATCCATACATTGGGCCTTCCTCAACTTCATATTCGATGTTTTGTGAAGTTCTTTCAGCTAATCGAGCTGTTCTGCCTTCTTTGGAAGCAGCAGTAGCTCGTAGCTCAGAGCGCTCAATCCGAACTTCGTTACGTCTGATAGCAAATGAATGAGCTTCAGTACCAACGGTGATGCCCATAAGTTCCATCATTTTTAAGATGGGTAAATAACCTTCATTAAAAATGGCAACAGCTAAATAATTCGCAATTTGAATTGTTTGAGATCCAGCGTGAATATGCTTGGGAGCAAAAGTCCATATTAATGAATTGAGCGATTCATTGTTATTTTGAGTTTCGGATCCCAAACATCGATGTAGTAAATCGCCTTGGCAACAGCCTTGACAAAAACTAGATTTTACGACAGTATCGATAACTTTTTTACTGTATTTACCAATAAGGGTTGTAACGCCAAAAAGTGAAGTAAACCCTCGCTTCTTCCAGGTGCCATCTCCAGAAACCGTCAAGTGTTTTGGATTTTCATTAGGCTCAAATTCTGATAATAATTCTTGCTCTTCTTTTACAGCTTTTGATATTAGCTGATCGTAAATTGCACTTGCGGCTGTATGTAAATTATCAAGACAACTGTAGTAAGTACTGATACATAAACCTTTGCATATATCCATGACACTACAAAAAATATTTATTCCTTCTCTTCCTACTCCTAAAGTCTCATAGCTGTAACGATCCGGCGATTAATTTCATAAGCTTTGTTCACCAACGGACATGATTGAATGTATCGAACATTTTCACAACTGCACTGTAATGTAATTTTAAATCCTAAACCGCGTGGTGCCGTTTGAGAAAATTTAATTTCTTCTTTGCAGGTAGCACACACAATTAAAGTTGAGAGAGTTTGAAAAACTGAGAAAAATTCCAGAAGACAGTACCCAAAATTTTTGTTAATAACTATTTCCTCATCTCCAAACTTTTTTAACTTTGCTGCGGAAGCACTCGTATAACTACAATCTTTTTCAGCGGTAAATTGATTTGATGAAAATCGTTTCTTCTTGTGCCTATCTGGACGACTACTGCTCCCCCGCGCACTTTTTCTATCCATTTTTAAGCAAATAAAAAAAACAAAATTTATTATTTCACAAAACTATCCACAGAGCACTTGTCTACTTCGCTTCAAGATTGAAACTAAACTGAACAGAATAATAAATGATAAACAATATCAACATTATAACTTTCGCATTGAACAGTTCCTGGTATATTTAGTATGTATATTCCTAGTATATTAAGTATGTATAAAGGTATATATAGAAGCATAAAAATATATATTGAATATATATGAAGGCTTATGTCGAAAACAAAAGAGTTCTTGGAAAGAACGAGTGCTCAAGTCTTCCAGGAACTGCCACTGTTCATTGTGTGATTCGCGACGATCGGCCGGCTTAGATGCTGCGTCACAAAATCGACTGTATCTTCGAAAATAATTCGAATTTTGAAAAATCCATTTAAGGACATATTTTTAAGGGTCTAAACTTTGAAAATATGCAAAAAAAAATCGATTTTTTCAAATTTCTAGACCAGAATACCCCCTTAATATTTTATTGATAAAAATGAATTTATTTAAGCCAATCTAGGATGTTAATAATTATTAACCAGCCGAATCAATAATTTAATTTCTCACGACTCCTAAACCCACGAGGTCTAGAACATTCCTCGGGTATAAAATCCCCCAAGAGGATCACAATGCTAACGAATCAAATCAATTAAAATAATTAATTATTATCGAGCAAATTATTATAAGCAATTGAATTATCAAAATTTAATTAATAATGAGAAGTAGTAAAATTAATGAGCCGGGTATACGACCCCCTTGGCTCATCAAAAATGTGAAAGTCTCAATACCTAGTTAAATTTGTGCTGAGGAAACTCTTTGTTCAAAACTGGCTTCCTTCTTGGACTTTTCGGCTGCTGATGTTGTTGAACTGAGCACTGCACTACTTCTAACTCACCGCAGCTACGCGATCAGCCAAGAAACCTCAGACTTACCCTCACTTAACGCTAATGAGTCCCGAAGACCGAGACGCGCCAGTGCTGCGTCGAATAATTATCATGCGTGATCGGTTTTACCGATGCAGAGTAAATTACCCTGTTACAATATGTACGCGTAAACATTCACCGAACAATGAATAATTACTGAAAGAGCGGAAAAGCGGGGATCAGGTTTAGGTCTGGATATCTCAATTAAAACGCGTAAATTATTATAAAAAATAACACTAGGAATTTATTTACATTAAATACACTCAATATTTAATATATTTAATAGCGGATTGTTAAGATAAAAGCGGATTTATAAATTACAGCGTGGTTTGCAAAAGCGAAGACGGTTGACACGTGGTTGAACACTTTGCCGGCACTGAAGAAGCGGTGAAATAAATGCACAAATAACACAACTTACCTGAAACAAACTAAAGCGAATTCTTAGCGGTTAATTTAAGCAAATTAAATTATTAAATAAGCGAAATGCGGTTTATTAACGAAAAGCGAAAGTAAAGAAATACTAATGGCGACTTGATGCAGCAAATGCGTGGAAGCGAAAGATAATAATAATAGTCCGTCTTCTTCCTCGTTGAGTTGGGGAAGAAGGATATTGCGCATGTCTAGTGGGAGCGATCAGCCAATAAAGCGGTCGATTCATGGCGTGATCGAGAGGCTGATTTTCTATTGGCGGTTCGATTTTTGCGGGAACTAGCGGTAGACAGGTGCGTCTCTTGAATTTAGGAGTCACCCAGGAGCGAGTTAATCGCTACTGGGCCTTGTTCACCGAACATTCTCCCCCGGGTTGGCGGCTGCGTCGACAAGATCATCTTCTTCATGCGTTAGCGGCAGGACACAGAGCTTTGTAATTGGACGTACCAGCTCTGTGTTAACTGTCTTAACAGTTACCACGCGGATTTGTCCATCTTCACCTGGATGGACAGCAATTACTTTGGCTAATGGCCACTTGGTTGGCGGGAGATCCTCAGTGGTGATCAGTACAACTGAACCCACCTTGATCTGGTTGCGTCGATGATGCCACTTTGAAATGGCCTGGTAGCGGTGGATGCAGTCCTGGTAGTAGCGTTTCCAGAAATGTTGAACCATTTGCTGGACTTGTTCCCAGTGCGAGAGCCGAGCAGGTTGTAAATCTGTCAGCGATGGCTCTGGGATAGCGGTCAGTGACTGTCCGATTAAGAAGTGACCTGGAGTCAGTACAGCCAGGTCAGCAGGATCTTCATTCAGCGGTGTGAGCGGTCTGGAATTCAATATGGCTTCAATTTGAGCCAGTAGCGTTGAATATTGCTCAAGCGTCAACAGCGAGTCTCCGATTGTTCTTCGAAGGTGAAATTTGATAGATTTCACAGCGGCTTCCCATTTTCCTCCAAAATGTGGAGCTCCAGGCGGATTGAATTTCCAGTTCGTGCCATCTTGAGCGATCAAGGTTGATAATTCTCGTAATGTGCGGGATCCTGCAGCGAATAGTCGTTTCAGCTCTTTATCTGCTCCTACAAAATTGGTTCCACAGTCTGAATATAGCGTGTGGCAGATACCTCGGCGACTAGTGAAGCGGCGATAAGCGGCGATGAAAGCGGCAGCGGTGTAGTCAGTTACTAGCTCTAAATGTACAGCTGAACTGAACATGCATACAAAGACTGCAATCCAGCCTTTGTATGTTTTTGCTCCACGTCCTTGAAACGTTTTCAGCGTGATAGGTCCAGCGTAGTCGAGTCCTGTATGCAAGAAGGCTCGAGTTGGCTGTACTCGTGCGGCGGGTAGTTGACCCATCAACTGTTGAGCGCGTTCTCCACGGTGTCTCGTGCAGATAACGCAGCGTAAAATAAATGATCTGACTGGAACACGGCCTCCAATGATCCAGACACTCTTGCGTAAGTCAGCGAGCGTAAGCTGAGTACCTCCGTGAAGCGTTTTGCGGTGCGAATCATCAATCAAAATTGATGTAAGCGGTGATTGTCGCGGTAGAATCGCTGGATGCCTCTCTTCTGGGTCCAGCAATGCGTTTTCCAAGCGGCCACCGACTCTCAGGACCCCCTGATGGTCGATGAACGGAGTCAGCTTAGTGATGCTGTTATTTTTAGGCAGACCATCACCATCTTGTAGCGTGTGAATCTCTCTAGCGAAGTATTGTCCTTGAGTGAACTTTATCAAGGTCAATTTAGCGCGCTCCAGGTCTGATGGAGTAAGCGGGTAGGCCAGCGAAGATTGTGGAACTCTTTTAAAGCGGTCGATGGCACGATGCCAGATGCTAAGCTTCCGTAGCAGTGGAAACAGCTGCGTGTAATGCGACAGTAATTGTTGGAGCAGGCAATTTTCTGCTTTCCAAGTTACTAGTGTCAGACCTTGGCGTTCTTCTCGATGCGTTGCGTTGTCGGTTGGAGGCTCCAGAGTGGGCCAAGAGGATTCTGGTTCATGAAGCCAAGTTGGTCCATGCCACCAGAGAGCGTGTTGTTTCAGTTTTAGCGTAGGTATACCTCTTGAAGCGCAGTCAGCGGGGTTTTGTTTTCCTGGAATAAATTTCCAGGAGACATCTCGAAAGCGTTTCTTGGATTTTTCCCACTCTATTGCGGACGAATGTCTTCCAGCGGATTGCTGGACTTTTAATCCATGCGAGAGTCACGGCGGAGTCAGTCCAGAGATTGATCCTGACATTTTCAAGCGACTGAACTTCTTTGACATGAAGTATCAGTTGTGTTAGCAACCATGCGGCAGATAATTCCAAGCGTGGGATTGTCATGGTCTTCAGCGGTGCTACTTGCGTTTTGAACACAAAAGTGAGACCTTTGTGTTCCCATCAGCGTCAGTGACTCTCAAATAAACAGCGGCAGCCATAGCGTTTTGCGAAGCGTCTGAGAACCCGTGCAATTCCATAGTTGCTCCAGGTGCTATATTATTCCAGCGTGGAATGCGGATGGATTCGATGTTTCGAAGATCCTCGCGGTATCCAGTCCATTTGTGAATGAGTGATGGTGACAATTGTTCATCCCATGACACTCTATCTAGCCACAGATCTTGCATAAAGATCTTGGCTTTGACGACTATTGGTGCGAGAAGTCCTAGCGGATCATACAGCTTAGCGATTTCAGACAAAATAGCTCTTTTTGTCTTGGGCGTCTCTGGCGGTAGCGTGTACTTGAACTGGAGAGCGTCAGTGCGTGAATTCCAGTACATGCCCAGGACTTTTACTGGTGCATCACTGATTTCTTTAAGCGGTGTATCCAGCTGCTTTTCTGGAGCGACTTCAGCGAGTAACCGTGGGCTATTGCTAGCCCATTTGGCAAGCAGGAAGCAGCCTGCTGCACACAGAGCTTTTGTTTGTACTGCAGCCTTGATAGCGTCTTCTTCGTTGTCTGCTCCACCGTAGATGTCATCTACGTAGCGTGTTTTCAACATTGGAGCAACAGCTAGCGGAAAGCGGTGTCCTTCATCCTTTACTAGTTGGATAAGCACACGTACAGCGTCAAAAGGTGCACTAGCGGTTCCGTATGTGACTGTCTTGAGACAGTAAGCGTCTATTAAGTCATTCTCATCTATCCAGAGAATGCACTGAAGCGGCCAATCAAGCGAGTCGACCTCAATCTGTCTGAACATCTTGGTGATGTCAGTAGCGAATAGAATCCTGCTGCAACGGATTCTCAACATCACATCAAAAATGTCAATTTGCGTTTTGGGTCCTGCGTGGAGAATGTCGTTCAATGAAATTCCTGTAGATGTTGCACAGGAACCATTGAACACTGTGCGGAGCTTCGTAGTGGCACTATCAAGCTTCAATACCCCATGGTGAGGCAAGAAGTAAGCGTTTGCGGGCAATTCGTTGACTGGTACTCGTACCATGTGTCCTAGTTGAATGTATTCTGCCATGAATGCACGATACATGTCAGAATATTCTCTTTCTCGCGACAAGCGAGTTATTAATCTGCGGAGTGACCCCATAGCTGCGTTGATAGAGTCGCCAAGTTGACTCTCAAGGGCCTTAAGCGGTAATCTCACTACGTAGCGTCCATCAGGCTGTCGATAATGCGTTTGACGAAAGTGAATTTCACATTCGTCTTCTTCAGCGGTGTTGAGCGGTGAATTTCCTGATGGAACTTCTTCCTGTTCCCAAAACTTAGCGATAGCGTCTTGTAATTCAGTATCTACTGACGCATGTAGTGCTGCGTGTGATGTTGAAGCGTGTTTAGCGGTGACAGCTCCATAGACAATCCAACCAAGCGTGGTGGATTGTGCAATAGGAGCATTGCGAGGTCCTCGTTGAATCTCTGCGTTCATGATCTGTGCGGCTGGTGATGCACCTAGAATAATATCTACAGGGCGTGGCTGTAGATACTGCGGGTCAGCGAGCTTGAGATTCTCAAGATGCGGCCATTTCGGATCAGCGATCACGAACGATGGAAGATCTACCGTCAGTGTTGGTAGAATATGCATGCTGACATGCATTGATGCGGTCGTACACAGCGAACGAAGCTCAATTGTGCTCACACCTAGTGAGCTTCCTGCGGAGACATTGCCAATGCCCTTGAGCATGACCATGTCACGCTGTAGCGTTGTCCAAGCTTCTTGAAGAGCGACTGTCTCATAAATGAGAGCTCTGAACCTTGATCAATCAACACTCTGGCGGTGATTGGATTACCATGATGCGGGCGTACCTGGACTAAGGCGGTAGCTAGCAATACTTGAGCGGAAAGCGGATCTGAAATAATCAACAGTTAATTTCAAGTTGTAAACGGTCTAAAGGGAACGATTAGTTGCCTGTGCGGAAGATGTAGACTGCGGTGAAGCTGGTTTCGTTGGTGCATCCAAAATGGATGGACATGTGGTGACGTTGACCACATTTTCGGCAATCTTGAGCGGTCTTGCAATCTGCGGCGCGGTGCGGAACACGAAAGTTGAAGCACAAATTGCATTTTTCAACTATCTTGTGTAATTCTCCATAGCGAGGTTATTTAAGGCCCGAAGCCGAGTTTTCAGTCTTAATAAACGGAAAGTTCAGCGTACCGGTGTACGAATGACTATCAGGAGCAGCACCCGATGTGCTCTGCGATGCTCCTGACACTCGACCTTTCCTAGCGGTATTACACTTCACTTAACACAGCACAATTTTTAAGCGGAATGATAAATTAATTTAATTGAGATAGAGCCAGCCTGATCCGGCTCAAGGGACCAATGAATAATTACTGAAAGAGCGGAAAAGCGGGGATCAGGTTTAGTTCTGGATATCTCAATTAAAACGCGTAAATTATTATAAAAAATAACACTAGGAATTTATTTACATTAAATACACTCAATATTTAATATATTTAATAGCGGATTGTTAAGATAAAAGCGGATTTATAAATTACAGCGTGTTCAGTGAACAGGCCCACTTAGTGAGCACTACGTCACTGTGGGCTCCCCAAATTTACAATACGCACCTGACAAGCGCTCGTTCCCGCTAATTTTCACACGCTTGCGCCAATCGACCGCTCGATCACGCCACATGTATTGAATTTTACTATTGGCTATCGATGTCGACATCAATAGAACGAATTATTGATTGGCTATCGCTCTCGCTGGACATGCGCATTAGCCTTCTTCTCCAAGTCAACGAGGAAGAAGACGAATTATCATTATTATCTTTCGCTTCCACGCTTTCGTTGCAACAAGTCGCCATTAATTCCGCTTTACTTTCGCTTATTGTTAATTAACCGCATTTCGCTATTTTTATAATTTAAATTGCTTAAATTAACCGCTAATAATTCGCTTTAATTTGTTATAGGTAAATTGTGTTATCAGTGCATTTATTTCACCGCTTTTTCAGTGCCGGCAAAGTGTTCAACCACGTGTCAACCGGCTTCGCTTTTGCAACCCACGCTGTAATTTACAAATCCGCTTTTATCTTAACAATCCGCTATTAAAAATATTAAATATTGAGTGTAATTAATGTAAATAAATTACTAGTGTTATTTTTGATAATAAATTACGCGTTTTAATTGAGATATCCAACCCTAAACCTGATCCCCGCTTTTCCGCTCTTTCTGTAATTATTCACAGCGTGGTTTGCAAAAGCGAAGCCGGTTGACACGTGGTTGAACACTTTGCCGGCACTGAAGAAGCGGTGAAATAAATGCACAAATAACACAACTTATCTGAAACAAACTAAAGCGAATTATTAGCGGTTAATTTAAGCAAATTGAATTATTAAATAAGCGGAATGCGGTTTATTAACGAAAAGCGAAAGTAAAGAAATACTAATGGCGACTTGATGCAGCGAAAGCTTGGAAGCGAAAGATAATAACAATAGTCCGTCTTCTTCCTCGTTGAGTTGAGGAAGAAGGATATTGCGCATGTCTAGTGGGAGCGATCAGCCAATAAAGCGGTCGATTCATGGCGTGATCGAGAGGCTGATTTTCTATTGGTGGTTCGATTTTTGCGGGAACTAGCGGTAGACAGGTGCGTCTCTTGAATTTAGGAGTCCCCCAGGAGCGAGTTAATCGCTACTGGGCCTTGTTCACCGAACATTCCGTATATGCGTAAATATATGTACGCGTACATGCGTAAATATATGTACGCGTATAAGCGTAAATATATATGTACGCGTATATGCGTAAATATATGTACGCGTAAATGCGTAAATATACGCGGAGTTATATACAGCATATAATCAAAAAAATCCATCGAAGTATACACAGAAACACAAGTAAAAATATTTGTAGAACTAGAACGCTGCTGAACTTATCAAAAATAAAAGCCTTTCAATTAAGTTAATATAGATTATAGGTAAGCATAAATTATTATTATTTTTTAGGAATAATATTTTTGCAATATTGTATGATTATAAATTTTGAGTTTATTCGTAAAAAAATGTTTGATACACAAAGTTTAACTATTTTTTTCTTTTTTGTGGTACTTAGTAGAAATATTTTATTAATTTCATAAATTATTATTTTTATAGTAGAAAAAAAAATATTATAACACTCGTTAGTAATTAAAAAAAAGCCTTATCAATTTTTATTATTAGTATCTTCATTCGGCTTTTCCTTGGTTTTTTTCCTGTAACATTAAATAATTAATATAATTATAGTAACTAAGTTTTAATTGATGGCCGTAGTAAAATCTTGATTATTGTCAACTCACAGTATGACGACGATTTTCGGTTCTCAATGAAGCTAATTTTGTGTTTATAGCTGCACCGAATTCACCTTCGTTGAAACTACTTTTAAATCGAGCTTTGACAGTTACTATAAAAATATGTTTGATATAAGCCACAATATTGATTAGTTAACTATCAAATAATTATTTAACGTTTACCTTTTATCACTTCAATAATTGTTGAATCTAACGCATTATAGTGAATACTCTTACCTTCGGGCTTTTTTATTTTTGACTTACCACCCTTGTAGTTGCTATTAAGTAGTGTTTCCTTTTCAAATAATGCCACAACTAAGGCAATTCCTATCGATGTAAATGTAGTTTTTGATTTTATGCAATCCCACTGCTCTCTGGTTACGTAAATTTTACTTCCATTTTTTCCTATTTCCTTGTGTAAAATATAAATAATGATTAATAATAATTGATATAAACCCATTAATACTAAATTAAAATGAAAAATAATATACTAAATCAGGATCCATATTTTCAACTTCTTCGGGCTTACTAGTACTTGCTTGACATTTATGATCTTTTTTTCGTTGACTATTAGTAAGAAAACTTTTCATCTCCGCTAAAGCTAAACATACACGAACAAAATTATACTTGTATTTAAACATGTGTTAAATATTAAAATACTGTAGATGATAAGTACCTGCACTCAAGTCATGTTTTGTTACGAACTGATTTGGAGAAGTTTGAGTTTGTAGTGGTCTACCAATGTCAGAAGAAGAGGAGGTCTTAGCTTCGGAGGATGATGGGAGACTTCCTTTATTATTTAATCCACTTTCGACGTCTACAATTTCTAAAGAGTCAGAGTTTGACTTCTTCTTTTCATTAACACTAAAAATAGTCGGCGAAATCTTCGTACTAATGTCATCATCTTGGAGTTGGATGACTTCAGATACTTCTACGTCAGATTTACGATTATTCTGAAACTAATTGAACTATTAATATTTATTCACTGTTGGCTCATACTTACATAAAATATTTTTCAAATAAAGTCTGATAAAATAATTATAAAAAGATCCTATGAAAGCATTACTTGAACTTGATCATCGTCTAGAGAATTATCGCTAAAGTTAATTTTTTTAGCCGCTGATGGCTCAGAATTGTCAACCTGAAAATGAATATCGTTAGTTCTGTGAGTAATGTATTTTGTTATTATCGTCTTATACGTTTTAATTCAATTTTTTTTTAACAATAATACTTAAAAAACAAAATTGCTTAATTTTACCTGATTGGTTTTACGTTTAAAAGAATGAGCATTGTTAGACATAGTTAGATCATCATCATCATCCTCCTGATTATGACAGTCACCATCGATAACTTTTATTGGAGATTTGATTCCATCAAGGGTCTCAAGTTTTTTTTCCAACACTTCAATCGATTCTAAATAAAAAACAAATACAATTGGTGATATTGTTATAAATTTTATGTAATACAACTTCACTAAAATCAAGTAGTAAAACAACATGAATATTTTTCTAATCTAAATGACTTTAAAAATTCACCTGAGACTGCAATGATCATTGCATTAAAACATTCCCACCCACCAAGGGGTTCTTTCTTAGAATCACGCCACTCTACTACATATACTTTGTCAGGCTCTTCTAAATCATTTTTAAATTTTACATAATCAAATTCTTTTATCCATTTAACGTTGATTCCAACTGTGTATTTTTTATCATCGGGTCCTCCTATCCACTTGAGTAAAGCAAAAAGTTTTTTGGACATCCTGTAGACATATATGTGGAAGTAATATGCATATATGTAGATATATATGTACAAATAGTAATCGCTATTGTTTTAGGTTATTCTAACATGTTATTTGTTTTTACATGTAACAAATATTATTTTAGGTATTTATTTAGTTATATTTTTCATTTCACGAATCCTAAATATTATTTTATTTATATTTATTGATGCACAGTACTATCGCAATTACTTTATATTATTAAATCGTATGATTTACATGTAATTATGATAAATTTATACTATTTAGAAGCAACGAAAATTAATATAATTATTTTTCTAGAATTAGTTAATAACTTACGTTCTCAAATTACAATTAATTGGATTTTTTACTTATATTGTCTTGATAATCTTTCTGCTTGCGATCGTCTAGCGGTCAAAAGGAATTGCTGTGAGTTGAGTGTAAATCTAAGTTGTTACCTTTACATCCCGCTTCACTGCTACCAACTTAAGGTTTTATTTATTTTTTTTTTTAGAGGGACTATGAAACATTTTTCGTAATTTTTAATTAAAATAAGAACACATATTTTAAAAATAAATAATTATTTTATTTATACTTGCTTCATTTTTTTTTTTTTTTTTCAGTCCTTCATAATTGTTTAATAGGTTCACTATTATGACTCCCACGATAAATGTTACCGACAGTCATTCTTTGATCGTCAAAAATTGAGCTATATTAATTTTTTTTCGCATTTTTTAAACGTGATTCTAATTATCATCATCTTGTTATGATTTATTATGTTTATCGGTCTTAATGGTTTTTATTTTTGGATGATAACCCGGGAAAAAATTTTTCCATGCAATTTAAAGAACTTACATAAAATTTAAATAAATTATATGAAATTTAAATAAATTATATGAAATTTAAATAAACTATATAAAATTTAAATAAATTAAGGTAAAAGCCCCAATAGATGATCATGTACCAGTATATGATCACTCCATGTATTTGCATACCTATATTTGTGAATATAGATATACAAATACATGGAGTGATCATATACTGGTACGTGATCATCTATTGGGGCTTTTACCTTATATAAAATTTTAAAAAATTACATAAAATTCAAATCAAGTATATAAAATTTCACAAAATTTTGTATAAATTATCTAACGGTTATTTGATAATATTTTATAAAATTTCATACAAATTAAAAAAATTTAATTTAACTTCATAGAAATATATAAAAAATTTTTTCCAACGAGGATATATAATTAGTTCCATTAATTAAAAATTCTGTCTAACAAATTCATTGAATTAGTTAGTTTAAAAATTTTTTATTTTACAAAAGTATTGGAGTTCTAACAGCTTAAATTTTATTGCCGTAGAAAATACAAATCATCGCCATACTGACTTTTATTAAACTAGCTGTTACTCACCCGCTCCGCTGGGCGCTTTATAGAATTGCATTTTTAGATCTAGACTTGAAATTTAATTAGAGTATTGTTTTGATATTTACACAGATTCCCAATTCTATCGAATTGGCATGCACCTTTTATCCATGTAATTATTCTAGCTAATATTATTGTAACTTTCAATGTGCAATCATTATAACATTCCCGTGACTTTCTTACAAAAATGAATAATAATTGATATGAAAAAAAAAATTTGTAATGAGCATTGAAAGTTTCAGTTAAAGAAATTGCAGGTCTCATAAGTGAAGAAATCTGCCTCTTATATAAACATAACCAATAGAATTTAAAAATTTATTTTAAACAAATGACAATCGAGTAGAATAAATTTAGTTACAATAAAAATTCATTATTTCTAAATCAAAAAAATATAGGCTCCGGATAAGTAATCACCAACAAATCGTATACTAAAATCTTCTCCGAAACACGCTGCATCTTATGGTATAAGTATTATTCCGATCGGTTTAGTAGTTTTTTTCAGTATAACCGGTCAAAAAAACCGGCTCTCCATTTATTAGTATAGATATCTTGCATCACCTTCATTATCAATCAAGCCTTTTTTACAACTTAACATAGAATTTTTTTATGATAATAATTCATATCGATTGGGATGCATACATCCTACAATTAAGTCTCCTTCTGGTATTTGAAGGATAGTAATCTTCTCCTTTATCGTTGTAAGATCGATCGCTGCATATCCCATGGTTGACTTCTTCATAAAAATCATGTGGTTTAATCTTCTTTCAGGAAACAGTCTTGTTGAACATATTTTATATTATTGTCCTACTGTGTAAGACTTTAAAATATTGTTTACTGTAAATACTAAGTACATCAGAATTTTGAAGACTTCACCATTCGTAAGTACAACTGTATAACTATTCCTTTTTGTTACTCTCGTATATTTGATGCTATGAATAATTTCACCATTAATAATAATACGATTGAACATTTGTATCAAACAATTCGCGTCAGGCGTAATATTTATCCTTTGTAAAGCAAGATAAAACGCTGTGGGTACATTATTTTTAATAATTGCTTTGCCCACAAAGTTTACATTGCCAAGTATGAGTGATGGCTTTGATCATTTCTTCAAATTGAGAGTTTCATTCAAATATTTGAGTTGGTCAAATGATAATTGAGGCTTATATAATGCAAGTAGTTTCTCAAAAGCAAGTTTAGATCGAAACGACTCTAAAATTTGAAGATTCGCTGCATTGGAACTCTTCACAAAATTTAGTATAACCTGGTAATAATCTTCATAAATAAATGCTCTATGCGTTTCGAATGGACCCCAATTCAAGACACTTTGAGGTAAATGTGTGAGCAAATGTACATTAAATGAGATATTCTCGATGCCATACAATATTTCAATATCTTTTACGAATTTAAATATACATCGTCGAGCATAGTAAACTTCGATTTCTAGTATTGATGATTTCAATAAAATTGCAATTGCATCAACTAGTAAGCTCCAATGGTCAATATATTTTTTTGAGAATATCAATTTTAAAATCGGTAAACTAAAGTATAGAAGCCATGCAACCCATTCGTGTGCCTTCCAATGCGATCTTTCGGACATTTTTCTTAGTGTTCTAGAAATGTCTTTGGAAGGTTTCACAGAGAGTAGATAATCATCGATTTTTGTTAGAAATTCACTGAAATAATATTCTTTACCGTGGTTGTTGGTGTCAAACCAAAGTTTCGCAAACTGTCGACAAACTCCAAGGGGAACGCAATGCATCCAATCGACGTCTAAGTTGTGGATTATGTCGAAATTTGGAATATCACACAAATTGGAACGTTGCTTGATGCCTTTAGCGCCTACTGTTGCATGTTGCAATGTTTCATAATGAGACCTAAGACTTTCACCAAAAGCATTACCTTCATCATCGATCGGGTAGACTCGGACATGCCCATTGCCTTTTGGCTTTATTTGTCCTTCATGTTTACAGAGACCACATCCATATGAACCACGAAACAGTGAAGAACATCGAACGCTTGACTGAATCACATATTCCCATTAATATTCGACATTTTCTACGATACTTTATTCCATTATAAGTATATTCGAAACCATCATTGTTCAAAGATATTGCTTCTGAAACAAATGACTTGATATATTCGTTCATTTTTGGCTTCGTGGATCCAGTGTACAAGCTGCAGAGAAAAAGGTGTTTTTTGCAAATTTGAATTTCTAATTCATTAATTATACAAACGATAGGTGTTATGGAGGTATTCGAGCTTTTGAATAATGGAGCCCCATCTACGCTGAAATTAAGACTAATTGTACTTTCATAATTTTCTTCAAAAGTAGGAGTTCCATACAGCTTACCATCACAAATGTCTTCAATTGCATAAGAAGTTGTTTTATTTTGTGGATTCTTATAAATTAAAGTATCGTGATAAAGTCCGAAAGTATCTTTCAGCTGTTTAGCTAATGATAAGTACAAAAATATATTACCAGACAAGCAATTATCATAAACATTGATATCTTTGATACATATTAAACATTTTAATATTTCTCCTGCATTATCACCATTATCATTTGGTTTTTCAACATTACATTCTTTTCCAATGTAGGAAGAACAACTTGGACATAAGTGATGAATTTCTATTGGTGTAGAAAAGTAATTGATTATCTTTTTTAGAGGATACGATGTCCCCAAACCCAAAGATTCACCCTTTATTATGTCAGTTAATTTTATCACATTTTCTGCCGCCTCATTTGTAACATTTAAGGGGGTATTCTGGTCTAGAAATTTGAAAAAATCGATTTTTTTTTGCATATTTTCAAAGTTTAGACCCTTAAAAATATGTCCTTAAATGGATTTTTCAAAATTCGAATTATTTTCGAAGATACAGTCGATTTTGTGACGCAGCATCTAAGCCGGCCGATCGTCGCGAATCACACAATGAACAGTGGCAGTTCCTGGAAGACTTGAGCACTCGTTCTTTCCAAGAACTCTTTTGTTTTCGACATAAGCCTTCATATATATTCAATATATATTTTTATGCTTCTATATATACCTTTATACATACTTAATATACTAGGAATATACATACTAAATATACCAGGAACTGTTCAATGCGAAAGTTATAATGTTGATATTGTTTATCATTTATTATTCTGTTCAGTTTAGTTTCAATCTTGAAGCGAAGTAGACAAGTGCTCTGTGGATAGTTTTGTGAAATAATAAATTTTGTTTTTTTATTTGCTTAAAAATGGATAGAAAAGTGCGCGGGGGAGCAGTAGTCGTCCAGATAGGCACAAGAAGAAACGATTTTCATCAAATCAATTTACCGCTGAAAAAGATTGTAGTTATACGAGTGCTTCCGCAGCAAAGTTAAAAAAGTTTGGAGATGAGGAAATAGTTATTAACAAAAATTTTGGGTACTGTCTTCTGAATTTTTCTCAGTTTTTCAAACTCTCTCAACTTTAATTGTGTGTGCTACCTGCAAAGAAGAAATTAAATTTTCTCAAACGGCACCACGCGGTTTAGGATTTAAAATTACATTACAGTGCAGTTGTGAAAATGTTCGATACATTCAATCATGTCCGTTGGTGAACAAAGCTTATGAAATTAATCGCCGGATCGTTACAGCTATGAGACTTTTAGGAGTAGGAAGAGAAGGAATAAATATTTTTTGTAGTGTCATGGATATATGCAAAGGTTTATGTATCAGTACTTACTACAGTTGTCTTGATAATTTACATACAGCCGCAAGTGCAATTTACGATCAGCTAATATCAAAAGCTGTAAAAAGAAGAGCAAGAATTATTATCAGAATTTGAGCCTAATGAAAATCCAAAACACTTGACGGTTTCTGGAGATGGCACCTGGAAGAAGCGAGGGTTTACTTCACTTTTTGGCGTTACAACCCTTATTGGTAAATACAGTAAAAAAGTTATCGATACTGTCGTAAAATCTAGTTTTGTCAAGGCTGTTGCCAAGGCGATTTACTACATCGATGTTTGGGATCCGAAACTCAAAATAACAATGAATCGCTCAATTCATTAATATGGACTTTTGCTCCCAAGCATATTCACGCTGGATCTCAAACAATTCAAATTGCGAATTATTTAGCTGTTGCCATTTTTAATGAAGGTTATTTACCCATCTTAAAAATGATGGAACTTATGGGCATCACCGTTGGTACTGAAGCTCATTCATTTGCTATCAGACGTAACGAAGTTCGGATTGAGCGCTCTGAGCTACGAGCTACTGCTGCTTCCAAAGAAGGCAGAACAGCTCGATTAGCTGAAAGAACTTCACAAAACATCGAATATGAAGTTGAGGAAGGCCCAATGTATGGATCTGGAATCGCCGATTAATCCAAAGTGAGTATTGAATGTTATTATACGAGTTATTCTACTATAATTGTTTCTCAAACTTTAAACGCGTTTTTCTCAAAACTACTTTTTTTGAAGTGGTTGACATGATATCTCAAGTTCTACCCGACCGATTCTTTTGAAATTTAGTGGGAATCTTCTTTATATATCTCTCTATCGCGTCTGTTTTTGATTTTAAAAAATTTCAATTTGGAGTATTTTTAAAAAATTCGAAAAGGTCAAAAAAAGGGGGTAAAAAAAAATTGATATTTCATGTCGACGCCATTTTGTGAATTTTTTTTTTTTCTTGACTAAGGTCAACGCGATAGCGACATCTTTACAGATTGAGAATTTTTCAAATTTTTTTGTTTCAGATCACTACAAGGGCTGGAATCATGTCAACCAGGGTGCACCGTTTTTTTTGTAGCCCCCACTTCACCGACCTGTAATTTGTCCAATTTATCATTTTTTTTTTTTTTTCAATTTTTTTTTATATTCTTGAAACGTTAATAAACATCATATAAAAAAACCGATAATAAAAATGTTCTTAATTTTTTTTTTATGTTAGTTTGAAAAATGCCTAAAATTTAGGCTTCTAAACCAGAATACCCCCTTAACTTCAGTTTAAAAGCAAGTATTAGTAACGATCGAATCATGACTTCCTTTGTATATTTTTCAATCATTAATTCTTCGTGTGTCGAGTTGTCAAAGCTTTCCTCACTCTGCTCATCTTCTTCTGCTGGGGCATTTTTAAAAAATTGATCACATAATAAAGTTTCATTCGGGTTACTACAATCAAAATTCCAATCAACTGATTCATCTGAAGACTCATCATTGCTATCGATAGTATAATGTCTCATTGAACTATCACTTGACTCATCACAGCTTGAAAATGCTATGGTGTCATGCTCCGAATCGACATAGCTATTGTCCTACAACAAATCCAAGTTTTATAATAGAAATAAACCATATTGTATATATAACTTTTAATGGGATTAAAAAATTGATTACAAGACTTACTAGGTTTGTGTCAAATGATCGATTAAAGTTTGATTCTGCTTCTGTATGTCCTACGGACATTGCTTCCGACGAGTTAGTATTTTGTAGCATATCGGATACCATTAAAACAGTATTATCTTCACCAGCCTAAATTTATAAAAAGCTAAAATATATAATTCAAATGTTCTCGTGAGCAGCCTTCCCTGATTCAGAAAGATGATTTGGAATGATAACCTTCATGTTAATAGTATATCTATATAGTATTAAAATCCGATGCTTTTAAATCATTTCAAATCATTTTAAATCATTTCAAATTAGATTTCTTAATCAGGGTTAGTATTATGAAAATAAATCGTAATTCAATATAATTTCATTGATAGAAAGATTTATTAACTATTAATAAATTAAATTATTTGAAGCCAATTATTTAATTTATTAAATTTTAATAAATATTTTTTAACATTTAACAAATGTTCATTTGGGAGTAAAGTACAATTAATAATAGTTTATAAATATTTATTAATAGTTAATAAATATTTATTAATAGTTAATAAATATTTTGTTGAGTGAATCTGTTTCGCTTGCAATGTCATATAGTATGAATATTGCTTATAAATAAAAATCATCTTTATAAATTATTTGCATTAATTATATTACATTATGAAGGACTTTTATAATAATTTGTGGAAAATAGGAAGGATGGCTATTCTAGTAATAATATAACACTTTGATTATATATACGTCTATATGAAGTTGCAGCTTCATTATGTCTTGTACACAGAACTTCTAGATGTACGTGTGATCGGTACAGAGCTATAGTCAAGAGTGAGTATGTCACAATGTAAGAGACTACTCTAGAGGCCTAGTAATTACTTTAAACGTCTAATAGATGGTGCCTCATGTATGAGCAAAGTTAACTATTTCTGACACTTCCTCCCTTTGCACATACATATTTTAAATATAATGAATAACATATAATTTCAAAAATTAGATCTAAAATCGATTAACGATCATGAACACATCTAATATTAAATATTAATAAAAAAAAGGTAAAGTCTTTATCTGAAGTTCCAATTAAGAACAAGGTCCTTGAACTTCTTTGATTTTCTCCGCTGCACACTCTGCTAAGATTGAATATTAACTTCTGTAAATATTAATTAATTATATGATTAAACTTATTAGTTTGAATCTTCTATATAACATCTATATTTAACATCTAAAATCAACATCTATATTTAACATCTAAATTCATCATTTTATTTCTGAGTTTGATATGTGATGTAGAGGGTAAAGGTTTAGTCATAATATCCGCAATATTTTCTTTAGTGGATATCCATTTGACCTTTATTTTGCCCGCCAAGACACATGATTTAACAAAATCACCATGAGTTTCAGCCATTTGAGGTTTCTTGCCTGTTCTTTCTCTTTCAGCGAGATTGGATTTGATAAGCTCAACGTCATCATCAACATCTTTCAATTTGTGACTTCCCTCCATTTGAGTACAGTCACTGGCTGATTTATTATCACATCTAATAGTGACTGGATACATAGTTTTACCTATTATATCTCTAATCGCTTTATCCAAGGAAATCATTTCCTTACAAGATTCGCTCATGGCAAGATATTCTGCTTGACAAGTTGATGTAGCAGGAGAGGACTGTTTGTGGCTTTTCCAAGCTACTGTATCGCCGTACACTTGGATGATGTAACCACTTGTCGAAGTCGAATTTTCACGATCTCTGAAGCTAGTGTCAGTCATAGCTTCCATAATTTCGGTTTTACCTCTATAGTACAAACCCAAATCAGTTTTTCCTCTAAGATATCTGAAAATTCTTTTGACTTCAGTCCAATCTCCTTTGATTGGATTATTCTGTCTTCTAGACAATAAATTTACAGCATATGTTATATCTGGTCTGGTTGCACCAGCAAGATACAACAGACTCCCTATAGCCTCTCTATAAGGTGCATTAGCTGGAACATTGGAATCATCTAATTTTCCTATGTTTTTATTGTTTCTATTTTTGACTTGTCTAGTTATCATGGATGTGTCTTGAGCATTACATTCTTTCAGATCGAAACGTTCTAGGATCTTTTCAGTGTACTCAGGCTGTGTAATAGACATTTCACATTCATTTCTATCACGGTGAATTTTCATCCCAAGAAAATTCTCCGGTTCTCCCAAAATTTTCATTTCGAAAACGTTACTGAAATGATTTATAATTTCATTTAATTTTTCGGGTACATTGCTAGCTGCAATCATATCATCTGCGTATAGGATTACGATGACAATTTTTCCATCTTTTCTCCAAGTAAATAAGCATGGCTCGTTTAGATCATTCTCCAAACCTAGTTTCAGTGCTTCTTCAGTGAACTTTTTGTTTCATCTCTTAGGACTGATCCTCAATCCATAAAGAGATTTTTCAAGCTTCCAGACCATCTTTTCTCTGATTTCATCACTGCAATCATAGCCTTCTGGAATCTCTATAAAAATTGCTTTTTCCAGAGTCCCATACAGAAAGGCAGTTTTTACATCCATTTGTCTAAATCAAGTTTATTTATGATTGCTAGTGCTAATCTGATTACTGGAAGTCTTGAGACTGGAGCATAAGTTTCTTTCAGCTCATACTCGTTTACATCTAGAAAACCTCTTACAACCACTCTAGCTTTATAGATGGTTTCTCCAGTTTTGCCAATTTTGGTTTTAAAAACCCATTTAGAGTTCACTACATTAGCATCTACAGGTCTTTTAACTAAATTGTAGACTTTGTTATCATCTATTGATTTTAATTCTTCTTTAACTGCTTTCATCCAATCAACACAGTCTTCCCGCAGTAAACACTCTTTGTAATTACTGGGATCCTTGTTGATAGAAGAAAGCATAGCATGTATAAAATCTTCTTCATCTACAATCGTGAACTTTTTTATTGTTTTGGCATAAACGAAGTTATCTTCTATCTTGGGTTTTGGTATTCTTTTTGAAGCTCTCAACTTCTTAAATTTGGTATCAATTGATACATTATCATCTAATTTACGCTTTTTAGATTTGTCTGAATTAACTAGTTTATCTTTAGAGTTTATTGTTACAGGAGTATTTGCATCAGAAGATTCAGAATCTATTTTCCCATCAATTGAATTATCATCTACTTCTACATCTTTTTGTTTTTCAATTGTTGGAGAATCTTCAACTTCTAAATCTTTTGTTTTGTAAATATCCTTATAAACTAGTTTTTCATTAAATCTGACATGTCTTGAATTTAAGAATTTTCCAGAGGTCGGCTCCCACAATACATAACCAGTACGTGAGTAACCTACCAGTATGGATCTTATTGCTCTTTCAGAAAATTTATTTTCTGATATTGGAAGTTTAACATAAGCTAAACATCCAAACCTTCTAATTTTATTCATATGTGTGCTAATCTTTGCATTGAGTTTATTTAATGGTGATACAAAATCATTGGTTTTGTGAGGTGTTCGATTGTACATATTAACAGCTGTTTCAGCTGCCAATATCCACATCGATTTAGGCAGGCCAGAGTCAAATAATAACGCTCTAATTTTCTGTTGTATTGTTTTATTAAATCTCTCGGCTTTACCATTTAACTCTGGAGTATACGGTGGTGCATAATCTGATTCTATTTTTTCTTTATGCATAACATCTACAAAATCACCTCCCGTAAACTCCCTAGCATTATCAGTTCTGATATAGCACACTTTATCATTTTTACCTAATAAATTTCTAGTTGTATTTATGAAGCTTTCTAAACAACTAGCAGCTTCATTTTTATTTTTAATAGAATAAATTTTTGCAAATCTAGAAAAATCATCTAAAAACACAATAATGTATTTGTAAGCACCTGGGAACGAATTTATTTCAAATTGTCCCATAGTGTCCACATGAATTGTGTGTAACGGTCTATCTGCTATTAGTCTAGATTCTTTAAAGAGTAATTTTTCCATCTTAGCTAGAATACAGGTTACACAATCTAAAATATTTTCTTTAAAGTTTAGATTACACAACGACTGCTCAGATTTTTTAAGTTCTTTTAGATAATTCAAGCTTGGATGACCTAGTCTTATGTGCCATAACATACCTTCATCTATTTTTATTATTTTTAATTGTTGTATATTATTTTCAGCACTTTTAATATTATTAAATTCTTCTAGAGCATCAGCTGAATTAAAATCTAAAATTCTTCTAATTAAAGTTTGTTAATCTAATAAAAAATCTGTGATTTCTGCTTCTATATTACTTCTATCTTTCTCCAAAAGACTTTTCTTCTTACTCTCCCTCCCAAGCTCAGATGATGTTGATTTATGAGAGGAAACATCTAAATCTCCCTCCATCTTTTGCAAATTTAAATCAACAGGTACCGTCTGAGATTGTTCGGAAAATTCATTTGGAGAAATAATTTCAGCAGTACAAGAGTACGTTGTGTAATCTGGCCTATTAACCTCCTCAGCATATTTTACCTCAAAGGTAACAAGCCAGTTAGGTTTAACATACTTTCCTGTTAAACATATTTCACCTGTTTCTTTATCGAATATTTCTAATTTTTTATCATCTAAAAATATTCCTAATCCAGCATCTACAAATCGTCTAAGAGAAATTAAATTATTTGCGATATTTTCTGCAGATAATACGTTCGTTAATTTTATTTTGCTAAGATTTGATTTTAAGTAAAGGTCACCGACTCCATCTATTACTATGTCAGCTGACTTATTTTTATTTGCACTTTTAATTACCTCGCCTGTGCAATGTTTAAAATTACTTAAAATCAAACTCTTGTTAATTATATGCTCAGTTGCGCCTGAGTCCGCAATAAACGTAATATTATCTACATTATTTATATTTTCAAAATTCATACCTGCTTGTCGTGCTTGTGGTTTCTTTTTATCTCCATCCTTTGGTGGGGCTGCTTGCTTTTTGAACGTCTTCGACTTGGATTTGGTGTATTCTTTGGATTTGCCACCAATACCTCATTTGAAGAACGTACCTCTTCTAAAAGCACCTCTACCTCTACCTCTACCTCTACCACGACCACGACCACGTCTGTAGTCAGACCTGCCTGAATTTTGACTGTCCTCATTTTTGGACAAGAATTTGTATTGTGATCAGTGATCACTTTACAAATATAACAGTACCATTCACTAGTTGCTGCTAAAGGACACTGTTTGACGTAGTGACCCGTCTTATTGCATCTATAACAGTTGTCATAGTGTGATTTAAACCGTTTTGCTTGGTTTGCACACGCGTCTTGTTCTTGAGAAGTTTCTGACTTCTTCTCAGCTTCCAGCTGCAGCAAATGAGACCTCAACTCAACCAGAGTCATTGATCTGCCTTTAAATTGCCTATGCAATAAATCAGCAGTTCGGCGGGCTTCTGGAATTACTTAACTGACAGCTTGGTAAAAAGCTAATCGTTTCTCTTCATCCGTCAGAGGTACTGGGTTATCATAGCTCTCGTATTCAACGATGGTGTTGTCGAATTTATTCCAGAAGTCATCAATACTCTCTTTTGGTTTCAGTCTCATGCCGTACAGCTTCGTTCTAACAGAAGTGTGAGTGACATTCTTTTTGACCCTCTTAGCTTCTTTTAGACTTAATATTACCACAATAGGGTCTGTTATAGTGAGAACCCTCTTATAGTATTTATCATCTAAATGGCTAGTAATGATTTCTCTTACTGCTTGCTTTCTTTTTGTAATTGTTTGTACTTCTAAATTATCAGGACCAATGACCGTTGGGTCAATAACATCTAATAGATCTTTTGATGATAATTCAGATTTAAGTTTATCCATCCAAATATTGATGTCACTATCTGAATTAAGAGTATACTTTCTTGGTACCTGATAATTTTGAGATTTTTTGTTTGACTCTAATGTACTTTTTAAAGCAGTAATCGAAGCATTAAGAGCCTTAGTTACTTCTATGTTAATATCTTGCGGGCTGGATTGAGCATCTATTCCAATGCCCGTATGAGTTGAACTTTCGTCTAGAAAAGTGATCGAGTTAAGTAAATTACCTCGAGTACCTTGCATTCGAAGCCGTTCTGCAGCCAATAAATTTTCAGATGTCTTATTAATTAGGCTCATCAAGGTTTTCATTGCCTCAAAACCTTTGTTTTGAAGCTCGATGTTTTCGCGCTGTTTACAAAGGAACTGTAGTAGTTCTTGTTGTACAGTCTGTTCAGTGGTAGGGGTACTACCACTGCTGCCACTCGATTGAGTTGTTGTGAAAATCGGTGGATTTTCAAAGGTGCTTGACAGAGTTGTTGGTGTACTCGTCTGAAAAGCAGCAATTGACTGAGTCGTTGGTGTACTCGTCTGACTTGCAGTAATTTTTGACTGCGTTGTAATTGAAGGAGTAGTTGTCGACATTGCTGGGCTTTCAGATACTCCAGGCCCTTTATAAATAAAATAATTTTATTTTTAGTTTGGATTTTATTTTACGATTAATTAAATAAACGTAACTTCTAATCATCTATAAAACTTCTAAACATCTACAGAACTTCTAAACATCTATAAAACTTCTAAACATCTATAGAACTTCTCAACATCTAGAGAACTTCTAAACATCTGTAACAATACTTTTCCCCAGAATTTAACTAAATTCGACCGATGGCAGAGATATCGTCTGGGTAGGGTATTTTACGCTCGCCCTTTTAAATATATAATAAATTAACCCGGAAACCCCTCAGGCTGGGTTAGTGCACATTTGGACGCCAGGTAATTTTTGTGAAAAATTACCAAAAATAATAACAATTCCAGGGGCCGCGCCGGACGGTCAATTAACGATTTAAATCAGTATGAGTGAAAAATAAGCCACGAGGAAATCAAGGTTAGGATTAGAATGGACCTCAGAATCGGAAATAATAAAGAATTAATTATAAAATACTATTTTATGATAACTAGGTAAGATAGGAAGATGAGTTGCAGGAAAGAACACAGGAAAGTCAAATAGTTAGCACAAAGGAATTAATCTAAGAAAATATTTAAAGAAAAATGAAATAGTTCAAAATAAATTCTTATCTATAAATTTATTTAGATTAAGGCCTAAGAGGTTTAAATCACTGAGATCCTCCGTGGGCCAACTTAAGTCTATTTCATATTACAAATAAATCCTTTGTGAAATTTTTGATTAACAAATAACTTTCTATTCAACTTAAAATATAATATTATTGCGCTCGGAAATAATAACACTCGCAATAAATTAATAATCTTAACAATAATCGAGATTTAATAATATTAAATAAGATTTGCGCTTGAAAATAATACCTGTGATGGCAATTAACATTTAATAATAGTAATCATAAATAACGCAAAATAATAATCGCTTTGATGATCAATAATACTTATGAATTAAACTAAAATGATACTCATAATACTCGACGCCTGATGTCATCAATCGCAAAATGATAGTTGTAAAAGTAACCAAACAATATTTATCTATATTATTTGTAAATTAAATCCAAACAATAATTGCAACATCAATTAATATTTAGTAATATTAATTGTTAATCACGCTCCAAATAACGATTGTAATGATTAATAATTAACAATATCAATCGTGAATCACGCTGTACAAATTATAAATATAACAATAATATGTCGCGTGGGAAATAATAATCACAAAAATACCGCAGTACCAATTTTGGCTCAAGTACTTACGTAACAAATTAACGCGAGTCACAGGACGCGATTAGGCAATCAGCCGCCGTGAGATTTTCCCGAAAGGCCTTTCTTTAATTTTAACAAACAAATTAGCCCACGTTTGAATATAACTGAATTTAATTTTCTTATCAAATTGCTCACTATAATTAATTCATTACGTGTCAGCCACGTGGTCAAGATGGCGGCCTCACGTGGAAAACCGGCGCCGGTTCCCGCCCGGGAGAATCTCAGTAATTACCGCGGTGGAATAATATTCAAGAGCTTACCAGAATGCGTTAATACGATCAGCCAAAATCACCAAATTAAGTCTCAAACAAACCAAATAGTAACTTAATAACGAATTGTTGAGCAACTTAAACAGCAATTGCAAATTATTATACCAAAATTGAATGGCTTGACCACACTGGTGCTTGCAATCTAATATCACGCCTGTGACTAACTATCTATTCCGCCGGCAGCATGCTGCCAGCTGCGGCTACCGACCTGCCCTCATGAGGGACTTCCCGTCGACTCGGGCTACCGCCGGTACCGTTCTTTTTCCAAAATTTCCAATTCCACCGAATACTGAGTAATTCTCCCCCGAAGCGCAAATCGAGCCGGCATCCGCATGCCATAACATTTCGACAATAATCATAATCATTGTTTAGGTAGTTATTTAATAATTCAAAATCAAACGTGAGTTTAAAAGATAAATTTGAGCTGAGCGTCAGGCTCGTCTGCTCCAGACTAGGGGCCTCGAGTATTCTCAGGCCCGTCGGCCACTCACTGGAGCCCCATCTAATTTAATAAATTAAATTAATTAAACAAATTAAATTCTTTAAGTTAAATCTCAAAGTTAATTACGCTAATTTCAATCACCGGCGACCATCCTGATCGCCTTCTGGGCTGAAATAAAATCTATACAAACAATATTAACTTAAAACTAAATCTTATTCCTAATAAACTTTCTATTGTCAGATCGGAAAGTACCGCCATCTGGTGGAGCCTCCCACCAGTGTGCTCAAGCCCGGCGGGAAATGCCACAGCGTGTAAACACTGTGACACATCTATAGAACTTCTAAAGTATCATCTATTGATAACTTCTAAATATTTGGATCCACTTCTAAAATAAATTTAAAAACAAAATTACCTGTTTTTAAATTTTTGTCTGACGTCTCAGATTTAGTATCTTCAGTCTCATTATTATCGAGCCTATGTTTATCGTTCTGCTCATTAATTGTTCCTTTGTTCATATCTTCTAGATATCAGTAAACTTCTAATTATGAACAATCTGAAACATCCCTGATTAAAAATATTCATTAAAAAAAATTCACTGTCATGAGATTTGAATTTTTTTCAATAATTCCAATTGATTTCAATTGCTCAGTATATATCTATAGATATATAATTTGAATGGAGAGAATTTTTTTAATTTTTTTCAATGAA
The DNA here is from genome assembly GCF_020080835.1 of Cotesia glomerata. NCBI lineage: Eukaryota > Metazoa > Arthropoda > Insecta > Hymenoptera > Braconidae > Cotesia > Cotesia glomerata. Next base: position 17,176,004 of record NC_058159.1, on the reverse strand, counting down.
TATTTTTAAACAGGGATACCAAACTTATCAGAGACTGATATTTCACCCCTATTCAAAACTGCACTGCAAGTTGTAAATAAAAAGTGAAATCAGCTGTAACCCCCGCATGCAACAGCATGGTACACGTGCTCCCTCCCACCTCGTGACAAACGGCACAGATCGTTGAAACGTTCGGGGATGGCCGTACGTACACGTGCGACATACAAATCACACACCAGAGTAACAACCGATTAAATTGAAACAAAGCTTAGTGCTGTACTACAGACTTTACTTTGAGACAATTATTAAATTAGTTATTATTAACTTCCCGCTACGAAAATCGAAGATTTTCAAAAATCGGGAAGTTATTGTTTTCACCCCGTTTTGCAAAAACCGAGTTTTCATCAGATCTCGACGTTTGAAGGTCACAGGAAGCTTCCCTGACTATCCCCGCGAGGTTGTCACGGCGTCTGTATGTATGTGTGTGTGTGTGTGTATGTGTGTGTGTGTGTGTGTGTGTGTGTGTGTGTGTGTGTGTGTGTGTGTGTGTGTGTGTGTGTGTGTGTGTGTGTGTGTGTGTGTGTGTGTGTGTGTGTGTGTGTGTGTGTGAAAGTATGTGAACCGCTTATAACTTTTGAACGGCTTGACCGATTTCATCGCGGTTGGTGCCATTCGAAAAAGCTTGATCAAACTTAGATTTTGAAAACTATTTGGACCGATTCAGATCAATAGATTTTGAGAAATCTTCAAAAAACTGAAAAAAAAATTTTTTCAAATGTGGTTTTTTTGGAATAACTTTTAAATGGCTTAATAGTTCAATTCCAAAAACTAATCAGCTCTTAACCTCAAAAAACCACGTTGATCGCCACCAGTCCGGTCAAAATCGGTTAATTCGTTCGAGAGATATCGTGAACGAAAGAAAACCGAAAAAAGTGTTATTTCGGAATAACTCCAAAATTCCTAGCGCGATCAATTTAAAATTTTAAATTCTTTGTGAGGCTTAAAAAACTGCGTCAAATGCTGCCAACCGCGTGAAAATCGGTTTACTCATTCAAAAGTTATTGCGGTTTAAAAATTCAAAAAATAGTGTCATCAAATCCCTATCAGACTTTTGAGCTCGAAGAGCTCAAAAGCATAGGAAAACAATCTCTTTGAGCGTGGAGAGTTCAAAATAACCCATAAATTGTATTTTTGAGCTCGAAGAGCTCAAAAACGCCATTGGAGCAATTTTAAGCGCCTAAGTATGGAATTAGCGGGAAGTTGCAGGGATGGCCTTCAGGGTCAACAGTTTTCCTAATTTTTTTTATTTATATATTTGCAGTCTTTTAAAAAGACTACGTAATAACTAAATTTAATGTCAAGATATAGTTTATAAATATTTATTTCGGTAAATATTTATTTCAAGTTTAAACTTCTAAAATTTCCTTCTTATCTTAAAATAATTATAATTTTAAACTATAATTATTATCAATCTTACAAAACCAACTATATCTTAAACAAGTCAACTACTTCAACTGTATTACTCTATTTATTTTCTTGAGAGCAATATTATTTTTCGTCTAAAATATATACATCGATATCCGATTCTCAGAATCTGAGAGTCGTAAACCGTCTAACTTGTACGCGACAAGCGCGCTTTTGTTCTATGATATATACAACTAACACAATGTGTATAGCTATATAATATTACTCGAGCCAGGCGGCTTCAAAAAGTTTAAACTTGACTTTGTGTAACATACACAACAGTAAAAAAAAAATTTTTTTTTTTTTTAAATAATTTTCCTCAAGCAACAAAGAAAAATAATTTTTTTTTAATTTCTTCTAAAATCAATTTCATCTAAATTTATTTATTTATTTTTTTCTTTAATTTCAACTTCTTTTAAATTAAAATTCTTCTAAAATTTAATTTCTATTAAATTTAATTTTCATCTAAATTTATTTTCTTCTAAAATTTCAACTTCTTTTAAATTAAAAATCTTCTAAATTTTAATTTATTTTAAATTTAATTTCATCTAAATTTATTTTCTTCTAAAATTACAACTTCTTTTAAATTAAAAATCTTCTAAATTTTAATTTCTTTTAGTTTTAATTTCAGCTAAATTTAGCGTCCAAAATGCACTTCTTAGGATAAAAAATCAAAAACTTACCAGTTTATTTGATTTTCTTCAAATTTTAAAAAGCTTAAGCCTTTCAAAAAAAAACTCTTTATGCACAATTCGTTGCACTACACAAAGCCAATCCTTTTTCTAATCCCTTTCGAGATAAGAAAACACGTCCTATGCGTGAAGGGTCCTTAACCTGAACGACTTTTATAATAATTTGTGGAAAATAGGAAGGATGGCTATTCTAGTAATAATATAACACTTTGAATATATAAACGTCTATATGTAGTTGCAGCTTTATTATGTCTTGTACACAGAACTTCTAGATGTACGTGTGATCGGTACAGAGCTATAATCAAGAGTGAGTATGTCACAATGTAAGAGACTACTCTAGAGGCCTAGTAATTACTTTAAACGTCTAATAGATGGTGCCTCATGTATGAGCAAAGTAAACTATTTTTGACACATTATAATAACGTTTATTATAAAATCCGAATAAAAACAGTTTCACTGTAAAAAAGTCGCGCCAAGTCCACGTTCATAACCCGGGAAAAAATGATCAGATCTGATCAGACATGAACAGGCATGAGTCTTCAGGTCTGATCAGGTATGAAAAATGACCGGGTCTGATCAGACCTGGCCAGGCATGTTCAGGTCTGATCAGATCTGTTCATGTCTGACTCGATCAGGTCCATAAAAAAAAAAAAATCGGTGCCAACGGGGATTCGAACCGTACACCTCGCGCTCTTCAGACTGACACTTTACCTCTTGACCAAATGATTCATCTTAACTTGAGAGTATCTTTCGAGCTACTTCAAGTAATTCAAATTTTATACGTGATTTATCCTTATAGTTAACGGAGTTCTATACCTAATTTATTAATTATTAATAATTAATCATATATTACAGTGATTTATTCGGAACGGCTATGTATTTTTTTCGCTCCATTAACATATGGTTCTACACTGAGAGAGAATTTTATTCAATAGTAATAAAACAGTTTATTTGGACTTGAAAAAAAATTTAGTTAATATTAATAAAATTATATTTCATATAAATAAAATTATATTAGTATTTAATAAAATTTCATAAGTATTTAATAAAATTTTCTTAAATACTAATATGTGTTTATTAAAATAACCACGAACGACGCTTTCGTTTGCTGTCATTAATACGAATATTAAGTCATTAAAAGAAATAATCTCAAAAAAAAAAAAATTAATATTCATCAATTAATTATAATATATTCAAATATATTTTCACAGTAAAGTCTTTTAATAAATAGTATTAAGATTTTTTAACAAGACATCCTAACCTAACCTATTTGTTTACTTCATGACGAATCACATGTAGAGATTTTAAATAATAAAAATAAATAAATATTCGATTTAATTTATGAAATCATAGTCTTTATTTTTAACAAATGAGTCCCTACATTGTCTGGTTTTCTGCTTCTGTTTTCATTTTATTAAATAATGTCTAACTCTTATCGATTCATTTGTGAAATTTTTAAATTTAAGTGCATAAAAATTAACATCCACTCGGATAACAACAGTTGTAGACTTTGTATTTCAAAATATAGTTCCGACAAAATTCAATTTTACTTAATTATTTATTCAATTAATTACTGATCAATACTTGTTAGTTAGTTGATTAGTGAATTTTCTTTATATTACATGTAGATAAATATTCATTACATACTAAGAAACATTTATTAGTATTTAATAAAATTTTTATTAGTATTTAAGGAAATTTAATTAATATTTAATAAATTTTTATTTGGGATTAGCCAAATAAACGTTTTATTAAATAGTAATAAAATTTCATTACTATTAAATAAAATTGTCTCTCAGTGTTGGCTAGATATCAGACATGGACAGGTCTGATCAGGTCTGAGCGTATTTAAGGCTTCAGACATGAACAGACATGAGCAGGCATGAACAGGTCTGATCAGATCTGAACGTATTTAACGCTTCAGACATGAACAGACATGAGCAGGCATGAACAGGTCTGATCAGGTCTGAGCGTATTTAATGCTTCAGACATGAACAGGCATGAGCAGGCATGAACAGGTCTGATCAGGTATAATTTCAGGCCTGATCATACATGAACAGGCCTGCTCAGGTCTAATTTCAGGCCTGATCAGATATGAACAGGTCTGCTCAGGTCTAATTTCAGGCCTGATCAGATATGAACAGGTCTGATCAGTCCTGATCATTTTTTCCCGGGAAGACTATTAGGAAAAAAAATTTTTTTTTTCTTTACAAAAAGATACAAAATAAAAAAATTAAAAAATCCGAGTAACCGATATGATTGTTTATGATTTTCGGAAATTAAAAAAAATTTTATTGTAAATTTAAAAATTAAAAAAAAATTTTAGAACGTATTTAGTGTGCGCGGTTACAAAATATTTTACTTTTAATGAAATTCGTAAAATCTATTTACTAGGACTTTAAAAAAATTGAAACACACAATGACGCACACCAAGTACGTTCTAAAATTTTTTTTTCAATTTTTAAATTTACAATAAAATTTTTTTTAATTTCCGAAAATCATAAACAATCATATCGGTTACTCGGATTTTTTAATTTTTTTATTTTGTATCTTTTTGTAAAGAAAAAAAAAATTTTTTTTCCTAATAGTCTTATGAACGTGGACTTGGCGCGACTTTTTTACAGTGAAACTGTTTTTATTCGGATTTTAGTACTTTTTGTAATTATAATGAAAATTTACAATTGATAACAATTTAAATCTCGTGTTGACTGCATTTTGTACTGCAAACTATCCCCTTGAAGCTACAGTTTATGTAGATGTAATTCCAGTGCACCCTGGCAGCCATAGATGCAAGCTATGAATCACTTTTTTTTACTGTAGTTGCGTGTCTATAGGAAGGATGACTACACATTTTTATTTTATCTAGTCTGTGGCGCTGATATTCCCCATCGAAAAAAAGTCAGGATCGAAATTTCTGGGCTTACTATAGTTTGTGCTGATAAAATTTAATAATTTTAAGTGAATTAAGTGTTATAATTGATTATAATTAATTAATATCAGTAAAATAAAGTATAAATTACTTTTATAATATATCATTTTGGAAAAAGGAGATCCATATAATTAAATAAAATTTTGCAACCTCGAAATACCGTTCTGCTTACAGTAAACACAGTAGGTAGTCTGGCGCTCCGTTTACAACGGATTTGAACGGAACTTAGCGCCAGATTCTACCGAATCTGTGGATACCAAATCCTATCACAGCTCATAATTATCTTTTATATTTTTAAATATTGCAACCGTTAATTTATTTAGTGAATTGAATTATTATCATGTACTCCAGCTACAGGGTTATAAAAAGTGTCAAAAGAAAATTGCTATTTTTGCTTTTTATTTTAAATAAATATTTGTTAACAGTTAACAAATATTCATTAACCATTTATAAATAATTATTAATTGTTAATAAATATTTATTAAATCTTATGATATTAAAAAATCATCTATTCAGTTAATAAAAGTTATTAAATATAAGCAAATCCTTCTATCAGTGTTGGAATGAACAGAGTTGGAGTAGAAAATATATTTGCATAACTCAGATGACGATTCACTATCAGAAATTATGTGTACGTTGGAGTTTTCACCTCTGTTAAATACAAAAATATGATCAACTTAATAGTATTCATAGAGAACTTCCATCATTGTAAACTTACGAGCAAAAACATTCAGAGCGATTTTGTCTGGATTTCCAGTAATTCAAAGTTCGCCGAGGAATTTTATCAGTACTGCCGTGATTGAGAAATTTTTTATATGGACCTCGTTTCCGTTTGTTTGATAAAGAATCCATGAAATTAAATATTAATTATACACAGAAAGTATTATTGTGACGTTGAATTTAACGTAGAAAATATTTTATAAATAACTCGATAACTGTCTACATTGACTAAATACGTGGTCATATGTAACCTCGCGAAAAATGACAGGGCGAGTAACAGCTAGTTTAATAAAAGTCAGTATGGCGATGATTTGTATTTTCTACGGCAATAAAATTTAAGCTGTTAGAACTCCAATACTTTTGTAAAATAAAAACTTTTTAAACTAACTAATTCAATGAATTTGTTAGACAGAATTTTCAATTAATGGAACTAATTATATATCCTCGTTGGAAAAAATTTTTTATATATTTCTATGAAGTTAAATTAAATTTTTTTAATTTGTATGAAATTTTATAAAATATTATCAAATAACCGTTAGATAATTTATACAAAATTTTGTGAAATTTTATATACTTGATTTGAATTTTATGTAATTTTTTAAAATTTTATATAAGGTAAAAGCCCCAATAGATGATCACGTACCAGTATATGATCACTCCATGTATTTGTATATCTATATTCACAAATATAGGTATGCAAATACATGGAGTGATCATATACTGGTACATGATCATCTATTGGGGCTTTTACCTTAATTTATTTAAATTTTATATAGTTTATTTAAATTTCATATAATTTATTTAAATTTCATATAATTTATTTAAATTTTATGTAAGTTCTTTAAATTGCATGGAAAAATTTTTTCCCGGGTTATCATCCAAAAATAAAAACCATTAAGACCGATAAACATAATAAATCATAACAAGATGATGATAATTAGAATCACGTTTAAAAAATGCGAAAAAAAATTAATATAGCTCAATTTTTTGACGATCAAAGAATGACTGTCGGTAACATTTATCGTGGGAGTCATAATAGTGAACCTATTAAACAATTATGAAGGACTGAAAAAAAAAAAAAAAAAATGAAGCAAGTATAAATAAAATAATTATTTATTTTTAAAATATGTGTTCTTATTTTAATTAAAAATTACGAAAAATGTTTCATAGTCCCTCTAAAAAAAAAAATAAATAAAACCTTAAGTTGGTAGCAGTGAAGCGGGATGTAAAGGTAACAACTTAGATTTACACTCAACTCACAGCAATTCCTTTTGACCGCTAGACGATCGCAAGCAGAAAGATTATCAAGACAATATAAGTAAAAAATCCAATTAATTGTAATTTGAGAACGTAAGTTATTAACTAATTCTAGAAAAATAATTATATTAATTTTCGTTGCTTCTGAATAGTATAAATTTATCATAATTACATGTAAATCATACGATTTAATAATATAAAGTAATTGCGATAGTACTGTGCATCAATAAATATAAATAAAATAATATTTAGGATTCGTGAAATGAAAAATATAACTAAATAAATACCTAAAATAATATTTGTTACATGTAAAAACAAATAACATGTTAGAATAACCTAAAACAATAGCGATTACTATTTGTACATATATATCTACATATATGCATATTACTTCCACATATATGTCTACAGGATGTCCAAAAAACTTTTTGCTTTACTCAAGTGGATAGGAGGACCCGATGATAAAAAATACACAGTTGGAATCAACGTTAAATAGATAAAAGAATTGGATTATGTAAAATTTAAAAATGATTTAGAAGAGCCTGACAAAGTATATGTAGTAGAGTGGCGTGATTCTAAGAAATAACCCCTTGGTGGGTGGGAATGTTTTAATGCAATGATCATTGCAGTCTCAGGTGAATTTTTAAAGTCATTTAGATTAGAAAAATATTCATGTTGTTTTACTACTTGATTTTAGTGAAGTTGTATTACATAAAATTTATAACAATATCACCAATTGTATTTGTTTTTTATTTAGAATCGATTGAAGTGTTGGAAAAAAAACTTGAGACCCTTGATGGAATCAAATCTCCAATAAAAGTTATCGATGGTGACTGTCATAATCAGGAGGATGATGATGATGATCTAACTATGTCTAACAATGCTCATTCTTTCAAACGTAAAACCAATCAGGTAAAATTAAGCAATTTTGTTTTTTAAGTATTATTGTTAAAAAAAAATTGAATTAAAACGTATAAGACGATAATAACAAAATACATTACTCACAGAACTAACGATATTCATTTTCAGGTTGACAATTCTGAGCCATCAGCGGCTAAAAAAATTAACTTTAGCGATAATTCTCTAGACGATGATCAAGTTCAAGTAATGCTTTCATAGGATCTTTTTATAATTATTTTATCAGACTTTATTTGAAAAATATTTTATGTAAGTATGAGCCAACAGTGAATAAATATTAATAGTTCAATTAGTTTCAGAATAATCGTAAATCTGACGTAGAAGTATCTGAAGTCATCCAACTCCAAGATGATGACATTAGTACGAAGATTTCGCCGACTATTTTTAGTGTTAATGAAAAGAAGAAGTCAAACTCTGACTCTTTAGAAATTGTAGACGTCGAAAGTGGATTAAATAATAAAGGAAGTCTCCCATCATCCTCCGAAGCTAAGACCTCCTCTTCTTCTGACATTGGTAGACCACTACAAACTCAAACTTCTCCAAATCAGTTCGTAACAAAACATGACTTGAGTGCAGGTACTTATCATCTACAGTATTTTAATATTTAACACATGTTTAAATACAAGTATAATTTTGTTCGTGTATGTTTAGCTTTAGCGGAGATGAAAAGTTTTCTTACTAATAGTCAACGAAAAAAAGATCATAAATGTCAAGCAAGTACTAGTAAGCCCGAAGAAGTTGAAAATATGGATCCTGATTTAGTATATTATTTTTCATTTTAATTTAGTATTAATGGGTTTATATCAATTATTATTAATCATTATTTATATTTTACACAAGGAAATAGGAAAAAATGGAAGTAAAATTTACGTAACCAGAGAGCAGTGGGATTGCATAAAATCAAAACTACATTTACATCGATAGGAATTGCCTTAGTTGTGGCATTATTTGAAAAGGAAACACTACTTAATAGCAACTACAAGGGTGGTAAGTCAAAAATAAAAAAGCCCGAAGGTAAGAGTATTCACTATAATGCGTTAGATTCAACAATTATTGAAGTGATAAAAGGTAAACGTTAAATAATTATTTGATAGTTAACTAATCAATATTGTGGCTTATATCAAACATATTTTTATAGTAACTGTCAAAGCTCGATTTAAAAGTAGTTTCAACGAAGGTGAATTCGGTGCAGCTATAAACACAAAATTAGCTTCATTGAGAACCGAAAATCGTCGTCATACTGTGAGTTGACAATAATCAAGATTTTACTACGGCCATCAATTAAAACTTAGTTACTATAATTATATTAATTATTTAATGTTACAGGAAAAAAACCAAGGAAAAGCCGAATGAAGATACTAATAATAAAAATTGATAAGGCTTTTTTTTAATTACTAACGAGTGTTATAATATTTTTTTTTCTACTATAAAAATAATAATTTATGAAATTAATAAAATATTTCTACTAAGTACCACAAAAAAGAAAAAAATAGTTAAACTTTGTGTATCAAACATTTTTTTACGAATAAACTCAAAATTTATAATCATACAATATTGCAAAAATATTATTCCTAAAAAATAATAATAATTTATGCTTACCTATAATCTATATTAACTTAATTGAAAGGCTTTTATTTTTGATAAGTTCAGCAGCGTTCTAGTTCTACAAATATTTTTACTTGTGTTTCTGTGTATACTTCGATGGATTTTTTTGATTATATGCTGTATATAACTCCGCGTATATTTACGCATTTACGCGTACATATATTTACGCATATACGCGTACATATATTTACGCATATACGCGTACATATATTTCTCTATATATTTAACAATGTATTTAGACATGTATGCTTGACATATATTTTTTGGCAAAATTTGATGTATCGTGCATATATTTTTTCTATACGCTACATATATTTTTGCATATATTTGAAATTATATTCGAAAATATATACAAAAATATATATTTTTTCGGTGTGGGGGAGATCGGAGTTTATTTCGAGGAGTGTCGCCGGTGCCAGCCCGAGTGCCCAATCGACGGTCCCCGACGTCATTAGATGATGCCAACGAAACCGACGACGCCCTTTTCCTTTATTTTTTCATTTATTTTTATTTTAATTATTTTAGTTTTTTTCTTATTTTGAAAGTTTTTTTAACCTGTAAATGCGGCGATTTGATTATTTGGTTTATTTACTTAATTAATTGTTATTAATTAAATTGAGCGCGAAGATTTGATTTTTTTTGTTAGTTTAATTAATTATTATTAATTAAATGCGGCGATTCGATCATTTGGTTTATTTACTTAAGTAATTATTGTTAATAAAATTGAGCGAAGATTTATTTTTTTTTTTATATTTACTTAATTATTATTAAATGAATTTATTGCGGCGAATTTGAACTTATGTTTAGTTTTTTCAAATTGAGTTTTGTTTGCGAACTGCGAATCGACGACGGCGTCGACGATTATTATTTGGCGTTTAGTTTCTTTTGGTATTGTTCACCTTGACCGTTTGTTTTAATTTATTGTTAATAAATTAATAATTAATTTTTTTTTAATTAATTGTGAATTAATACGATTTACTCCGAATATTTTCCTCGTTACTTCTATAATTGAGTCGAACCCTTAAGGCCCGCCACCCGACGAAGAGTATCCCGGATCGAAGCAGCCGGAATCGACGTGATCGGAGCAAAGCTCCTGGCGCCCAACAAAAGGTAATGCAGGTAGGCCAATTATTTATTTCAGGATTCAACCTCGCTAACGCAGGAGATCGAACTACCCGTTATAAATTTTAAATGTTAAAAACGTTAATTTATTTAGTGAATAGAATTATTATCCTGTATTCTAGCTATAGGATTATAAAAAGTGTTAAGAAAACTGCTATTTTTGCTATTTATTTTAAATAAATATTTGTTAACAGTGCAACGTGGCCAGTTGGCTCACATTAGGCAAACACCAATTTACCACCTGATGCAAATATCATCATCAGATAACATGTAAAATCTGATTAGAAATTAGGCGATAATCGCTAAATGTACGAAAATCGTTTGAGAGTGGAGCTAGACGTCTCCCCACTTCTCAATGCTAATTAATGTAAGCGGAAGCCGCGTGCATTCAGTCTTTGTTCAACCTTCATAATGTATACTTCTGTAATTGATATATTTATTAAAATATAAATAATTATTTTTACCGTGTTACAACGCAATGTTCGGTATTTTATTAATTTATACCGTTTATTAAATAATAACGTCATTTTAATCTACAATAGTACGATACGACTCCGATTATCAGTTAACAAGGAGTATGTTGTACATTAATTAAATAATACGACGCATATACAAGATAAATTAGCTTGACATGTCGTGTACTCAAGAGGTCTTGAGTAGTCAGCCATTTTGTTGAGGAAAGCGTCGTTTCATTGTTCGAGGAAGATCCTGGTTTGTCGGTCACCTCGATTATTCGTCTGTTCCTAACCCAGTAACCAGCCCAGCTACAGCCACGAGGAATCTACCACCGCTGGACAACGTTAAAGCACACTGAAGTGGTAGTAGTACCTGTTGTAAATCAGGTGGTATATTGGTAAGAATTGGACGCGGTATTGAACTTAATTTGAGCTGTATTTTTCAATATTTGTGTTTGACGACCATTTAGCTCTATTTTTCCATACTGAGCGATCAGCAGAGCAGTACGCGGCAAAGATTGGTTTTGTGTCGGAGCTGAATCTATCTTTCAACGAGTATCGCCACCCACGAATTGCCCTAGACCATATTCCTAACGCGAATTAAATCAATTTAGCTATTTGTAGCTTTGAAAGCTATCGGCTTGGTTCGCCGTAAAATCTAAAGCTACAGGCATCTGGAGCAGCATCGACTCTTATAAGCTACGGCTTCGAGTTGGTTACACTCCGGGTGTAACGAGCGTGTCTTTTCGGCCCAGTTCGTAATTAATTATTAAATTAAAATTTAGATAATTCGTAGTACGTTCGTGATCGTATACATTCATTTTTTCTGCATCCACAGTCGGTAAATCAACTGTCGTAAAACAGACGTTTATTACTCATTTCTCTATTACTTGAAGGTGCATAACTAATGTTTGCATCGTGAAATCACCGTATATATTTAATAAATTTATAGTAGATGTCGTTTACAACGGTATCCGATGATGACTGACAAATCGCTCAATAAAAACGAATCTTATACGGTGAAACGACCGTAAAACAACCGTGCTTTCACCGTATTGCCGAAATCGCCAGGGATGGGACAAACCGTAAAACATGCCGGGAAAAAAATTTTAGATTTGCTCTGATCAAATTAGATCAAATTCATCAGATCTGAGCAGATCTGCATTTCGGCCAGATCTATCCAGATAAAATTTGATCTAATTAGATCAAATCTGATCTGTTCAGATCTGGTTCGATTGAAACAGAATCAATTTATAAAAAAGTTTATAAAATAAAAATAATAGTAAAATTTATTTTTATTTATATTTGGAATTATGTATTTTATATCAATTTTCCGTGATTTAAGGAAGTACGAGCGCTAGGCAGGGTGGGGATAGGTATCGACTCTAGCGCGGTAACGGGAGAGCAGTAACAATATGATTTTTCTCAATATATAGATATACATTTAACATTGGCTAATGGCGGCATTTATTTTTCTTTTAATTAATTCACTTTAATTAGTCGGGCAAGTGTACATTTTTTTAAATTAAATTTATCACTAATATATTTACTTTCATTCATAAGTTTTTTAAAAATATTCACCGACAGTTTTACGAGAAAAATACAGAAATGTATCAATGTTTGGGGGTTACCCCATAAGACCAATGTTAAATTGCTCAACTTTAAAGTTAATTATTTATTTAAATGATCGGGCAATCTCCTTCAAATTTTCGGAATTTGTTTAGACATATTTAAACTTCATATTAAAAAAAAAATCAAGCCTTTTATCAAAAGTTGCCTTGGTGCTCGTACTTCCTTGAAGTCGAATTATCGTTGAAAAACAATTTGCAATGTTGGGGATTCGAACCTGGGTCCTCCTGCATGTCAGTCCCAGAACGTACCATTCAGCTTCTAGAAGTACCTGACTGAGTTAATCTTCAGATAATAGTGTAGGCGCTGTATTATCTTTTCGTAAAATTTTGAGGTCGGTGTACAAAATATGATTACTGTAAGCAACGTTATTCTTATTGCCGAGGCTGAAGGCTGTCAAGTATCGTGAGGCCCGAGATCTGTGACGTAAGGTCTTACCCCCAGCCCGTGACAAGACTCGCCCCCACTCAACGAGGGTTGAGAGGACTACGAGAGAGATTGTTAGGGGTATTCCGACGCCACCCTTCATGAGGACCTCACGCGATGGGTCCTAGTACAACGTCACCCAGTCATTGTCATCCCTTAATTATATTGGCTTTCATTAGCTGTCTCATTCCGTAGTCATTGTCGGGTTATTACTTGTAGATGTATAAATAAATATGAGTGATATACAAAATATAAACCTCGAGTCTTACAGATCAGAAGTGGGATTGGAAATCCGTGTTCCGTGGAACGTGTGGTGTATTAATGTGATAATAAGTTATAATATATTAATTATAATTGAGAAGTTATTGTTAGTGCAAATATTGTGGTTTCGCATTAGTTTCAAGGTCATTACGTTGAGTGCTGGGTCAACCCTACTCAATCCTCAAATTTGGCTACTTCGTAGTTAGATCACCCAAGGTCATGTTACTACATCTTCGAAAATTGCAACTTCTCTGAAAAATTGAAGTAGTTAAAAATACCCATAGCTGCGGTCGAGACAGGCTTTGTAGAGGCATCGTACTTGCAGAAGGAACCAGGACTAAAGCATCTGGAGAAGGTGGAATTATGAAGAAGTAGAACAACTCAATGGTGAGCTGTTTTGCAACCGAAATTGCATTCTCAGCGAGTCCACCAGCAATCTGTGCAGAGAATGGATGATGAGTTCAACGCTGAAGAAGTTACTGGATTCAACGTCAGAGCGATATCAACAACGAATGATTACGATAAATTAAATCATCAGCAAATGAGGAATCAGGGCCTAAAGCTGGTCAACTCATTATCGCTCATTTGGTAATACGACACTGAGTGTCAGCGTTATAATGAACGATAAATTTTGTAATGTAGAAGTTGAAAGTAATTAATTATGATACAACTTAAGTTGGTATATTAAGAGGTATAATCAAGTAGGCTTAGTAATGCTTGCTCGATAATAAATAAAGTGTTATTGCAAGTAGTAATTGTAATAACATGAAGAAATAGTAAATTAATAAATAATGAAGTATAACTCCGAATTATGCATACCGGGTGTAGCATTGATATACTTGCACGATCAAGTAGTGAATACTCGCTATGCGGTTACAAAGAATGTTGTCGTGGTTATTAGTAACTATACATTTTCAAAATAAATACGCAGTAGTCTTAATCAGAATCAAAGTATAATCTAGTAACGCCTTGATTGTTAATTGTTACAATTGGATATTAATTAGCTATAACAGAGTAAAATGATTGGTTTTATTAATGTAGAGTTCTTGCAAATTGCAAAGATTAAAAATTCGGAAAATGAACTTATTATTAAGTATAGTTAGTATATATACTCAAATCTGATTGAAAAATAATAAATAAGCATGTTAATTATATATATAAAATATGTGACGCAAAGTTTGAAGAAATTATCGTTGACAAAACTATAAAATAGAACCCGGCGGTCACATATATTTTGTGAACAATACACAAAGGAGAAAGTAGGAACTAGTAAATAGTTATAACGTATAAATTCGAAATGCCTAAATAACACATGTTGGTATAAAAGTGTTTCTAGTTAAAGTCGTTGAAAAGTTCAAAATATCCTTTTCGTTAGTCGTTAAAAATAAATATTATGCGTGTTGCCAGTAACACAATAAGTAAAATTCATTGTTAGTAGTAAAATTATGTTGAGTCGAGTTTAAGAAAATTTTAAAAACATAACAACACAAAACAGATGGTTTCAAGAACATAGTATTAGAATTACTATATGAGGAAACCTCGGGCTTAGTTTTCTCACAGCCGAGTATTTATCTCGCAAGAAACCCTTGTTTTATTACCTTATTGTAAGTACTAAAAAGTTGAGTGACAACCAAGTGTCGGTTACGGGCTAAGTAAACTCATCGGTATAATGCACAAAGGACGAAGTAGTTCTACAATAGATTGTAAAAAATTATTGTATAGTGTATTATTGAAATGCTCCTTAGCATTGATTGTAAGCTAGTTAAAACAAAAGATAATTATCTAATTCCACCAATTTTACGTTAGTATGATAGCACTATCATTTGAGTTAAAAAATCAGATAATTTTGTAAGAAATGTTATTTAACAAATTTTAACGTCCCATAATATTATTGAATCGGCTAGACATGCTTACACAAGATGTAAATAAAATTGTTAAGCTTTTGATATCGTAAAGTAGAATTGTCAGTTATAAATTGACAGAGTATATAGTCGATGGACGAAAGTTAAAGATAAAATAATTAATAATATTAATGACTAGCAGTCTACCCCGGCTTTGCACGGTATTTAACAATAATTTAAAAATATAATATAGCCTATGTCATCCGGGGATAGTGTAGCTTCCCAACGGTGAAAGAATTTTGCAAATCAGATCAGTAGTTCCGGAGTCCATTCAATGCAAACAAACAATCAACTCTTTCCCCTTTATAATATTAGTATAGATTATTGAAGTCGATTATTTGTGAATGCTAGGTCATAAATTGATGTACTAATTGCATACTAGAAAGATGGAGAATTAAATGTGCGATTAAATAATTCAGCACTATATTCTAAATTAATATCGATATTTTTGCGAAGAATTATCACTGAGCATTGTTAATTAATATCGCACAATATTCGGATGAAGTTTGCAAATTTAAATTGTAATCGAAATTATCATTTTTAAAATCACCACGTGGTATCGGACTACTACAAAATTATTGAATGCCCTGCCGACAAAACAGTATTTTAAGATCTTAAAGTAATAGAAACGTCGGTCAACAAGATCGATATTTACGTGATTGCAAAATAGTTTGGTTTGAATCTGTACAGTAGCGTAGTTACTGTCCCTTAAACAATAGTAGTCTTGTTTGACTGCGGGTTAATTTTATGACGAGTAATAGTCAGGTAGTAAACTCAGGTCAACTGGACCTCAAAAAAAAAGAAGGGTCGTGGATACTGGTTAGAGTATATTGTCACATCAGCTATGAGGTATCGGTTGTTAGAATTGCGATGGTCTAACATTGAGTACGTTGAGTATCTTAAAGTAAGGGGAATCAGCTATGCGTCCTTCTTGGATGTTGAGTGAACGAAATATGGTTTCTCGTACCTGTATAAAATATGGTTGAAATTCAAGCTGGAATTTCAGCGATAGAATATGTGAGCATAGTAACCATTAAAAATTAAATAAAATAATTATTAAGTTATTGTAATTAAGGCTTGATGAAGATAAGATTTATATATCTTCGAGAGCATTACATCTGTCTCTAGCTAAAATGTTAATTTATGTCTTCAAAGTTTCTGACTAGGCTTCGAAGGTGGTTCAGACGAGTGCTGAAGTATCAACTCGTCTGGGATACGTCTGTTGCTCGAGTAACCGTTGTACATATATTACCGAGTCAGTATGGACAGCAGCGATAGCTGTTGAAGATCTTTCAACAATTGACGATAGTGCATGAGATGCATGAGACGAATGTGTGCATCGAGTACGTCATGGACCGTCATTATGATTGTAGACGGAAAACCAGGAATCTTGAAGGGATTTCAGTGGTAAGACGTTACATCGTTGACACTCTTAATCTGTTCTAGATAAAAAGCTGAGTTGGACTATCACGTTGGCCGTTCAACTCTTGACAGTGTAAAATTAAGCGGTTGCAGCAGCAATCGGCACTTATTAGTGCAAACCTGGAGGAGTTGGTGAACAGCTAAAGTGATCCTGAGCTTCGTAGCAGCAAGGATACTTCATTAGTGCACCGAGTATGACCTAACTCATTACAAATGGAGGCCAGATGGAGGAGGATTTGCATCCTAACGCTGGCTAGGGAGTCATCGTCCTAGTAGTTGCGTCGAGAGACTGCAAGATTAGGGAATCGATCAAGTGCCGTATGGCAGTAGCTTCTCCGCACTACTAGTGGTTTAATTGGCGAAAGCCGATATCAGTCGTGTGATCGTTGAACGATCGGGCGGTCAGTAATAACCGGGCGACGACTCCAACGTCCTGGTGGTTACGTCGAGAAACTGCGAAGATCTTAATCGATCAAGCGCCGGTTGGCGGTGGTTTCTCCGTACTGCTAGTGGTTTTAGTGATATCTGTCACGAAGCATGCAATCGTTATTGAGTACTAACGACGTAAATGGGTTCAGCTTGAAATTGTACGTATGAAAATTGAATGGAATGTTAAAATTTAGAGTTGCAGACAAGCTATATGGCGAGTAGTGATTCGTATCTGGTGGACGGCTGAGTCAGATACGAAGTCACTGGTGCCAATTGGTCGGCTCTAAAGTTTAAGCATGTTTTACTGGATTAGCAGTATAGACACATGCCCTGAGTCCAGTAGGTAGAGGATGCACATGATTATTGTCTAATTGTAATGTGTTGTTAATTTTTGATAAAAACGAAAACGGCTTTGATCTTACAATAGGAATGGCTGCATGATATTGCATGATATCTTATATTTTTCAAATGCTGATAATACTCGAATATTATTTTAGGTCGAAAATAGTGATATAGCAGGCAAAGTGACATGGTCATTTGAACGAGCAGCTGACCACTAGTCGCGAGGACGCGAGCATCATCAGGACGGCCGACTGTAAGCAACGCTATTCTTATTGCCGAGGCTGAAGGCTGTCGAGATCGTGAGGCTCGAGATCTGTGACGTAAGGTCTTACCCCCAGCCCGTGACAAGACTCGCCCTCACTCAACGAGGGTTGAGAGGACTACAAGAGAGATTGTTAGGGGCATTCCCACGCCACCCTTCATGAGGACCTCACGCGATGGGTCCTAGTACAACGTCACCCAGTCATTGTCATCCCTTAATTATATTGGCTTTCATTAGCTGTCTCATTCCGTAGTCATTGTCGGGTTATTACTTGTAGATGTATAAATAAATATGAGTGGTATACAAAATATAAACCTCGAGTCTTACATTACTCTATGTATTTTGACCCGCTGAAACCCTATATCGCAGTCATTTTTGCGAAATCCCGGGCCATCTATTGTTTAAAAAATAATTTGAGAAATAATTTTTTTTGAGATCGGATATTTTTTTTCCAATACTTAAGGCAATTTTGAGATGAAAATTACTCATAAAATTAGCCGTAAGTTGATAGTTTCTGAGTTATTAATTTTTGAAAATTGAAAATTCTTGATCTTCAATTTTGATGATTAATTACAAATAAATGAATTACTTAACACTAGGTTTCATGAACGTGATTGTAAAGAAGAATACTCAAAGTTCCTATTGAAACAATAACATTCGGTAATAATTTGTATTAAATAAAAAAAAACGTGATCAAAGTTAGTGCATTTGTAAGAGCTATTTATTAGAACATAAAGTATAAGAAGTCGTACCTAAGTACACTAATAGAAAAACAATCTTGATTTAAGAAACTTTTTTTCTTCAAAACTTGAACTCTTGAAACTAGATATAGATATATTTCTTTCAAGAATTTTTGTCTCTTGGTTCAAGATAGGCGATAACATTGATTCAAGATGTTACCGACTTGTGTTAAGAATGGCTTTTTTTGAGTCATTAATTAATTTACTTATTTCTTAGAAAGAATTTTTATTTGGTATAACAATTAAAGACTATTTAGTTTTTGAAATATACTTTGATGAATTATTTTAAGTTCTTTAAACGATAATGTTATTTTGATTGAAAAACTTAAATGTATCGATTGAAGATAATATAGCTCTTAAGCCAAGAAAATCTAAATTAAGTCAAGAAATTCTTAAAGCAAAATAATCATTTGTCTTTCAAAATAAATTCTTAGATCAAGAAAATATCTCTTGAGTCAACATAAATTTTCTATCAGTGTAGATCTGCTCTGATCAGAAAAGATCTAATTAGATCTATCCATATCACCTTTATGATTAGATATATTCATCAAGCTTGATCTGATTTGATCTAACTTGATCTGATCATATCTAAACTTTTTTCCCACGTAATAATCAGATTAAATTAGATCTGTATAGATCAAGTCAGATCTATTTATATCTAATTTTTAATTTAATTTTGATCAAACATGATCAAGATTGGTCTAAATTGATCTGATCAGATCTAGTTTGATCAGAACAGATCTATTCATATCTACTTTTTAATTTCATTTTGATCAAACTTGATCTGAATTGATCTAATTTGATCAGATTGGATCTAGTTTGATCAGAATAGATCTATTCATATCTATTTTTCAATTTCATTTTAGATCAAATCTAGATCAAATCTGATCTGCTCAGATCAAATTTAATCAGAGTAGATCTAAACTTTTTTTCCCGGGATATCTTCATATAATTCCGCATCCAATGACATCTCGATTATAATTTTACGTTCGGTCATTGACTTAGTCGTACTTTTTGCTCTTGTTGACTAGACTATACGTAACAAGACCAATTTTTTTTTACATTTTCAAAATAAAATTTCTGAAAATACTACTGCAGTCTACCCTTAAGTCATTTAATAAAGCACGATCGCATTATCCTATTGTCGTAGCATAATCACAGTCACAACATGAATTACAATTCATATTTTATTAATATTCATTTAAGTCATAAATAAAAGTAACCAAATATTTATACATTAAAATAATTATAAATATGTCGAGCAAATGAAATTCAAATATTGATTGAGATCGATATGATTCATTTCTTCTGTACGGTAATCGAGTTACAGATGGATCATCAAGACATTCGAACTCACAGCATCGTTCACCAACTCGAAATTTTCTGCATGTCTGAAAACATAAAAAGGACTTATTAAAAATTATCAACAGTTTTATTCAAACGATACACTTTGGATTTTAGTAATCATTAATAGTCAATTGGAAATATGTAATAAAATTCTGAAGTAGAATACTCGGAAAATCGGCTTACAGCAGAAATCAGCTTACGTGTACAGATATATAGAAAAATAATTAATTTTCTATGAGTGTGAGGTTTGCAGAAAAATTTTATATAATTGTCATTGACCCACATAAAATAACTTAATAAAATTTTAACCCCGGCGAATTTAAATCACGGCGAAAACCGTAAGGGTGATTCACGGTAAATCCACGGTAAAAAACCGTAATCTGGTGAAATACCGAACTTCTCAGTAAAACCAATAACTTCCCGATTTTCAAAAATCTTCGATTTTCTTAGCTAGAAGTTGAAAATGCTTTCTCCCATCATGCACAACCAAAGGATTTCAATATTTTTTCAAAAGTACCAATAACTTTACTCCTTCGCGTTGATGAAATTGTTTTTGTAATATGCAGTTTAATAAATATTTCCAACCTTACAATAAACAATGATTCAAAAATAGTATTATGAAAATAAGTGTATGAAATTAAAATTTTATTTTAAAAATTTTATATATGGTTTATGTAATTATTTTGTTACATCCTATTTTGGACTAATTAAATGTATTTTCGGCCCAGATCAGTTAAGACCTATAGACCGGGATCGTTGAGGATTTACCTGGGTTTTTAAATCAACGTAAATAATTACGATCGAAATTTTCTTTTTAATTATCTATATACCCGGGAAAACATGATCAGACATGAACAGGCATCAGTCTTCAGGCCCGATTAGACATGAAAAACGCCCCCTCGCTACCCTCTGTTGATGGTGTTTTATTAAATCTATACTCAGTTAAGTTTAAGATAACAAAAAGTAATAATTTCGCCAAATTTTAATTCTGTTGGAGCTATAAATGAAAAGTTTAATTTTTTAACGCCCCCGCATGATCCATTGTGGGGTTAATTTCTTAAAATATAGCTTAAAAGTATAAAATTTTTTTTATTAACGCCCCCGCAACTCTTCTTGCGGGAGATGTTTCGTAAAATTGGTTTCTTAGCTAACCTCTACTCGGAAAAAAGAATATTCTTCCCAAATTTCAAGTCTCAAGGGTTTATGGTTTCAGAGATATCGAGATGAGTCAGTATATAGGTGGGAAGCTCTCATATAATAATAATAATAATAATAATAAGTTATAGATATTTTCCTTTGAAAATTTAGAAAAAAATCTGGAAAACGGTTGACTCTAAAGGCCATCCCTGCAACTTCCCGCTAATTCCATAAATAAGCTTTTAAAATTGCACTTGTGACGTTTTTGAGCTCTTCGAGCTCAGAAATATGATTTATATGAAATTTCGAGCTCTCTGAGCTCATAGAGTAAGCTGTTCTAAGATTTTGAGCTCTTCGAGCTCAAAAGTCTGATAGAAATTTAATAAAACAGTATTTTTTGAATTTTCAAACTGCAATAATTTCTAAAGGAATGAATTGATTTCCACGCGGTTGGCAGTATTCCACGCAGTTTTTTAGAATCTATGGTATACTTTGGAACACAAACTGATCGAAAATCTTAGAGAAATTTGAAAAATTCACTTTTTCCGATTTTTTTCGACAACGATAACTCACGAACCAATCAACCGATTTTCACGTTCTTGATGGCGATTGACGTAATTTTTTAGGCTCTAATAATTATTTTATTTCGTCAGAAACGATCCAAAAAGAAATGTCGAAGTTATGTGAAAAAAACACTTTTTTCGAAATTTTTCGTTTTCGATAACTCTCGAACAGATCAACCGATTTTGACGGGACTGATGGCAATCGACGTAGTTTTTTAAACTTAAAAGCTGATTAGTTTTTGGAATTGATCGGTAAATTCGTTTAAAAGTTATTCCAAAAAAACGATTTTTTTAAAATTTTATTTTTGAGATTTCTCAAAATCTAGCGAATCGAATCGATTCAAATTTTTACGAAATTTAATGGCAATGATACTATTTGGATCGCCATATATTTCGATCCGATCGACTGAGCCGTTCAAAAGTTATAAGAGGTTTACATACATACACATACACATTCATACACACACACACACACACACACACACACACACACACACATACAGCCGCACGGACACCATCGCGGGAATCGTTAGGGAAGCTTCTTGTGACCTTAAAACGTCGAGATTTGATGAAAACTCGATTTTCGCAAAACGGTGTAAAACCAATAACTTCCCGATTTTTGAAAATTTTCAATTTTCTTAGCGGGAAGTTAAAAATAAATATTAAAAATAATAATAGGCTTATTTAATAAATTATGAGGTTTTTAAATGATAATTTTTATGATCGCAAGGTTTAGAAACGGCTAGTTTCTAGAACCCTTAGGTTTAAAAACAGCTAATTTTATTAATTTCCAAGTTTAGAATCGGCTAATTTTATTAATTTTCAAGTTTAGAATCGCCTAAATTCACGTGGCGAGGTTTTTAATCGGTTAAATTTATTATTCTCCGATTTTTTAATTTCATTTTTTTAAATATTTTTTTTTCAACTTCCCGCTAAGAAAATCGAAGATTTTCAACAATCGGGAAGTTATTGTTTTCACCCCGTTTTGCAAAAATCGAGTTTTTATCAGATCTCGACGTTTTAAGTTCATAGGAAGTTTTCCTGACTACCCCTGCGATGTTGTCACTAGCGTGTGTGTGTGTATGTGTGTGTGTGTGTGTGTGTGTGTGTGTGTGTGTGTGTGTGTGTGTGTGTGTGTGTGTGTGTGTATAAACCCAAAAAGTGAAACCAGTTCATTGTTATTCTCCACGCCCGGATTCTCGCTTATCATGGCTACTCTATCTAATGGAAACGTCTCTCTCTCGGACAGCGTTACTGACCAAGTGGTTGCGCCATCTGCCGCTGGAGGGCAGCACAATGTTACCACAGTTGTACTTGATAATAACACCACCATCCAAACTACTCCAAGTCACAAAGGCCGTAAACCACTGGCTGAATCCTGGTGCAAACTATTTTTCCATAAGAAAAATTCGTTTGTCTTTGTACGGTTATATCGTAATAAATTTTAATAAAAATTCAATTTAAAAAAAAAATACGTAAACTAGGCTACTGATATGAAATACGGACCCAGTTCATCCCTTTCGTAAACTAATAAAAAAGGTCCGGTCTTGAAATATCAATTTGTTCGGGAGTAATCATTGGTACATCCAAAATGGGGTGACATCCGAACGTCCACGTAAAATTTTTTTCAAAACGTTTTTTTTTTTTCAAAATAGCTACATGAAATGATTTTAGAAAGTAAGAGATGGTTTAATTTAAGTGTTTTCTCCGTGTAGATCTACTTATATCATTGTCTAAGTGTAATATGGTTGTGATAGAGACATTTAAAGATCACAAAATTGCTTGACCTTGACGAGTCGAGTATAAAGCACAACCTCACTCGCTTCGCGCTATGAGGCATGCAATACGAAATACTCGACTCCTCACCTTGATGGCTGTTTCTCAGAGTTACTGTGGATAACTGGAGCTTTATTGTTTGTAATGTCTATTTCAATCCCTCCCTAACACTTGAACATCTATTAGATATATATCAAACTACTTTGTCTGATATCCTGACTTCTCACAGACACGAACTATTTGTGTTAGGCGGTGACTTCAATTCGAGAGTCAGTAACCTGGGTCATTTACATGAAGACGCCCTGTTAGGTAGCTACTTACTCCCTCAGCGTTCCTCACTGGATACCACAGTCACAACTAGAGGTACTCAACTGACAGACTTCTACGAAACAAACGGACTGATCCTATTGAATGGAAGAATTCGGAATAACACGCTTGCACAATTTACATTTTGCTCTACATAGGGCAAATCAGTTGTTGATTATTGAGAATAACAAAATTAAATAATTATTTAACTTAACATCATTCAAAGTTTAAAAAAAAAAAATTTTTTTTTTCCCAAATTCAAAAATTTATATCTTCGAATAAAAAAAAAACACCCTCTTGAAAATTTCAGGATATTTTAAGATTAGTAAGAGGTACTCTGTAAAAAAAAATGAGCAAAAAATTTCATAGCGGGCTTGGATTTTCACGATTTTTTGAATTTCAAAATTTTCCCACTTTTTGATTTTTCGAAAATTTTACCAAAAAAAATTTTTTTTATAGTCCTAAATATCTTCTTTAAAATGAACTTTGGCTCATGTCTGTATCTATAATAGTTTTCGAGATATTACAAAAATAAATATAAAAAACCTGAAAATGGTGAAATTTTGAATCTTGCATAACTTTTCGAAAAAAAATTTTAAAATTTTTTCCTTTGGCACTACTTTGTTTTATGATGAAAGCAAACTTGTGACCAAATTCCATCCAAATTGGAAGGGGTCGATTCCGACTATTGGTCGATTTGACATGGAATGACCCATATATATATATATAATATATATATATATATATATATATATATATATATATATATATATATACTAACTGTTACCCGCCCGCTCCGCTGGGCACTTCATAGAATTGTATTTTTAAAGATCTAGACTTGAAATTTAATGGGAGTATTGTTTAGATTTGTACAGATTTCAAATTTCATCAGATTGGCCCGTACCTTTTATCCCTGTGATTATTCTAGCTAATATTCATTGTAAATTTTAATGTGCAATCACTATGACATTCCAGTGGTTTTTTTCCAAAAATGAATAATGACTGAAACGAAGAAAAAAATTTGAAATGATCATTGAAAGTCTCAGTTAAAGTAATTGCGCGTCTCATAAGTGAAGTGGAAATTTGGCTAGCTTAAAGCGTGACAAATTTTGCCGTTAATTTAAATTTCCTCCGTGACATCAATTTTTCATAGAAACTTATTTGTACATGTTTTTAACGAATTCTCTTAGAATAAATAGCCAAATTCCTTTTTCACATCTCAAGTGCTTAGAAAATGCATTCATTTCAATCTGTTACATTCCCGCGATCCGGTAATAAGAACAATTCATGGGTTATGTGATCATCAAAAATAAAATGTATGTAAAATTCTTAGTCTGTTGAGTGAATAGCTACATGTAAAGTTAAATTTTGGAAACCTTACAATGACTTTTTTTGCCGCTGCCAAAGAGACGATTGTTGTGAGAAAATATAATCCGAACAAAAACAGTTTCACTGTAAAAAAATCGCGCCAAGTCCACGTTCATAAGACTATTAAGAAAAAAAAATTTGTTTTTTTCTTTACAAAAATATATAAAATAAAAAAATTAAAAAATCCAAGTAACCGATATGATTGTTTATGATTTTCGGAAATTAAAAAAAATTTTGTTACAAATTTAAAAATTAAAAAAAAAGTTTGGAACGTATTTAGTGTGCGCGGTTGCAAAATTAAAAAAAATTGAAATACACAATGACGCACACCAAGTACGTTCCAAATTTTTTTCTTAATTTTTAAATTTATAACAAAATATTTTTTAATTTCCGAAAATCATAAACAATCATATCGGTTACTTGGATTTTTTAATTTTTTTATTTTATATATTTTTGTAAAGAAAAAAACAAATTTTTTTTTCTTAATAGTCTTATAAACGTGGACTTGGCGCGATTTTTTTACAGTGAAACTGTTTTTGTTCGGATTTTAGTATTTTTTGTAATTATAATAAAAATTTACAATTGGTACCAACTTAATTAAATCTCGCGTTGGTTGCATTTTTTATAGCAAACTATCCCCTTGAAACTACAGTTTATGTAAAAATAATTCCAGCGCACCCTGGCGGGTGTAGATGCAAGCTGTGAAATATCTATTTTTAACTGTAGTTTCCCATCTAATGAAGGATTACTATGCATTCTCGAATTATTTAGTCTGTGGCAGATCACTTTGCCCATCGAAAAAAAAGTCAGGATCGAAATTTTTGCGTTGCTATAGTTTGTGCTGATTAAATTTAATAATTTCAAGTAGATTAATTATTATAAGTGAATATAATTAATTAATAACAGTCAAATGAAGTATGAATTACTGTTATAATATACAATTTATGAAAAAAAAAGTACCGTAGAATTAAATAAAATTTCGCAACCTCAAAATACCGTTCTGCTTACAGTAAACACAGTCGGTAGTCTGGCGCTCCGTTTACAGCAGATTTGAACGAAACTTGGCGCCAGATTCTACCGAATCTGTGGATTATTAAAAAAGGAAAATATTTAAATCCGTTGGCCTTGGAGGCCATTCCCGTAAGTTCCTGTTTCTCTTGCGATTCTATCAAATTCTATATCTGTAAGAACTGTATTTGAAACGTATAAATTTTTTGACAATTATCACTCCCACACTCTTATATGGGAGAGGAATTTCATAAGATCCTATTCGAGAAAATTTCTACATTATAAACAAAAGGTTTCAACAAAACTTCAAGTCCATAGAAACTTTTGTTTGGAAATGAGAGATTTTCATTGTTAACACCCCCGCAATCCCTTCTAGGTTTAGAATTCGAGAAAATCCATTCTTAGCTGAACTTGACATCATACACGAAGATTCTCACCAAATTTAGTCTGTAGAAGTTACAGTTTGGAAATTAAAATTTTAGATTTTAGCACCCATCCCCGCAATTCCTACCGGAAATAGTCTTTATTGAAGTTCATTGTGAGATGATCTCTACATGAGAAATAATAGATTTTTACCAAATTTAGAGTTTTTAGAAGCTATATTTTGGAAATTAAGATTTTTTATTGTTAACACCCACCCCCGCGATCCTTATTGGAGGTAATTCGTTGTAAAGTCCGTTCTTAAATAATTTCTATATTATATGTAGAAGACTCTTACTAAATTTGGGGTCTGTAGGAGCTATAGCTTGGAAAATAAAAATTTTGTTTGTTAACAACTACCCCCACAAACCCCTGTGAGGTGAACCATCGTGAAATTCGTTCGTATATTATTTCTACATCTCTTACAGAAAATTCTTACCCAATTTGGAATATATGGGAGCTGTAGTTTATAAACGGAAATTTTTTATTGTTAACGCCCCCGCAATTCTCTTTGAGGTAGAATATCGTAGAATTCGTTCATAAATTATTTTTCCATCACTTACAGAAAGTTCCTACAAAATTTGGAGTCTGTAAGAGCTAAAACTTTAAAATTCAAAATTTTCATTGTTTATACCCATCCCCGCAACCCCTGTGAGGTGAGATATCGTAAAATTCGTTTATAGATTATTTCTATATCTCTTACAGAAGATTCCTACCAAATTTGGAGTCGATAGAAACTATAGTTTAAGAACGGGAATTTTTCATTGTTAACGCCGTCGCAAACCCCTTTGGGGGAGGAATTTAATAAAATCCATTCTTAGCTGAACTTGACAGGAAAATTATACCGGAAGATTTCTACCAAATTTAGAGTCTATAAAAGTTACAGTTTGGAAATTGAAATTGAAAATTCTAACACTCACCCCCGCAATCGCTATTGAAGGTAGAATTTATTGAAATCCTCATTTAGATCACTTCTACATCACACATAGAAGACTCTCACCGAATTTGGAGTCTGTAGGAGCTATAGCTCGGAAATTTAAAATTGTAATTGTTAACACCCACCCCCGAAATCCATATTTGGAGTAGGTTATCATTAAATACGCTCTTAGATCATTTCTACCTCAAATATAGCAGATTCTTACCAAATTGAGAGCCTATGGGAGCTTTAGCTTAGAAATTTAAAATTTTCATTGTTAGCACCCACCCCCGCAATCCATATTTGGAGGAGGTTGTTATAAAATCCACTATTAGATCATTTCTGTATCACATATAAATGATTCCTACCAAATTTGAAACCTATAGGAGCTATAGTTTAGAAATTTTTTATTTTCATTGTTAACCCCTACCCCGCAATCTTTATTGGGAATGAGTTATCATAAAATCCGCTCACAGATAATTTCTACATCACATATAGGAGATTCCTACTAAATTTGGAGTAGATAGGAGCTATAGTTTAAAAATGGGAATTTTCCATTGTCAACGCCTCCGCAACCCCCCTTGTGGGTGGAATTTCGTAAAATCCGTTCTTAGCTGACCTCTACTCGGCAAAAGGAATATTCCTACAAAATTTTAAATCTCTACGCTTTATGGTTCCAGAGATATCGTGATGAGTCAATATATAGGTGGAAATCTCATATATATATATATATATATATATATATATATATATATATATATATATATATAATATATAGATAGATTAATTGGCCCCAGATGTACAGCTTGTCTAACAAACTCTGATACATCTTTCGCTTAAATCTACTTTTCTTACACTAATTTTATAATTTATTATTTTATTTTAGTATTCCAACTTGATAGTTAATCTATATTTCAATCTATAACGCTAGTAAATACTTTCTTCGACTTTGGGTCGTTTCCTTAGTTTCAGTTTATCGCATATAGCAGATTCTTTTCAAATTTGGAGCTTATAGGAGCTACAGCTCGAAAATTTAAAATTTTAATTGTTAAAACCCACCCCCGCACCCCCCTGTGGGGAGGGATATCGTAAAATTCGTTCATAAATTATTTTTACATTACTTACAGAAAATTCATACAAAATTATGAGTCTGTCAGAGCTGTAGCTCGGAAATTTAAAATTTTCATTGTTAACGCCCACCCCCGCAATCCATATTGGGGGTAGGCTGTCATTAAATCCGCTCTTGAATCATTTCTACATCCCATAGAACAGATTATTACCAAATTTGGAGTCTATAGGAGCTACAGCTCGGAAATTTAAAATTTTCATTGTTAAGACCCACCCCCGAACTCCTCTGTGGAGTGGGATATCGTAAAATTCGTTCATAAATTATTTTTACATCACTTACACAAAATTCATACAAAATTAGGAGTCTGTAGGAGCTAAAAGTCGAAAATTTTTAATTTTCATTGTTAACGTCCACCCCTGCAATCCATATTGGGAGTAGATTGTCATAAAATCGACTCTTAGATCATTTCTACCTCGCATATAGCAGATACTTATCAAATTTTGAGCCTTTAGGAGCTACAGCTAAAAAATTTAAAATTTTCATTGTTAAGACCCACCCCCGCATTCCTCTGTGGAGTGGGATATCGTAAAATTCGTTCATAAATTATTTTTACATCACTTACACAAAATTCATACAAAATTAGGAGTCTGTAGGAGCGAGAAGTCGGAAATTTTTAATTTTCATTGTTAACGTCCACCCCCGCAATCCATATTGGGAGTAGATTGTCGTAAAATCCGCTCTTAGATCATTTCTACATCACATATAGGAGATTCCTACCAAATTTGAAGTCGATAGGAGCTATAGGTTAAAAATGGGAATTTTCTATTGTTAACGCCCCCGCAACCCCCCTTGTGGGTGGAATTTCGTAAAATTCGTTCTTAGCTGACCTCTACTCGGCGAAAGGAATATTCCTACCAAATTTCAAGTCGCTACGCCTTATGGTTCCAGAGATATCGTGATGAGTCAATATATAGGTGGGAATCTCTTATATATATATAGATATATATATATACTAGCTGTTACCCGCCCGCTCTGCTGGGCACTTTATAGAATTGTATTTTGAGATCTAGACTTAAAATTCAATTGGAGTATTGTTCTGACTTGCACAGATTCAAAATTCTATCGGATTGGCCTGTACCTTTTATCCATGTCATAATTCCAGCGAATATCCATTGTAACTTTCAATGTGCAATCACTATAACATTTCCGTGGCTTTCTCCAAAAATGAATAATCATTTTTGGATTGACGATTTTAATTTTTGATTTTACAAAATCTCTTAAAATGAATAGCCAAATTTCTTTTCCACATCTCAAGTGTTTAGAAAATGTTTTCATTTTAATCTGTTACATTCCCGCGATCCCGTAATAAGAACAATTCATTGGTTATGTGATCAGCAAAAATAAAATGTATGCAAAATACTTAGTCCGTTGACTATATAGCTACATGTAAAATTAAATTTTAGAAACCTTACAATGACTTTTTCGCCGCTGCCAAAGAGACGATTGTGGTAAGAAAATATAATTATTAAAAAAGGAAAATATTTTAATCCGTTGACCTTGGAGGCCATCCCTGTAATTACCTGTTTCTCTTAAGGTAGATGTAATCGTGATGTAATTCTCGGTGTTCAGAAATTAATCAATATTTTATTAACAAAAATGAATTTATTTAAGCCAATCTAGGATGTCAATGATTATTAACTGGCCGAATCAATAATTTAATTTCTCACGACTCCTAAACCCAAGAGGTCTAGAACATTCTTCGGGTATAAGATCCCCAAGAAGAATGCTCACAATGCTAACGAATAAGATTTAATTACAATTAATTAATTATTTAATTATTATTAGGCAAAATATTATGAACAATTGAATTATCAAAAATTTGATTTAATAATGAGAAATAGTAAAATTGATTAGCCGGGTATACGACCCCCTTGGCTCATCAAAGAAATCAAAGTCTCAATATCTGTGTAGTTTTTGTGCTTGAAGAACTCCCGGGCTTCCTTGTTGGACTTTTGGATGTTACTTGTTTGTACACTTCACTACTTCTGTCTTGTCGCCGCTACTCAACTGACCAAGAAACCCAAAATTTCCCCCACTTAATGCTAGTCGGGTCCCGAAGACCGAGACGCGCCAGTGCTGCGTCGACTAATTATCACGCATGTGCGGTTTTACCGTCACAGGATAAATAGCCCTGTTACAGTAGCATCTGATAGACAAAATAATTCTGAGACGAAAAGTCCTTAGCCATTTTTTAATCAGACGCATAGATAATTAATTATTAATTAAAATAACGTCCTTTTATACGTTAGAGAGAGAGCACTAGTGTCAAGTCAAGTGCATTTCAACGAAGACGCTTGCACGTGTGAATGTGTAAGTAAATATGTGTGACTACGTTAGCTATAGAAACTAGTTAGTCATACAGTTAGTTGTCTTTGTTTGGTACATATTTTACTGGACACTGCCGCTATCTCTCTAACAAATAAAGAGACGTTATTTTTAATTAATAATTAATTATCTATGCGGTTAATTGAAAAATGGCTAAGGACTTTTCGTCTCAGAATTATTTTTTTCATCAGATGCTACAATGGCGTCCGTGACTTTTGGGACACCCTGTATTTTACTGGACACTGGCGCTCTCTCTCTAACAAATAAAGAGACGTTATTTTTAATTAATTATTAATTATCTATGCGGTTAATTGAAAAATGGCTAAGGACTTTTCGTCTCAGAATTATTTTTTCCATCAGATGCTACAATGGCGTCCGTGACTTTTGGGATACCTTATATATATATATATATATATATATATATATATATATATATATATATATATATATATATATATATATATATATATATTAGGGTGTGCCAAAATGTAACTTCCGTGGAGAACCTTTGAAAATTGGAATTTTGAGTTCCACTTTTAACAGCAGCTGTGTTTGGGCATTTCCTGAGATATTTTAGGTTGAGAGAATTTATTTGATTATTTATAGGATTTTTAACAGGAGATTTAATTGGGCACTTCCGGCCAAATTTTGAATTTTCACCGGTGTTCGGTTAACAAGGTCCAGTAGCGATTAACTCGCCCCTGGGGGACACCCAAATTCAAGAGACGCACCTGTCCACCGCTAGTTCCCGCAAAAATCGAACCGCCAATAGAAAATCAGCCTCCCGATCACGTCATGAATCAACCGCTTTATTGGCTGATCGCTCCCACTAGACATGCGCAATAGCCTTCTTCCCCAACTCAACGAGGAAGAAGACGGACTATTGTTATTATCTTTCGCTTCCACGCTTTTGCTGCATCAAGTCGCCATTAATTCCGCTTTACTTTCGCTTATTGTTAATTAACCGCATTTCGCTATTTTTATAATTTAAATTGCTTAAATTAACCGCTAATAATTCGCTTCAGTTTGTTACAGATAAATTGTGTTATTTGTGCATTATTTTCACCGCTTTTTCAGTGCCGGTAAAGTGTTCAACCACGTGTCAACCGGCTTCGCTTTTGCAAACCACGCTGTAATTTACAAATCCGCTTTTATCTTAACAATCCGCTATTAAATATATTAAATATTGAGTGTATTTAATGTAAATAAATTCCTAGTGTTATTTTTGATAATAATTTACGCGTTTTAATTGAGATATCCAGACCTAAACCTGATCCCCGCTTTTCCGCTCTTTCAGTAATTATTCATTGGTCCCTCGAGCCGGATCAGGCTGGCTCTATCTCAATTAATTTAATTAATCATACCGCTAAAAATTGTTTTGTGTTAAGTGAAGTGTAATACCGCTAGGAAAGGTCGAGTGTCAGGAGCATCGCAGAGCACATCGGGTGCTGCTCCTGATAGTCATTCGTACACCGGTACGCTGAACTTTCCGTTTATTAAGACTGAAAACTCGACTTCGGGCCTTAAATAACCTCGCTATGGAGAATTACACAAGATAGTTGAAAAATGCAATTTGTGCTTCAACTTTCGTGTTCCGCACCGCGCCGCAGATTGCAAGACCGCTCAAGATTGCCGAAAATGTGGTCAACGTCACCACATGTCCATCCATTTTGGATGCACCAACGAAACCAGCTTCACCGCAGTCTACATCTTCCGCACAGGCAACTAATCGTTCCCTTTAGACCGTTTACAACTTGAAATTAACTGTTGATTATTTCAGATTCGCTTTCCGCTCAAGTTTTGCTAGCTACCGCTTTAGTCCAGGTCCGCCCACATCATGGTAATCCAATCACCGCCAGAGTGTTGATTGATCAAGGTTCAGAGCTCTCATTTATGAGACAGTCGCTCTTCAAGAAGCTTGGACAACCGCTACAGCGTGACATGGTCATGCTCAAGGGCATTGGCAATGTCTCCGCAGGAAGCTCACTAGGTGTGAGCACAATTGAGCTTCGTTCGCTGTGTACGACCGCATCAATGCATGTCAGCATGCATATTCTACCAACACTGACGGTAGATCTTCCATCGTTCGTGATCGCTGATCCGAAATGGCCGCATCTTGAGAATCTCAAGCTCGCTGACCCGCAGTATCTACAGCCACGCCCTGTAGATATTATTCTAGGTGCATCACCAGCCGCACAGATCATGAACGCAGAGATTCAACGAGGACCTCGCAATGCTCCTATTGCACAATCCACCACGCTTGGTTGGATTGTCTATGGAGCTGTCACCGCTAAACACGCTTCAACATCACACGCAGCACTACATGCGTCAGTAGATACTGAATTACAAGACGCTATCGCTAAGTTTTGGGAACAGGAAGAAGTTCCATCAGGAAATTCACCGCTCAACACCGCTGAAGAAGACGAATGTGAAATTCACTTTCGTCAAACGCATTATCGACAGCCTGATGGACGCTACGTAGTGAGATTACCGCTTAAGGCCCTTGAGAGTCAACTTGGCGACTCTATCAACGCAGCTATGGGGTCACTCCGCAGATTAATAACTCGCTTGTCGCGAGAAAGAGAATATTCTGACATGTATCGTGCATTCATGGCAGAATACATTCAACTAGGACACATGGTACGAGTACCAGTCAACGAATTGCCCGCAAACGCTTACTTCTTGCCTCACCATGGGGTATTGAAGCTTGATAGTGCCACTACGAAGCTCCGCACAGTGTTCAATGGTTCCTGTGCAACATCTACAGGAATTTCATTGAACGACATTCTCCACGCAGGACCCAAAACGCAAATTGACATTTTTGATGTGATGTTGAGAATCCGTTGCAGCAGGATTCTATTCGCTACTGACATCACCAAGATGTTCAGACAGATTGAGGTCGACTCGCTTGATTGGCCGCTTCAGTGCATTCTCTGGATAGATGAGAATGACTTAATAGACGCTTACTGTCTCAAGACAGTCACATACGGAACCGCTAGTGCACCTTTTGACGCAGTACGTGTGCTTATCCAACTAGTAAAGGATGAAGGACACCGCTTTCCGCTAGCTGTTGCTCCAATGTTGAAAACACGCTACGTAGATGACATCTACGGTGGAGCAGACAACGAAGAAGACGCTATCAAGGCTGCAGTACAAACAAAAGCTCTGTGTGCAGCAGGCTGCTTCCCGCTTGCCAAATGGGCTAGCAATAGCCCACGGTTACTCGCTGAAGTCGCTCCAGAAAAGCAGCTGGATACACCGCTTAAAGAAATCAGTGATGCACCAGTAAAAGTCCTGGGCATGTACTGGAATTCACGCACTGACGCTCTCCAGTTCAAGTACACGCTACCGCCAGAGACGCCCAAGACAAAAAGAGCTATTTTGTCTGAAATCGCTAAGCTGTATGATCCGCTAGGACTTCTCGCACCAATAGTCGTCAAAGCCAAGATCTTTATGCAAGATCTGTGGCTAGATAGAGTGTCATGGGATGAACAATTGTCACCATCACTCATTCACAAATGGACTGGATACCGCGAGGATCTTCGAAACATCGAATCCATCCGCATTCCACGCTGGAATAATATAGCACCTGGAGCAACTATGGAATTGCACGGGTTCTCAGACGCTTCGCAAAACGCTATGGCTGCCGCTGTTTATTTGAGAGTCACTGACGCTGATGGGAACACAAAGGTCTCACTTTTGTGTTCAAAAACGCAAGTAGCACCGCTGAAGACCATGACAATCCCACGCTTGGAATTATCTGCCGCATGGTTGCTAACACAACTGATACTTCATGTTAAAGAAGTTCAGTCGCTTGAAAATGTCAGGATCAATCTCTGGACTGACTCCGCCGTGACTCTCGCATGGATTAAAAGTCCAGCAATCCGCTGGAAGACATTCGTCCGCAATAGAGTGGGAAAAATCCAAGAAACGCTTCGAGATGTCTCCTGGAAATTTATTCCAGGAAAACAAAACCCCGCTGACTGCGCTTCAAGAGGTATACCTACGCTAAAACTGAAACAACACGCTCTCTGGTGGCATGGACCAACTTGGCTTCATGAACCAGAATCCTCTTGGCCCACTCTGGAGCCTCCAACCGACAACGCAACGCATCGAGAAGAACGCCAAGGTCTGACACTAGTAACTTGGAAAGCAGAAAATTGCCTGCTCCAACAATTACTGTCGCATTACACGCAGCTGTTTCCACTGCTACGGAAACTCAGCATCTGGCATCGTGCCATCGACCGCTTTAAAAGAGTTCCACAATCTTCGCTGGCCTACCCGCTTACTCCATCAGACCTGGAGCGCGCTAAATTGACCTTGATTAAGTTCACTCAAGGACAATACTTCGCTAGAGAGATTCACACGCTACAAGATGGTGATGGTCTGCCTAAAAATAACAGCATCACTAAGCTGACTCCGTTCATCGACCATCAGGGGGTCCTGAGAGTCGGTGGCCGCTTGAAAAACGCATTGCTGGACCCAGAAGAGAGGCATCCAGCGATTCTACCGCGACAATCACCGCTTACATCAATTTTGATTGATGATTCGCACCGCAAAACGCTTCACGGAGGTACTCAGCTTACGCTCGCTGACTTACGCAAGAGTGTCTGGATCATTGGAGGCCGTGTTCCAGTCAGATCATTTATTTTACGCTGCGTTATCTGCACGAGACACCGTGGAGAACGCGCTCAACAGTTGATGGGTCAACTACCCACCGCACGAGTACAGCCAACTCGAGCCTTCTTGCATACAGGACTCGACTACGCTGGACCTATCACGCTGAAAACGTTTCAAGGACGTGGAGCAAAAACATACAAAGGCTGGATTGCAGTCTTTGTATGCATGTTCAGTTCAGCTGTACATTTAGAGCTAGTAACTGACTACACCGCTGCCGCTTTCATCGCCGCTTATCGCCGCTTCACCAGTCGCCGAGGTATCTGCCACACGCTATATTCAGACTGTGGAACCAATTTTGTAGGAGCAGATAAAGAGCTGAAACGACTATTCGCTGCAGGATCCCGCACATTACGAGAATTATCAACCTTGATCGCTCAAGATGGCACGAACTGGAAATTCAATCCGCCTGGAGCTCCACATTTTGGAGGAAAATGGGAAGCCGCTGTGAAATCTATCAAATTTCACCTTCGAAGAACAATCGGAGACTCGCTGTTGACGATTGAACAATATTCAACGCTACTGGCTCAAATTGAAGCCATATTGAATTCCAGACCGCTCACACCGCTGAATGAAGATCCTGCTGACCTGGCTGTACTGACTCCAGGTCACTTCTTAATCGGACAGTCACTGACCGCTATCCCAGAGCCATCGCTGACAGATTTACAACCTGCTCGGCTCTCGCACTGGGAACAAGTCCAGCAAATGGTTCAACATTTCTGGAAACGCTACTACCAGGACTGCATCCACCGCTACCAGGCCATTTCAAAGTGGCATCATCGACGCAACCAGATCAAGGTGGGTTCAGTTGTACTGATCACCACTGAGGATCTCCCGCCAACCAAGTGGCCATTAGCCAAAGTAATTGCTGTCCGTCCAGGTGAAGATGGACAAATCCGCGTGGTAACTGTTAAGACAGTTAACACAGAGCTGGTACGTCCAATTACAAAGCTCTGTGTCCTGCCGCTAACGCATGAAGAAGATGATCTTGTCGACGCAGCCGCCAACCCGGGGGTGAATGTTCGGTTAACAAGGCCCAGTAGCGATTAACTCGCCCCTGGGGGACACCCAAATTCAAGAGACGCACCTGTCCACCGCTAGTTCCCGCAAAAATCGAACCGCCAATAGAAAATCAGCCTCTCGATTACGTCATGAATCAACCGCTTTATTGGCTGATCGCTCCCACTAGACATGCGCAATAGCCTTCTTCCCCAACTCAACGAGGAAGAAGACGGACTATTGTTATTATCTTTCGCTTCCACGCTTTCGCTGCATCAAGTCGCCATTAATTCCGCTTTACTTTCGCTTATTGTTAATTAACCGCATTTCGCTTATTTAATAATTTAATTTGCTTAAATTAACCGCTAATAATTCGCTTCAGTTTGTTACAGATAAATTGTGTTATTTGTGCATTATTTTCACCGCTTTTTCAGTGCCGGCAAAGTGTTCAACCACGTGTCAACCGGCTTCGCTTTTGCAAACCACGCTGTAATTTACAAATCCGCTTTTATCTTAACAATCCGCTATTGAATATATTAAATATTGAGTGTATTTAATGTAAATAAATTCCTAGTGTTATTTTTGATAATAATTTACGCGTTTTAATTGAGATATCCAGACCTAAACCTGATCCCCGCTTTTCCGCTCTTTCAGTAATTATTCAACCGGAAATACCCAAACTAAGCTTCTGTTAAAAAATTCTATGAAAATCAAATACATTGTCTCACACCAAAATATATCAGGAAATGCCCAAACGCAGCCCCTGTTAAAAGCGGAACTAAAAATTCCAATTTTAAAAGGTTCTCCACGGGAGTTACATTTTGGCACACCCTAATATATATATATACTAGCTGATACCCACCCGCTTCGCTGGGCATACAATAAAATTTTATGTTGTAACCTAGATGAAAAATATAAACAAAATGATTAATTTCAAAAAGATAATTAATATAAATTTTGAATTAGAGAAAAGTGATTGTTTATGATAACCGGTGTTAGCGAGTATTAAATATATGAGAAAAGTATTTTATTATTAATAATCAATCAATCAATGGGTCAGTTAGTCAGTAAATCTGTCATTAGACAGATTTCCGCATCACCCATGACGTACTGTGTAGTGAGATGCGTTCCCATTATAATAATGTTATCCTAAACATTTAGTCTAGACCGGATAGGTCAAATGGTAGAGTAGCCGACATGTCACCGGAAGGTTCTGGGTTCGAATCCCTGTCCGAGCTATCTGAATTTTTTCTCGCATATTCTGTAAACTCTTATTAAGAAGGTCCTTCCTATTTCTTTCTCAATCTCTTCCTCCTCCAATTATTCTGTTACGTGAATGTTGGAACGATTCACGTAATAATTATCCGTAACTCCTATTCTTTTCCGCTTCATAGTATTATTTAATTTTAAAAAATGTCAATAATTTTTTTAATTTTTAAAAAATGTTAATAATAAAATACTTTTCTCATATATTTAATACTCGCTAACACCGGTCATCACAAACAATCACTTTTCTCTAATTCAAAATTTATATTCATTATCTTTTTGAAATTAACCATTTTGTTTATATTTTTCATCTAGGTTACACCATAAAAATTTATTGTATTCCTATCGAAGCGGGCGGGTATCAGCTAGTTATTAATAAATTCATAACAAATTAAGTGGTATTAAAAATATATTTATTATTACTCATTTTATTAGAAATTATCTTAAATCGACCGTTTTTTATAATAATTTAACGATATCGTTGTAAAATTTTAGAGAAGACGCATCAGACACAATTTACCATTTTAATTTTAATCATTAAAATCAGTATAATCATTTAACAATATCAACTTGATAATATTTATGTTTAATTTATCTGTGTTATGATATAATCGAGTTCATCCTTCATGATTATTCCAATACATATAAGTTATTTCAGTTATTAATGATTTAGCTATTCTTTCTTAAAAAACGTATGATTATGAATTCCTACTGTCCCAACAGTCAATCGATAAAATTTAAAATCAATCATTTTGACAGTTATTATAGCAACGGTAACCATGATAACGGTAACCATGGTAACGGCAACCATGGTAACGGTAACCATGGCAACGGTAACCACGGCAACGGTAACCATAGCAACGGTAACCATGGCAACGATAACCATGACAATGGTAACCATGGCAAAGGTTGATTAGCGTGGGTGGTTGTAGGGGGGTTGAGTTCGATAATTTACGGGTGCCACTGATGGTTTCTTAGATTAGAGGGTCAAAATGATATTTCGCTCCAAAAAAAAGAGGGAGATATAGGGAAGGGGAAAGATTATGGGGCAGGGGAGGGGAGGAGAAGAATGAGAGGGAGGGGAGGGGAGGGCATATGTGATGGTAGACGAAAAATTCATTTTGGCTAGGAATTGCGTAAAATCCGTTCTTAGTGAGCGTCTACATCACGAATGGAGTAACTATGCTAAATTTCAAGTCAATCGGGCGAATAGTTTCGGAGATCTCGTGATGAGTGAGTGGTATTTCGCTTATATATATATATAGATATATATATATATATATATATATATATATATATATATATATATACATATATTGGCTCAAGTTGATACCCACCACTTCCGCTTCGCTGGGCATACATAAAATTTTATGTTGTAACTTCTAGATGAATATAAACAAAAATGATTAATTTCAAAAAGATAATTAATATAAATTTTGAATTAGAGAAAAGTGATTGTTTATGATAACCGGTGTTAGAAGAGTATTAAATATATGAGAAAAAGTATTTTATTATTAATAATCAATCAATCAATGGGTCAGTTAGTCAGTAAATCTGTCATTAGACAGATTTCCGCATCACCCATGACGTACTGTGTAATGAGATGCGTTCCCATTATAATAATGTTATCCTAAACATTTAGTCTAGACCGGATAGGTCAAATGGTAGAGTAGCCGACATGTCACCGGAAGGTTCTGGGTTCGAATCCCTGTCCGAGCTATCTGAATTTTTTCTCGCATATTCTGTAAACTCTTATTAAGAAGGTCCTTCCTATTTCTTTCTCAATCTCTTCCTCCTCCATTATTCTGTTACGTGAATGTTGGAACGATTCACGTAATAATTATCCGTAACTCCTATTCTTTTCCGCTTCATAGTATTATTTAATTTTAAAAATGTCAATAATTTTTAATTTTAAAAAATGTTAATAATAAAATACTTTTCTCATATATTTAATACTCGCTAACACCGGTCATCACAAACAATCACTTTTCTCTAATTCAAAATTTATATTCATTATCTTTTTGAAATTAACCATTTTGTTTATATTTTTCATCTAGGTTACACCATAAAAATTTATTGTATTCCTATCGAAGCGGGCGGGTATCAGCTAGTTATTAATAAATTCATAACAAATTAAGTGGTATTAAAAATATATTTATTATTACTCATTTTATTAGAAATTATCTTAAATCGACCGTTTTTATAATAATTTAACGATATCGTTGTAAAATTTTAGAGAAGACGCATCAGACACAATTTACCATTTTAATTTTAATCATTAAAATCAGTATAATCATTTAACAATATCAACTTGATAATATTTATGTTTAATTTATCTGTGTTATGATATAATCGAGTTCATCCTTCATGATTATTCCAATACATATAAGTTATTTCAGTTATTAATGATTTAGCTATTCTTTCTTAAAAACGTATGATTATGAATTCCTACTGTCCCAACAGTCAATCGATAAAATTTAAAATCAATCATTTTGACAGTTATTATAGCAACGGTAACCATGATAACGGTAACCATGGTAACGGCAACCATGGTAACGGTAACCATGGCAACGGTAACCACGGCAACGGTAACCATAGCAACGGTAACCATGGCAACGATAACCATGACAATGGTAACCATGGCAAAGGTTGATTAGCGTGGGTGGTTGTAGGGGGGTTGAGTTCGATAATTTACGGGTGCCACTGATGGTTTCTTAGATTAGAGGGTCAAAATGATATTTCGCTCCCAAAAAAAGAGAGAGATATAGGGAAGGGGAAAGATTATAGGGCACGGGAGGGGAGGAGAAGAATGAGAGGGAGGGGAGGGGAGGGCATATGTGATGGTAGACGAAAAATTCATTTTGGCTAGGAATTGCGTAAAATCCGTTCTTAGTGAGCGTCTACATCACGAATGGAGTAACTATGCTAAATTTCAAGTCAATCGGGCGAATAGTTTCAGAGATCTCGTGATGAGTGAGTGGTATTTCGCTTATATATATATAGATTTCAGTTATTAATGATTTAGCTATTCTTTCTTAAAAAACGTATGATTATGAATTCCTACTGTCCCAACAGTCAATCGATAAAATTTAAAATCAATCATTTTGACAGTTATTATAGCAACGGTAACCATGATAACGGTAACCATGGTAACGGCAACCATGGTAACGGTAACCATGGCAACGGTAACCACGGCAACGGTAACCATAGCAACGGTAACCATGGCAACGATAACCATGACAATGGTAACCATGGCAAAGGTTGATTAGCGTGGGTGGTTGTAGGGGGGTTGAGTTCGATAATTTACGGGTGCCACTGATGGTTTCTTAGATTAGAGGGTCAAAATGATATTTCGCTCCCAAAAAAAGAGAGAGATATAGGGAAGGGGAAAGATTATAGGGCACGGGAGGGGAGGAGAAGAATGAGAGGGAGGGGAGGGGAGGGCATATGTGATGGTAGACGAAAAATTCATTTTGGCTAGGAATTGCGTAAAATCCGTTCTTAGTGAGCGTCTACATCACGAATGGAGTAACTATGCTAAATTTCAAGTCAATCGGGCGAATAGTTTCAGAGATCTCGTGATGAGTGAGTGGTATTTCGCTTATATATATATAGATTATCTTAAATCTACCTTTTTTTATAATAATTTAACGATATTGTTGTGAAATTTTAGAGAAGATACATCAAACACAATTTACCATTTTAATTTTAATCATTAAAATCAGTATAATCATTTAATAATATCAACATTAATATTTATGTTATATTTATCTGTTTTATGATATAATGGAGTTCATCCTTCATGATCATTCCAATACATATTAGCTATTTCAGTTATTAATGATTTAGCTATTCTTTCTTAAAAAAAGTATGATTATGAATTCCTACTGTCCCAACAATCAATCGATAAAAATCGATGTATTTGCCTAACATTGTATAGAATAATACTGTTGAATAATAATTGTATAGAATATTAATATTTAGTAACTTTCTACTTTTATTCTAATCATTCCTCTGAATTTAATTTACAACCGAATTTGTTATTACAATTTATTTATTTTAACAGTTGTTATAGCAACGGTAACCATGGCAACGGTAACCATAGCAACGGCAACCATGGTAATTTTATTATTAATAATCAATCAATCAATGGGTCAGTTAGTCAGTAAATCTGTCATTAGACAGATTTCCGCATCACCCATGACGTACTGTGTAATGAGATGCGTTCCCATTATAATAATGTTATCCTAAACATTTAGTCTAGACCGGATAGGTCAAATGGTAGAGTAGCCGACATGTCACCGGAAGGTTCTGGGTTCGAATCCCTGTCCGAGCTATCTGAATTTTTTCTCGCATATTCTGTAAACTCTTATTAAGAAGGTCCTTCCTATTTCTTTCTCAATCTCTTCCTCCTCCAATTATTCTGTTACGTGAATGTTGGAACGATTCACGTAATAATTATCAGTAACTCCTATTCTTTTCCGCTTCATAGTATTATTTAATTTTAAACAATCCCAATAATTTTTTTACTTTTAAAAAAATGTTAATAATAAAATACTTTTCTCATATATTTAATACTGCTAACACCGGTCATCACAAACAATCACTTTTCTCTAATTCAAAATTTATATTCATTATCTTTTGAAATTAACCATTTTGTTTATATTTTTCATCTAGGTTACACCATAAAATTTATTGTATTCCTATCGAAGCGGGCGGGTATCAGCTAGTTATTAATAAATTCATAACAAATTAAGTGGTATTAAAAATATATTTATTATTACTCATTTTATTAGAAATTATCTTAAATCGACCGTTTTTATAATAATTTTAACGATATCGTTGTAAAATTTTAGAGAAGACGCATCAGACACAATTTACCATTTTAATTTTAATCATTAAAATCAGTATAATCATTTAACAATATCAACTTGATAATATTTATGTTTAATTTATCTGTGTTATGATATAATCGAGTTCATCCTTCATGATTATTCCAATACATATAAGTTATTTCAGTTATTAATGATTTAGCTTATTCTTTCTTAAAAAACGTATGATTATGAATTCCTACTGTCCCAACAGTCAATCGATAAAATTTAAAATCAATCATTTTGACAGTTATTATAGCAACGGTAACCATGATAACGGTAACCATGGTAACGGCAACCATGGTAACGGTAACCATGGCAACGGTAACCACGGCAACGGTAACCATAGCAACGGTAACCATGGCAACGATAACCATGACAATGGTAACCATGGCAACGGTTGATTAGCGTGGGTGGTTGTAGTGGGGTTGAGTTCGATAATTTACGGGTGCCACTGATGGTTTCTTAGATTAGAGGGTCAAAATGATATTTCGCTCCCAAAAAAAGAGAGAGATATAGGGAAGGGGAAAGATTATAGGGCACGGAGTGGGAGGAGAAGAATGAGAGGGAGGAGGGAGGGCATATGTGATGGTAGACGAAAAATTCATTTTGGCTAGGAATTGCGTAAAATCCGTTCTTAGTGAGCGTCTACATCACGAATGGAGTAACTATGCTAAATTTCAAGTCAATCGGGCGAATAGTTTCAGAGATCTCGTGATGAGTGAGTGGTATTTCGCTTATATATATATAGATATATATATATATACAGGGTGTCCCAGAAGTAACGGACGCCATTGTAGCATCTGATAAACAAAATAATTCTGAGACGAAAAGTCCTTAGCTATTTTTCAATCAGACGCATAGATAATTAATTATTAATTAAAATAACGTCTTTTTATGCGTTAGAGAGAGAGCACTAGTGTCCAGTCGTCCAGAAGTGCGTTCAAAACGAAGACGCTTGCACGTGTGAATGTGTAAGTAAATATGTG
This sequence comes from Cotesia glomerata, assembly GCF_020080835.1. Lineage (NCBI taxonomy): Eukaryota > Metazoa > Arthropoda > Insecta > Hymenoptera > Braconidae > Cotesia > Cotesia glomerata. The sequence continues at coordinate 17,132,354 of NC_058159.1, read as the reverse complement.
TGACTACGTTAGCTATAGAAGCTAGTTAGTCATACAGTTAGTTGTGTCTTTGTTTGGCACGTACTTTACTGGACACTGGCGCTCTTTCTCTAATAAATAAAGAGACGTTATTTTTAATTAATAATTAATTATCTATGAGGTTAATTAAAAAATGGCTAAGGACTTTTCGTCTCAGAATTATTTTTTTCATCAGATGCTACAATGACGTCCGTTACTTCTGGGACACCCTGTATATATATATATATATATATATATATATATATATATATATATATATATATATATATATATATATATATATATATATATATAAATAAATTTCTGTGCGTTAGTCTCGCTAAAACTCAAAAACGGCTGGACCGATTTTCAAAATTTTTTTTTTGTTTTGTTCGCTATAGTTCAGGGATGGTTTAGAAAAATGAAAATTTTTGAAAAACACGAAAGTTCAGCTAAAAAAATCAAAAATTGTTAATTTTATATCTGAATCATTATTGTTACGCTTGAGCCTCAAGGTTGCAAGAGTGTACCAAAATTGTTCAATATGTAGAAAGATACGTACAAGTATACTGCAGAGTTATATCATTTACCTACATTCAGTTTGTAGGACATAACCACAAATCTCAAGAAGAAACTCAAGAAAAATGTTTGTCATTACTTCTGTTTTGTTCGTCCCTAGCGGATCCGTATACACTGTGTATACTAGGTGTAAATTCGGTGTAAACTTGGTGTGGTGTATACTGGGGGGATACAGTAGGTATATTTGGTATTTTTCGGATAAACACTAAGTATAGATGAAAAATACACTCAATATACTCGGTGTGAATTCGAATCATATAACACAAGTTCACACCGAGTATACACCAAAAAAATTTTTTATCTCCAGACAGTGACAAAGTTATCAGAGTTGTCAGTGAGAAAATTTTTTTCGAATAAGGGAAGTAGGTATGGATCGCCTGGAAATGACCTGAAATGAACAAATAACATAAAATCAGATGAACGTTTTTTGGTGTATCACTTTCAACGCGTACACTGTAAAAAATTTCCGAAATCCCATTCTAAGAGAAATTTTGTTCAACAAAATAAAATAAATATTTACTTGAAATAACCTAAAATGAATAAATAAGAGGACATTAAGACGTTTAATTTTTTTGGTGTAACATGTTGAATGAAAAATTTTAAAGGACAAAAAAATTTGTAAGTCCTAAAAACTTAAAAATTTTCCAGTCCTGTCTAAGAGTAATTTTTTTCGAATAAAAAAAAATTATATCTGTATGGACTGGAAATAACTTGAATTGGATAAGTAAAATAATTTTAACATGTATTTTTTTTTAGTTTGAAAACTTCACTGTTTATATTGTCCAAAAATCTCAATATTTGTTGACTTACGCAGGCGCCTTGCGTAGTTTCAATACATTCTGTACTGTGCGTTAACCTACAAATAATATAAATTTAGTCATTAAGACTGTTGTGAATGATATATTCATTAATGTAATTATTCATGGAGTGAATAAAAGTAAAAATACTTATTTTACTAAATAAACAAAGGATCATCCTTATTTCTAATATTTTTACTTTCTTACATCATCGATTCGTTGCAAATTACGTTTAATTATTAAGTGCACTAATCTCAAAAATAAAAAAAGTTAACATAACATACTAAAACGGCTTGAATTTTGATGTTTGAATTTGTCGCAATGTTTTTTGTGTGAGCTTATGTTCAGCGAAGCTACAAATATTCGGCTGTCTTTATGTTATTTATCCATTTTCAGCCAAAACATACCTACTTTTTTTTATCATGAAAAATTTTCTCCCGAGTCAGACTTCAAAATTTTTTGGCTGGTGTAAACCCGGCATTAAAGATACACCGGAAAATGGTGTCTTGATGTCAAGTTATGTATCAGTTTTAGGCAGCTTATTGTCGATCTACACATATATTTATGAATCGAAAAATTATTCTATTTGACACTTAGAACAATTTTAATCTTTGGGACTTTGAAATTTTTTGACGGTGTAAACCTGGCATAAGTCATACACTGGAATATGGTGTTTTAATGTAATTGAATTTATCATTTTCTGGCTGTTTGTAGCCCATTGTTATTTAAAAATTATAAAATTTTTTAGGATTCAACACTTAAAAAAATTTCAAGCTGTGGGACTTAGAAATTTTTTGACGGTGTGAACCTGGCATAAGTCATACACTGGAACATGGTGTTTTAATGTCATTGAATTTATCAGTTTCTGGCTATTTGTAGTCCATTGGTATTTAAAAATTAAAAATTTTTTTACGATTCAGCACTTGGAAAAATTTCAAACTCTGGACTTTAAAAAAATTTTCGGTGTATACGCGGCGTATACTTTGGGTGAATTCGACACGTATACACTGTGTATACTTGGTGTATACTGAGCATAAATCGATCCGTTAGGGGTGTTCATTATCATATTGTTTATATCTATCTATCTATCTATATATATAAAAAGGAATAGTTGTGCGTTAGTCTCGCTAAAACTCAAAAACGACTGGACCGATTTTAATCATTTTTTTTTTTGTACGTTATAGTTCGAGGATGGTTTAGAAAAAAAAAAGGTTGAAATAAAAATCCTAAATATTAAGGGCCAGTTTTTCAGCCCCGGGTTTAAGGATTTTATCATTGTGAATATATCTATATATAATATAGATATATAGATATATTCACAATGATAAAATACTTAAACGCGGGGTTGAAAAACTAGCTCTAAAAAATCAAAAATATAAAGTAACATCAATTGTTCCCTGCTTCACAGCAGTATTTCATTTGTCATCTAGATAAGTCTATCTATATATATATAAATGAATAGCTGTGCGTTAGTCTCGCTAAAACTAAAAAACGACTGGACCGATCTCAACAATTTTCTTTTTGTTTTGTTCACTACACGCAAAAAAAAATTGGGGCTGCCACGTGATTTTCATGTGACTGCCACATGATTTTTTCATGTGGCTACTACATGATTTTCATGTGGCTGCTACATGATTTTCCTGTGGTAGCCACATGATTTTTTCATGTGGTTGCGACATGATTTTCATGTGACAGCAACATGATTTTCATGTGGCAGGCAATACTATAATAATAGTTAAAACAACAATAATAATTATCATGATGATAACAATAATAATAATCGATATTATTAAGAGAATAAGAAAAATTTTGTGGCCAGTAAATTTTTATGATAAAATGGGTTTTTATGGTTAAATTTGGTATCATTAAAAAGGTCTTAATCTGGAGTTGTGCCTATTCGAAGTTTCATATCATTCTCACTAATAATCAATTTATTATGATAAAAATTAAGGCTGCATGCGAAAGTGCTCTATCTCTAGATACATAATTAAGAAATGATCTTGCATCTGGTGAACTATTGACATTTTTAAAGATATAAGCCTCCCCGATGTTACACTCATCAAAAGCTTTCATTTGAGTACCCACATGCATTTTGATATATTTTTCATATATACATGTATATATAATATATATAAATATATGAAAAATTGATGTGGGTACTCAAATGAAAGGTCTCGATGAGTGTAATGTCGGGATGAGCTTATATCTTTAAAAATGGCAATAGTTCTCCGGATGCAAGGTAATTTCTTAATTACGTATCTAGAGATAGAGCATTTTCGAATGCAGCCTTAATTCTTATCATAGTAAATTGACTATTAGTGAGAATGATATGAAACCTTGATAAGGCACAACTCCGGGTCAAGACCTTTCTAATGGTACCAAATTTAACCATAAAAACCCATTTTATCATAAAAATATACTGGCCACAAAATTTTTCTTACTCTCTTAATAATATAGATTATTATTATTATCATGATTATTATTGTTTTTGTTGTTTTAACTGGTATTATAGTATTGCCTGTCACATGAAAATCATGTTGCTGTCACATGAAAAAATCGTGTGGCTGCCACAGGAAAATCATGTGGCAGCCATATGAAAATATGATGTGGCTGTCACAGGAAAATCATGTAGCAATCACATGAAAATCATGTGGCATCCCCATGGAAAAATCAAGTGGCCCATGGAAAAATCAGGAATGTATCATGTGGCAGCCCCAATTTTTTTTTTGCGTGTATAGTTCAGGGATGTTTTCGAAAGAATAAAATTTTTGATAAACCCAAAAGTTCAGCTAAGGAAATCAACAGATCTAAAATTGAGTTTCGTTTAATAACTTGACAATATTCTAATCGTACTTCATGCAGCCAGTATTTATTCTTTATCGAAGTAGATGAGAGTTTAAAGATTGATAATCGCTGTTCGAAAGGTGTAATAAAATATATTGTAGGTGATACGAAGTTCACCGGGTCAGCTAGTATATATATATATATATATATATATATATATATATATATATATATATATATATATATATATATATATACAGTGAAAACCGTTTATAACGACATTGAAGGGACCTCCTGTTAATGGTCGTTATAGCCAACAGTCGTTATAAGTAAAAATTAGCAATGTATGGATTATATTCGAAAACAAAAATGCAGGGATTAAATTAAAAACAATAGTTGATGAACGTTTATTAAACTAATAAATACTTGATAAAAGCTTATTTAACATTTATTAAACTATACATAAATTAATTTATTAAACATTTTAATAAAATGTTTTTTAATAAATCCACGTATAAATTTCAATACTACATTGAATAATATAGATTTAATAACATAATTATTTCTGAAAATACTCAGTTACTTTGTCGGAGAATTATTTTGAGATTGTAACGAAATTGTTTTCTACAACTTGGAAGACCATTAACTAAAATGGAAATTGTGATTCTCATTAATTTAAAGCTGCAAAAGAATTTGATGACATCAAAAGTAAGTAGCTATACAAGGCCGGTTCTGAACCCCCGATAAAGTAGATTCCTGCATTACCGACAGTGCATTTCTGCCTTATCGACGGATGTTTTAGCTCTGTTTTACCTGTTACCGACTGTGGGGTTGTCATCGATTTGGTGATTGAATTTGACCGACTGGGGTTATCATCGATTTGGTGATCGATGGGGATCTGTTTTATCTGCTGCGGGATGATTATCGATTCGTTGATTGATTTTTACCGTCATTTTTGAGGTCAAAATGCTACCACCCTAACAGCACAGCTGATAGCGTGTATTAGCTGTGGTGTTGATGTGATATGCACTTATTTGATGTAATGATGAATTTTATATATATTAAAATGACTTGTAGTATGAGTATATGCGAGAAAGTTCGATACTTAGGCCGCTCTGGTGGTGAACTTTCGATGTTGGTATTGAAGTCGCCCTGCTTATCGAGTTGGGGTAAAGTTTTATCGACAGTTTGATAAGTAGTGATCTATGTTATCGATTGGGGGTATTGACAGTCGGTTTGATACCGAATGATGTTCTGTTTTATCGATGTGGGTTAAAAGTTTTTTGAGATTATCATCGATTTGTTGATCGATTGTTTGAGGTGAAAAAATTTTCACGTCGTCATCGTTAATTTTAACGTTTTTTAACCTCTCCTCTCTCTCGATTACGTCATGTTTTTACGTCATCCGACAAGTTTAAAACTGTTTTTGGCGTTGTCATCGTTGGGTGGGGATCGTTGGTGGGGAGTTATACTTACTTGCCTCCAAATTTCAGTCCTCTGCTTGCAGTTACTTCAATCAGTCGTTCAGTTTAAAAAAAACTTGTGTCTTTTGTTAAAAATATTTAAAATTGTGGGCTCTACAGAAAATCAAGTAAGTCATTTATTTCATTATTCTATTTTATAACTAATTTCTACTATTATTATTAACTATTTTTCTATTAATTTCTTAGCTTAATAATTCAAAAATGGATTTGAGTGCTATCAATAAAATCAACAACTTACCAAACTTTTTACCAACTAAAAAGTTTGAAGAACTGCAACTGGAAAAGATTTATCAAATCACTGAAATCAAGAAAGTGGAAACAAAATTTGGACCAAAAATTTTGGGAACATTGGAAAACGAGTTCACAATCTATTTTCCATATCGAACCAACCGACATCTTATTGATGATGAAGACCAGTTAACTTCGCTGATAGAATTGGCTGCAATAGGAGAACTTCACTTAAAATATTTGGGAACAGTTTTTCACAAGTTTGAATTTCTTATTAAACCTTTATAATGAAGAATGAAATATAATTTAATCCAATTAAATTTATGTTAAAAAAATGTACTTATATGTGGTCTTAAAAAAAAAAAAGAAAAGAAAAATATACATGAAAAATTAACCGAAAAAAAAATTTTTTTATTTCCAACATCTATATCTAATTACAAAACATTTTATTTTTTTCTTATTACCTAAATCTTAGTTTATAATAATCTTGGTCTTTTAACTGTTTTTTTTACATATTAAAGATTCATTACAGCTTGATATTTCATGACCCCATGGTAAAGTATCTGTACTATTTTCGAGTAATTGACGTTTATCGTCTCCCCAACTTAAAGCTAATTTTTCTTTTTGGAGCATCGTTTTAACTTCATGCATCTCACTTCTTATAATATACTGATCTATATTTACATTTATATGATCCATTAGACACTTTTTATAATCATCAAACGTGATAGTTCGCAAAGTTGAATTTTTAACACCTTTTGCACGCATCTTAATCTTATCATCTTCCTCAGCATTATATATTTTAAAACAATAAAGTTTTGCCCTAAGCCCTACAAATTCTGACATAATTTTTCCATTGTTTTCATCTTTCATTAAACCTAATACTTTTTTATTAACTAACGGTATATTGTAGATATTATTAAGTGGATAGTCGGAGGTATCAAACTTTGTAATATCACGTTTGATGATTTCATATATATTAGGTACTGTAAAGTGATAAATTAGGCTATCTGTATCTGTGTACATTAATTTAGAATCCTCATTTTTGAAATTTTTCTTTACATAATTATAGTGAAAGTCATATATATAAGTTTTTGACATGTCTAAAATACAAAAACCTACATAGATTGGTTTATTAAATTTCACTTTTACAACATTCATTTGAATAATTATCATACTTTTATCAAAAACTGTAAGACTATGAAAATTTGGTTTGCAAATCATATCAGATGCACCATATCTACCAGACCATCGTGTGACTATTCTAACATCTTTATATTTTCTAACATTCTCCATAGTCTTACCAAAAACTGAATTGTTCATTAATTTATAAAAATCTTTTTCGAATTCATTTTTTGCCGCCTTTCTACAATCAGTATTTTTATCTATATACGATTTTAATCCTAATTCTATACATTGCTTCAAATTTCTATAATGTATTACATAATTTTTTTTATCATATAAAGTAGTTGCTAATTTTGTTTGCTTTTTGTCCGGAGGTAAAAAGTGTTCTGGACATAATGGCAAATCTTTATGTATATCATACAATTTTTCCGGATATTTCAGATCAACTTCGAATATATAACCAAACCCGTTGGTATTACTTAAAAATTTATCAATTTCCTGTTCTATATCGAAATTTAACTCAACCCATTCAAATGAGCCTGTTGGTAGAGGCATACTCATCGATGCACCATACAAATTATTAACATCGAAATACATTAAATACGATTCTGGTTTATCTGTATCAAATTTATCACCCATATATCTATTATTCGCTAATGCATACCTATTCGTACACTAAGAAACACCACCTCTGATACCTTTTTCAATGAATAACATAATTTCCGGATCATCTAGTAATTTTAATTCTACACCAGTATATTTTAACATCGCATCAAAAGCTAGTCCTGGAACTGTATAATAGTGTAACGGATGTAAACTATATGTGTTCAAGCAATTACTTCTAAAATTTTCAAAGACATCAGCTAATAGAAGTACATCAGTTTTAAGATACAAATCAGAATATTCTCCTAATGTTTTTAAATTAAATTCTTTCCATATTGATTGAGCAAAAGCATATTCTTCATCTGATATATTTTCGTTGGATAATTTAGAATAAAAATATTGAATTGCAGGTCACTGTTTATCATTTAATTTATCATTACTGCTTATGTACTCATATGGAAAAACCCCTTTTCTAGTCACTAATCTAAATTTTTCTGGGTCATCATAATGAAGTTTAGTTATCTTTTTATCATCATCTTTTAGGTTTGATGCTAATTTATTTAAACTCGAGGCCATAAATTTAAATGAGTCTATGAATCTTAGATTAACACATGTTTTTTCAACATGCTTAGTAAAAGAAATATAGCGCTCTTTATTGATTGGTAATATTTCAATGTTACCTTTGAAATTTGCAGCTAAAGATTTTATTATGAAATGTGAGTCATAACCAGACATATTATGAAAAACAACTGGTATAGTATGTGATTTTTTATAATTTAAATTACACGATAAATGAGCAGTTCCTCTATAATATCCAGTAAAATGATTATGATCACGACATTTATCCCAAGACTTTGTAATTGATTTTTGGCAAATATAGCAAATAGTCGCCCGTTTATGATCTTCTAATTGCTGTTTCGTTAAAGGTTTCATAGGAATTGGATTTTTTAAATATGAATCTACTTCAATTGCAAAATTTTTAAGTTTATCCACGAACCAATCAATGCAATTTTCTGAACGATTAATCTCAAATTTAGATAATTTATTATTATAATTACAAAAGCGGTAAAATGCAATGCTATGAGGAATATGAATATCTGTATCATCATCGATGGGTGACAGTGTACATTCTAAATCTGCATAAATAACAAATGGAACGGTATCCTGATTTTGAAAATTTTTAAACTTTAAAATTTTATTTTCCTCTGTTGGAAATACCATGTGAACTTTATTAATTTTAAAACAATCTTTTCTATGACGTTCAAAGGATTCTCTAATTTTAAAATGATTTAAGCATCGATCACAAAAAAATGTTTTCTTTTCTGATTTTGTTACACTACTTGCTACTAAAGCTGATAAATTATTAATTAATGCAAAATGATAAATCGGTTTATAATCGTCATAATCATCGCTTTTCATATTTAAATTTATATTAGTTTGTATTATTAAAAGATGAATGGTTTTTATATCGGAATTTATAGACTTACTTAAATACACCGGAATTATTACACATTCATCAGATTTCTTATCAGATTTCTCATTAGAAAAATCTGATCCTAAACCGTATACATTAATAGATAAATTGTTCATTTTTTCAAATTTTGCAATATCTCTAATTTGAATAGGAAAATTAATACCGTCATATTTTAGTACCTCACTAAAATGTGGATAAGAAGTTGTCCTTTCTCTGTAACTTGTCCTTGGAGGATGAATAGCAGCTAAAACACACCACAGGAAGTAGCATTCATCAAAGTTTTCAATGTTCAAAACTGCATGTTTGTTGATTATCTTCTGAGGCATCCTTACCCAAGTTGAAATTCCAGCATGAAGAGGCTGATATTTCGACATTGTAATCACTAAATTGGAGATTTCTGTTAAACGCCATCCGGATTTTTCTTGACAGAATTCTTCAATTTTTCTTATCAAGGCATTGGTTATGTGATTTCTATACCAGTCAGCAATATCTGTAGATGCTAATATTTCACGATTTTGTGTTACAAATGATTTCACTTCTTCTCGGTTGGTGGTAGGAATCTCAAATTTGCCAAAAAATTCAACATTAATTTTTAAACTGTTCACTTTATTTAACATCTCTTGAACTTTTGCACAAACAAGATTTTCAGAAAAAGTCAGAAATTCCCCGATATTTTTATGAGTACGGTTAATAACTGAGCCAGTCTTAATGTTATTTGAAAAGACATTCCCAAGATCTTGCCATTTAATAGAATTATTCTGTTGATTTAAATCACCACCTGCAACTTGACCACTCAATAGTAAAAACTGTTCACTATACCAATGCAGAAGGGTAATCTGTGTTTTAACACTACGTTTCACATACACACTCGTCTGAGGATCTGATAAAATAGTATCAAAGTAGTTAATAGTATCTTGGCAAACATTAAAACACCGTTCACATTGTTCAACACTCACTTGGTTAGATTTTAAATCGTTATAAGATTCAGACACTGTATCCACCAGGCTGTGAATAGCTTCTATTATTTGTTGAGACATATTCGCAAAAAATAATTTGCAAAAAATTTGCAAAATAACAACTTAATACTAGTATAAATCACTAACAATTGTTAATAATTTGCAAAAAATTTGCAATAAAATTCGCAAAAATTAATTTAACGCTTGTATAAATCAAACTTTTAAAATCATATGATATACGCTAGATGTGAGATTCAATTTCTTTTTGATTGAGATATGTAAAGTGTGAGATTCAAACTTCTTCTGTAAGTCAAGGAAGTAATCTCAGAATATTTATATAAAAAATTATGCGTCCATGATATATATATACATTCATACATGTATGCATGTATGAGTAAAATAATAGTAAGAGCACCTATGATTAATAAGAAACGTTACAGTACATGTGATGACAGATTTACAATGCCGAAAATTTTTCTTATGCTCCAAGTATCAAGTGTCAATGATTCAATATGACCGTTGGTACCGCATGAACATTTTAAAATAATCAAATGTTGAAATATAAGAATCTATACGATTGATAAAATAATTTATTTAATCAAACCGAGATTTGCAGTTCTAAGAATGCTAATAAAATTTTTTAAATTATTAAACGATCATGATTATTGTAAACTCAATTTTAACTAATTAATCTTATGTTTTTGTAATAATAATAATAATAATAATAATAATAATAATAATAATAAATGGAAATAATAATAGGGATGAAATAAATAAAAATTTATTATTATTTAATTTATTATCACAAAAATATTTCGAATAGTGCTTTCGACAGTCGGAGTAATTTCTAAAAAAAAATTTTTTTTATGATTAAAAAAACAAAAGTTTGTTCAGATCTTAGTTAAATAATTTGTTTTTTAAAAAATATTTTTTTCAAGTTTTTATGTGTATAGAACTATAATACATAAGACCCACTGTTTTACGTCTGACCGATCGTAAAATTTTCCATCTCACTCGAATTTCTCTTTAACATAGGCATGTGTTGAAAAACTTAAATTTAATAGATCATATTTTCATTTTTACTCAAGACGTTTCAAGTGAGCAGTTGTAAGTTTTAGTGAGTTCTTTTTTTGTGAATTTTTTGTGCGTGTTAACGTTAAAATACACTCAAGAAAAATGTATTTAACAATCCTTGCAATAGTTGAAATATTAAAAGAAGAGCTTATTCGTGAGTTGCGAGTTCGCAAGGATATTAGAAAATACTTAAAAAAAGGCGGCGTTTGGCAAGACCAATCGCTACACATCAAAAATTTATTCGAATTAGATGAGAACAGTGATAATGCTAATGGGGAATTAGCATCCAATTCGATTATTGTGGATAGAGTTCCACTAATATGGAATCGATTGACATACAGGCAAAAACAGTATGTCAATTTTATGTTGCATTATTCTCTGATCCCTATCAAATTATTTGATGGGATGAATTTCGGAGGTTGGCGACGATGGATCCAAGTAAAACGTAGATGGGATAGAACAACTTATGAATACCTTCTTGGGTATAATGAAGATGGTGAAGATGAGATTGAAATGGAAGATTGTTTCTGCATCAAGGATATGTTCGAATATAATGAAGAACATGTAAGTATTTTTTTAAATTTTAATAAATAATAATGAATATAAAAATTGACCAACTAAATTTTGTTCACAGTATGACATGGAGTATGCATACAGCTTTCACCTCCGGGAGCTGTTTAAGGATAACGCAGCATTTGTAAGTATTTTTTTTTTTTAAATTAAAAAAAATAATATTAATAAAATATAAAATTTTTTTTGTTCACAGTAATCATCATCAACATTATTTTTTAAATTTAAGTTTTTAAATAATTTTTTATATATTTCATATTATTTTTAAAATAATTTTTTTCAATATATTTTTTGAATATATTTTTTTGAATAAATTTTTAATATTTTTTTTTAAATAAATTTTTTAATATTTTTATATCCTTATGTTATCCTAATATTATCCTCATATTATCCTCACATTATTAGTATTATTATCATTAATATTATTATTAATATTATTATTCATTTATGAAAAAATAATTCTGAGACGGTAAGTTCTTATTATTATTATTTATATTATTATTATTATTATTTATATTATTATTATTATTATTTATATTATTATTATTATTAATATTGCATCGAGACAATTAGATTAGCAATTGTATCCATGATGGAAATTTTTTGTTTTTATTATTACTATCTTTTAAAAATTATTATTAATAATGATATTATTTTTCATCATTATTAATATTACTTGAGTGAGCTAGGTGTTATATTTCAGTGATCGTAAAAACTATCTCTCTCTCTCTCTCTCGATCTCATACACACTCATCTATAGTTTTCCATGCTTATTCTTTTCTCCCATTTAAAATATTGATATCAAAAAATTCTTCTTAAATGTTTATAATACAATTTAATCATGCTTAATAATTTTTCGTCTCACTTCATAAGTCTTCTGCTTGGAATAAGCATCAGATAAATTTTTTATATTACATTCTCATACTGCTATTGTTAAAAAGTACTAAATTGATAAACAATATTTCTCAAATATTAAAAAAATATAGTTAAAAGTGCAATATTGTTTTTTCTAAGTTTATTCGGAAAAAGTGTAATATTTTTCATAAGAAAAAAATGGATGTAAGTTTATGATTTTTTTTAATCTTATTATTTTTTCATATATTAGTGAAAAAAATTTTTTCAGGCCTTACAAGGAATAGTATATAATATTTTTCTACCTATTCAGTGGTTTTCTAACATGGTTGCAATTTTGCAATACATAAATGATGAATTTGATGAGATAATTTCAAGAAGGGAGACTTTTCATGGATCTCGCTCTAAGTAGATAATATCATTACACGATTGGAGATCAACCACAACAAGTTAACATGGAAATTTCGAGTAATTAATATTGAATCATTTGATATTCATTTGATATTCATTATTTCTGTTATAAAACAGAACATCATTCGGTATCAAACCGACTGTCAATAATCCCAATCGATAACATAGATCACTACTTATCAAACTGTCGATAAAACTTTACCCCAACTCGATAAGCAGGGCGACTTCAATACCAACATCGAAAGTTCACCACCAGAGCGGCCTAAGTATCGAACTTTCTCGCATATACTCATACTACAAGTCATTTTAATATATATAAAATTCATCATTACATCAAATAAGTGCATATCACATCAACACCACAGCTAATACACGCTATCAGCTGTGCTGTTGGGGTGGTAGCATTTTGACCTCAAAAATGACGGTAAAAATCAATCAACGAATCGATAATCATCCCGCAGCAGATAAAACAGATCCCCATCGATCACCAAATCGATGATAACCCCAGTCGGTCAAATTCAATCACCAAATCGATGACAACCCCACAGTCGGTAACAGGTAAAACAGAGCTAAAACATCCGTCGATAAGGCAGAAATGCACTGTCGGTAATGCAGGAATCTACTTTATCGGGGGTTCAGAACCGGCCTTGTATATCTACTAAAGTATATTTACTGCAAAACGAATGAAAGTATTTATCAGACACTATAACCAATGCATTTTACTATGAGTTTACTACTATACGTACTGTGGATTCGGTTGCTATAAACGATTTGTCGCTATAAGCAATATTGTTATAAGCGGTTTCCGGCTTGAGAATTTTATATGTAATACAGACGAGACTTGAAAATCCGAACAAAAACAGTTTCACTGTAAAAAATTGCGCCAAGTCCACGTTCATAAAACTCATCTCAATAACATTTGCACTAACACAATTCTCACAATGCAACCGACCCAACGTATGCATGCGTATCGACTTATATGTAGTTTGCATAACTGCGTATGACATGTCAATTTTACCTAACTTCTGTAAAACTTATTATGAAATAACATAGGTTGACTTACTTATAAATTTCTCAGCATTAAAAGGATGTTTATTTATCCTGAAAAAATTTGGGGTACTCAATGACGCGCGCCAAGTACGATATAATTTTTTTTTTATTTTTTAATTTTTAACAAATTTGTTTTCAATTTTTTCAACATTCTAACGGTTTCTTGGTATTTTTTTGTATTTCACATCTTTTTGTAGAGAATGAAAATTATTAAAACGAGCCTAATTTTTTTTATAAAGTGCAAATGTTATTGAGATGAGTTTAATGAACGTGGACTTGGCGCAATTTTTTATTGTGAAATAGTGAAACTGTTTTTGTTCGGATTTCAGTATTTTTTGTAATTATAATAAAAATATAAGTGTTTTGAACTACAACAAAACACGTATTATATTCCGTAGCCGATACACGGCATCCCTATGGGAGAGAAGCTCTTGTGTATTGGCCCCAAAGTCGTCCTACTTACGTGCCCTCTGCTGGAGTTTTGCTGTAGTTCATCTCCCCTCTTGTTCTTCCCCTCCCGTGATCACCTACAAGCGCGGGCTTGCCCGCGTCTCTCGTCATAGCAGCTCTCATCCAGTAAGCATTTCACCGGGATGCCGTGTATCTGCTACGGAATATAATACGTGTTTTGTTGTAGTTCAAAACACTTATATTACATTCCTCCGTGCCGATTACACGGTATCCCTATGAGAGACCTGTTTGTTTTCTGCTGGTGATCATCTCAATGCTATGTGATGTTGAAATTAACTTAATTATAGTTACTTATTTCTAGCTAATGGTCTAGGCTTTAAGGAAGAGCCAGGGAATTCGTTGTGTGCTAGTTTATTAGAGTCTCACTCTACAATAAGGTTATAATGTTTAATAGTATATTTCCTTTTAGGTTAATGTTTCCTAAATCTAAGTTATGAATTAATAACAAAAATAATAAAGTTTAGATAAGTTTCAATACCAGAGATCAGTTCCGCTTCGCACTCTCTTTTTCTCTACTCGCCTAAGTAGGCTTGAAATTGCTCGGAAGTGAGATCGCGGGTGCTTCTTCCTCCCTGGTAACCTGCCTGCAATAGTGCTTTGCGAATGTTTCCGAACACTTCCAGTTGCCTCTGTCTAATATCTCCTGCACCGGCATATCATCTATCCACCCTCTGGATGCAACTGCAGCTCGGATGCTACCTGGTGACGCATCGATGCCTGCGTCCTTCAACACCGAGCGGATCCAGCCCGATATTACAGTCTGCGAGGCCGCCCTGACTGGCCCCGTTAATGTTATGAAAAGTTCCTCCAGGTTACTACCCTCACGTCTCTTTTCGGACAGCTTTATCCAGGCTCTGGTCCACGTTACTGGGCAAATCCTAATGTTACTATTCTTGGATAGCCTCCAACCAGATTGCCTAAAGCTCGCCCTGTCTGTTTTCGACACAAAGGCGGGCCACAGGGTGATTTCTTCTCCCAGGTTAGTCACGTGCTCCTTCGAAACTCTTAATAGAGTCAAATCATGGATGCGGCGACCTGAAGCCAACAATAATATGGTCGCTGTTCTTCGTGCTACCTCAAACAGGGTTAACCCTGGAATTTCGGCGGTTAACCACTTGAACAGGAGTCCGGTGTCCCATACTGACGCCTTTATCTCCCTAGGTCTAGCAGTGGAGATGGCCTTCAAAGCCTGGCGAACCAGGAAATCTGATGAGAGGTCCATGCTCTGCCCTCCTGAGCAAAATGTCGCAATTGCCGATTTGTGTACTAGGATCGTACTGTACGCTAGACCCTCCTCTAAGTGGAGACTTGCAAGAAATCTCGCTAGGTTCGATCCTCTCGGAGAACCAGGGTCTAGGTTGTTCTTCTGGTACCAGGTGATCCATCTGTTGAGTGGTGCTCTGTATGTCGACAGTGTCGAAGTTCTCTAGCTAGATTTAATCAACTCTCTTTCCTGGGGCTTCCAGTCCTTGGTAGCTGACTTCCACACCCAATCCTCCACACCTGCAGAGTAAGCTGCTCTACCTGTGGAGGTGGGTTGCCTGTTGTCAGGTCTATCAGTACCCTCTCTAGATTCCTGATCGTCATAGGAGGTTCTACACTCCTGTTGGCTAGATCCGGTAGCCAGAAAGTCCTCTCCCACCTGGGAGCTACTAGTAGGAACTGGCCCTGGCACTTGTTCAGGTGCGCTAGTACCCGTGGAATTAAGCTGGGCGGAGGAAACAGCCAAGCGAGGTTGAAGTCCCATGCCTGACTGAAGGCATCTGTAAATGCTGTCGATCGATCTCTGCAGTCTAGCGATACGTAAGTTTTGACCACTGCGGACTCGGCCGAGGCGAATAGATCTATTTCTGGTGTTCCCCATTGTCTGAAGATCTCCTCGGTAGCCTCTGGTAGGAGGTGCCACTCGGGTAACGCCCTTTTTCTCGAGAGTCGGTCTGCGGTGCCGTTGTATCTTCCTGGAAGGTAA
The DNA here is from genome assembly GCF_020080835.1 of Cotesia glomerata. NCBI lineage: Eukaryota > Metazoa > Arthropoda > Insecta > Hymenoptera > Braconidae > Cotesia > Cotesia glomerata. The sequence goes on along the minus strand of NC_058159.1, from coordinate 17,115,930 downwards.
TACGCTGACAGCACTATCTGGAGCTCGTCGACCAGGGTGAGGAGCTGGTACGTGAGGCTGTATAGCTCCAATGACCTTGTTCCCCCCTCCTTTCGGATGTAGGAAACCACCGTGCGATTGTCCGACTGCAGGAGAATGTGGGCTCTTCTCAGGCATTGACCCTGCTGGGCCAGCGCCTGGTATACCGCTAGCATCTCCTTCTTGTTGGAGTGCCACTTCCTCTGGGTTTTTGACCAATTTCCCAACATCAGTACTCCGTTCAGCTGGGCTCCCCAGCCCAGGTCGGATGCATCTGTAACCAGAAAATGTGTCACCTCGCTCTTGTGGAGCGGAGATGTTAGACTCGCGGCCTTCGCCCACCAAGCGAGTTCGTCCTGGATCTGGGAGCTTATCTGCCGTCTCTCGCGAGGTCGGCTCTGATTGAATCCCATCAAGAATCGTTGGAGGTAGCGGCAATGGAGCTGACCTCTCGGAACAACGAAGTTCGCAAAGTTTAAGTGTCCCAGGAGGCACTGGGCCTCCTTCAAGGTACAACTTTGAGCTCTTTCTATGTCCGTCGTCAGCTTTATAATCTTTGCGACCTTCTTTTCTGGCAGACTCATCTCTTCCCTCTCGACATTCCATCGTATGCCGAGAAACTCTAAGTCCTGGCAAGGTCTTAGGATGCTCTTGCTCCGGTTTATCTGCCAGCCCAGGGATTCCAGCAGCTCTACCATCATGGATACCTGGGCAACCAACTCGTTCTTGTTCTGGCATGCTACTAGAAAGTCGTCTAGGTAGACCAGAACTCTCAGGCCTCGTGAACGAAGGGTTTCTGCTACCCAGTTCGTTACGGTTGAGAAGGCCTGAGGCGCAGCTGAGAGGCCAAAAGGTAAGCTCGTCATCTGCCAAAGTTCTCCTCTGAAGAGCAGGCGTAAGAAGCACCTGTGAGAACTCGCCACTCGGATGTGGGAATACGCCTGAGACATGTCGACTCGGATTAGCCAGTCCCCGGGCTGTATAAAATCTGGAACTTTTGCGTGCGAAATTAGATGAAACTCTCTTGTCTCTACATACCTGTTCAGGTTTCTCAAATCGAAGATCGGCCGCCAGCCGCCGTCGCTCTTCTTTACCAGAAACATCTTTGAAATAAAGCTCGGTCCTGGTTCAGACACCCTTTCTAAGACGCCCTGGCTCACCAGGGTCTCGATCTTCTCCGCCATCTGTGTCAAGCATTTTATCTTGTATTGTGGCCCTCGCCAGTTGGTCGATAGAGGCGGTTTCCCTATAAATGGAATGTGGAAATTTGATATTATGTCTAGAATTACCTGAGGAGTTCCTAGGCTTCTCCATACTGCGACGAATCTGGCCAGCTGACCTCCTGTGAATCTGGGTGCTGCCATATAGTCATTTTTCGAGTTTTTTTTTAAATGACCCGGACTGTCTAGGTTTTGCTGAGTCTATCCTTGGAAATCTGGGCTTGGATGAAGTTTTCTGCTGGTCCGGCCTGTTCCCAGAGACCTGAGAAGGTCTTGGCTGATAATCGGTGCGAAAATTATCGCGTTTGGAAGTTCTGCTTGAACTCGCGTTACCGTGTCTGCTACTGCTGTGCGAAGGCTCCTTTAGCCATGTCTGAGCACCACCTAAAGACGTAATTAATGTTGACAGGTTCTCCTTGCCAAAGAGGTGTTCCGAGCTAAGCGGAATTCTGCGTAAGGCCCCCTGCACTTGCTTATTAGGTGCCTCTGTCAATATCCTCTCGCGTCTTGCCTCGATGCACAAAGCTCTCTTACCGCAAATGATCTGTAACATCTTCTGGGAATTCTTAAACATCTCGGATTCTGGCCCGAAATTCAAGGAAAACATGCTTAACAATAATTCTGGGCTCACTCCTCCCTCAATCGAGTGAGACCATTCTTGCAGTGTGCTCTGTAAAATGCTGCTCTGCGTTAAAACCGCATTTGACAGGCCTGCCAGGACCCGCTCCGTTGAGAGCACTGGATCTTTGGCCCTATCCAAGTAACAGAGCTCCTCGTTCACCTTTAGTTCTGAAAATCCTGGAGACGCTAAGAACTCTTTTAAAGTGTTAGAATACCTGATTTCCTTCCAATCTGGAAGACCAAATCTTTAAAGATCGCACAGAGTTTTCAGGCTCTCGGGATCCGCCTGTTGTACCAGCTTCTTCGCATCGACCTCGGTCTTGCATTGTCCTAAGTTCAGGACGCTTGTCTGTGGGTCTGTCGCAGTCACGCTCACGACTAGAGGCTCAGGTGCGTGTGGTCTCTGCAACAAAAGATCGGAAAGCAACTCTACCTTTTCATGTAGCGCCCTTATCTCTCTGCTTGTGTCCGAGAAACGACGACGCTTGCGAGGAGGAAGAGGAGGAAGAGTAGGCGCTCTTGAACGCCCTGAGTCACTACTACTACTATTGACTTCCCTCTCCCGATGTCGTTTCGGCGTATGACCGCCATTACTGCCGCCGCTTTCTAGCTGTTCCTCTGTATGATCCGACATACTGCTTATCTAGGTATTCGTCCCGTTTATAATAATCCGTAGCAATTGCTGCCTAATTTAATATTCTTTTTCATTAATTTACGCCAAGTTATAATTAAAATTCGGTTTAACTTATTTGGTTTATTCGTAATAACAAAAATGGACGACCTTCGTGGCCGAAAATACTCAACGCTATGACGAGAGACGCGGGCAAGCCCGCGCTTGTAGGTGATCACGGGAGGGGAAGAGCAAGAGGGGAGATGAACTACAGCAAAACTTCAGCAGAGGGCACGTAAGCAGGACGACTTTGGGGCCAATACACAACAGCTTCTCTCCCATAGGGATGCCGTGTAATCGGCACGGAGGAATGTAATTGACAATTTTAATTTAATACATTTCCGGTGGCAAACTATCCTCTTTAAGCTATAGTTAATGTAAAAAGTATTCTTGCGCGGCCTGGCGTGTGTAATTGCAAGCTGTCAAATATCTTTTTTTCACTGTAGTTTCCCATCTGTTATAAGATTAGCATGCATCCTTATATTATTTAGTCTCTGGCCGTCCGCTTTTTACATAAGAAAAAAGTTAAAATCTAAAAATCTGGGTCGCTATAGTTTGTGCTGATTATTTTTAATAATTTTAAATAGAAATTATAAAGATAATTGATAATAATCAAGTAATACGCGTAATAAAAAGCATGAACTACTATTATAAAATATCATATAGAAAAAAAATCAAAATAAATTTGAAAAAAAATTTGTAACCTCAAAAAACCGTTCTGCTTACGGTATATACACACTCGGTAGTCTGGCTTGAGAACGGAACTTGGCGCCAGACTCTATCGAGTCTGTTGATTTTTTCATTTTTCTATTTTATATCTTTTTGTAAAGAAAAAAAAAAATTTTTTTTTCCTTAATAGTCTTATGAACGTGGACTTGGCGCGATTTTTTTACAGTGAAACTGTTTTTGTTCGGATTATAATTACTATTATTGTTGTTGTTATTATGATTACCAATATTATTTATTGTTATTATGATATTGTTGTTAGTAAATGACACAATGTATCAAACGCATAGTTATGTTACGTATTATCAAGAGATTAAGATTATTTAAAACCCGCTCAATCGAATGACAGTGCCATCTACAGGCAACAACCATGAGATTATAGAATGTACACTATCTTCAATGAAAATTCCCCAGACACTGAACAGCTGGTTTATCCCAAGAAAGTAGAACTCGAACAACGTTTAGTCTGTTGTGTATTTAGACTGGTTAATAAATATTATGTAAGAAATATCATCGTTTCAAACTTCGCTCAATTAACAAGTAGTGCCACCTACACGCAACAATCATCAAGACGTTTGTAGTATCTGTACATTGCTCGAACAGAATTACTCAGATCTTGATCAGCTGACTTTTCCGAAGAAAGCAAAATCAAACAATTCTAGCTCTTTTAGAGTCAGTTTTTCAAATCAAGATAAAATTGTATCCAGGATAAAATTATGATGCCAGTATATTTATATATATGGAATATATAGATATATTTTATAATTAGATAAAATTTTATCCTAGATTGAAAAACTGGCCCTTAAATATTGACTCTAGTTAATAAATACAACTAAATGAAAAGAAAGTATATTTAGAAAAATACGAATGGAAAGTTATTTAATAATTAATTCTAGGGATTTTATATCAAAAAAATATTTTAACATTTTTTGTTTTTAAAAAAATTTTTAATTCAAAGTTTGTATTTTTCCCGCGGAAATTGAATGTTTATAAAGTTTTAATATAAATCATTTAAAGTATCACTTTTCGTACAATATCTAGCAGCATTGATAAAATTTTATATCAATAAGCCGCGAACATTCTTTAGCTTAGATTGATAAACTAAATGATCAATTGTAAGCTTTTAATTTTACATATATTTTTAAAAAATTTTTACATTTTTGTAGTTGTGATAGTTGTAAATTTAAATTTAATACTTTAATACTCAATAATTTAAAAACAATATCAATGATAATAATAATAATAAATCGTATTATCAATTTATTTTTACCATTATAAATATTTTTAGTATTATCCATATTGTCATTGTTAATATTGTCGTTATTATAATTATTATTATTTTAATTATTATTTAGTGTCAATATCATATTGTTGTTAGTAAATATCACAATTCGTAAACTTATAAATAATATTCGTATTATGTAAGAAATATCATCGTTTCAAACTTCGCTTAATTAACAAGTAGTGCCACCTACAGGCTACAATCATCAAGACGTTTGTAGTATCTGAACATTGCTCGAACAGAATTACTCAGATTTTGATCAGCTGACTTTTCCGAAGAAAGCAAAATCAAACAATTCTAGCTCTTTTAAGTATTGACTGTAGTTAACAAATACGACTGAATTAGAAGAAAATATATCTAGAAAAATACACATGGAAAGTTATTTAATAATTAATTCTAGGAATTTTATATTAAAAATAAATTTTAACCTTTTTTTGTTTTTAAAAAGATTTTTAATTCAAAGTTTGTATTTTTCCCGCGGAAATTGAATGTTTATAAAGTTTCAATATGCAGTGAAAGTTGTTAAAAGTTACCGTAGTTCTGTCTCAATTTCTCATAAAACATCAATAAAAGCGAGAAAGACAACCTGGGTAACTTTTAAGAGCTTTTACTGTAAATCGATTAAAGTATTACTTTTCGTACAATATCTAGCAGCATTAATAAAATTTTATATAAATAAGCCGCGAATACTCTTTGACTTAGATTCATAAACTAAATTATTAATTGGATTTTTAACTTTACATGAATTTTTACCTTTTTTGTAATTGAGATAATTGTAAATTTGAATTTAATATCTTAATACTGAATAATTTAAAAACAATAATAATAATAATAATGATAAATATGGTTACTGTTATAATTATCAATTTATTATTACCATTATAATTATTTTCATTTTTTTAACTATTATTATTGTTATGTTATTAAATGCTCAGGGGGGTTGTCCCCGAAGTCCGACTCTCCGAGGGCCCAGCCTGAGCTCCATCCATTACTGCTGGACCACTCCGCACAACAAGGCGGTTAGCGGCCACAGCAGGCCAAAGTCATTTCCCTAAGTAGACGGAGGGAACCTAATATTACAGCCTTCTGCATCCTGACAGCCAAGAACTCAGATTTTGACGTGCAAGCTGGAACTTTGGCAAGTGAGGATACAAAAGACTGTTTCATCCCTCCAAGGACGCCAACGATTAGGACGACTAGTTTGACACGGTAACCTGGGTAAAGTTTGCCAATTTCAAATAGGAGATCCTGATATATTTTTCTTTTGTGCTCTTATTTGGCTGAGATGTTGTGTTCAGCCGGGGCCGAGAACTCAATGACATAAATGTCACGAGTGGCCTTGTCGAAGAGCACAATATCGGGTTTGTTGTGATCGATCCGCCGGGTTGTTGCAAATGGCATGTTCCAGTAAATTTTGCAACTGTCATTCTCAACAACCTGGGGAATATCTCCTGGTAGATAAGGCAGCACTGGTGTCATATCAATACCGTAGTAATGACGAAGATAGTAGTACAGTACTCTCAGGGCAGCGTTGTGACGCTGGATATATGCACCTCTCGCCACCACAGGACATGCCGACAAAAGGTGTATGAGCGTCTCCGGGTGTTGTTTACACATCCTACATGACGTTTCCAGAAGCTGCACCTGGAGCACCTTGCTACGGTATTCTAGAGTGTTAATGACACCATCTTGGCAGGCAAATATGAACCCTTCAGTCTCGGACATCAGGCCAGCTGACTTTAAGAAGGAAAAGGTCAGCTGGGTGGACAAGCCATGATCACGCACGTGTTTGAAGTACACGCTGTGCATGGACTTGTCCATCAGTTCGCCTAGGAGTTGTTTTTCCTCGGCGTTCCTGATGACGCTCTTAAATTCTTCCTTTCGGAGTTCCATAATAGCGTTTATCTCTCCAAGACCAAGGGTTCTTGCTGCATATATAGCTGCCTTATACAAGAACGACCCCTTATGCGCATTTTCATGTTTATGTACGATTTGCATAAGGAAGTCATCCTCGTCTGCAGTGAAATTGACAACCTCGAATGTTAAGCCCAGGACCAAACGATCATGCAGCCGCTCCAAACTCTGCAGACCTCTCCCACCGATGGACCGGGAGAGGTATAATCTGGCGACTGATGAATTGGGGTGCATGCTCCGATTCATATTGATAACCTTACGGGTTTTGATGTCGAGATCTCGTAAATCCTTTCGGGCCCATTTCAGGACACCGAAAGAGTATAGTAAGACTGGGACAGCGAGCATGCTAGTGGCGGAGACTTTATTTTTGCCGGAAAGTTCGGAGGACCAAATTTTCCGGAGTCTCCTAACATACTCACTACGGAGAGTTGCTCGGACTTCAGAGACCACATGCATGCAGTGCTCTTCCATTCCTAGGTATCTATACAACTCTCCGGCGCCTAATTGTCTTAAGATGCTCCCATCTACTAACTCGACATCATCACCCGTATCAGAGCACTTACCCCTCGCCAGATGTATGACCGCACACTTGTCCAACCCAAAAGACATTCCGACATCTCGTGTGTACTCTGCTACGATGTTCAGGGCTGCCTGTAGATGATCTTCATTAGCACTATATAGCTTCAGATCATCCATGTAAAGCAGATGGGTAATCGAGTATTTTCGATCACCCGGAGGCCCCACAGAGTACCCATGGGTTTTACGGAGAGCAATAGATATAGGCAGCAGTGAGATGCAAAACAGCAGAGGGCTCAAGGAATCGCCTTGGAAGACCCCTCGTTTGTACTCTACAACTCCGGTTACGTGCAATGCGTTTCTATTTCCTATATGGAAACGCGTTCGCCAGAGCTGCATTGTACGCCGAATGCATTCCACCGTTTCGGGATTGACCCCCAGGCATTTGAGGAGGTTAACTTAAACGTAAACGCTAACTTTTATTATTATTATTATTATTATTATTATTATTATTATTATTATTTCATTTATTTAGAAGTATGTTACGACTCCGTACATGTGTAGCTCCACAAGCGTGTTTTACGTATAAAATTTGAATTTCCCGGGATTTGTAGCACTCCGTATACATACGGTGCGGTTTGTGTACGGAGTCGTATAGTTTGTCTGCTGTACCTTAGCCACATCGTTAGTTTATTATATAGAATTATATACAATACTTTCTCGCAGAGAGCTCAAAGTAAATAAACAAAGTAAATAAATAAAAGAATAACTGCAAGCAATTTATCTTAGTTCATTAACATATGTGTGAGCACCTTTAAGATTGGAGTTTACTTTTCTACGGTACTAACTTAAATCTCGCGTTGGCTGCATTTTTTACCGCAAACTATCCCCTTGATTGAAGCTACAGTTTATGTAGAAATAATAATTCCAGTGCACCCTGACGGCCGTAGATGCAAGCTGTCAATTACCTTTTTTTAGTGTAGTTGCGTATCTATAGGAGGATTACTATACATTTTTATTTTATCTAGTCTGTGGCACTGACCATTCCCCATCGAAAAAAAGTCAGGATCGAAATTTTTGCGTTGCTATAGTTTGTGCTCATTAAATTTAATAATTTCAAGAAGATTAAGTGTTATAATTGATTACAATTTAATTAATATCAGTAAAATAAGGTATAAACTACTGTTGTAATAGACAATTTAGGAAAAAAAAAGTACCATAGAATTAAATAAAATTTGCAACCTCAAAATATCGTAATGTTTCCAGTAAACACAGTCGGTAGTCTGGCGCTCCGTTTACAACGGATTTGATTTGAACGGAACTTGGCGCCAGATTCTACCAAATCTGTGGATTTCGTCGTAATAACCGGAACGCCGCTTTAAGCGAAGTCACTGTAAACGGTTTTGACTGTATATATATTGAACAGGCATGGTCAGGTCTGATCATTTTTTTCCGGGTAAATCTAATCAGACCATAGTCAGAGATGTGATGATAATTTCTTCTTTGACGAAAAAAATTTTTTTGGTCATCACAAAATGTGCAAAATTATTTTTATCATTACGTTTAAATAATTTTGAAATAAAAAATTTGTTACATTTCCTATGGGATGTTTTAGTCTGCTCTGCTCCTGCCTAATATTAAAATCATTACTTATTCTATTATTTAAATAAATATGATGTTATAATGAGATTCGGTTTAATAAATAAATTAGGACTATCAAAATATGTTATAAAATCAATTTTTATATTATATTTATGATAAACTTATTTGATACACGTTATGCACTTCATATAATTGTTGCCACATAAGATAGCAGCACAGCAGGCGGGAACTTCAAGGCGGATATCACCAAAGTTAAGCAGCATTGAGCGTTTTTAGTAGTTGGATGGGTGACTGCTGGTGTTACAGCCGTAAAACTATATGTTTCTAACAACAATTTTTTTTACAATGAAAATTAAATTAATTAATCGGTAAAAAATAAAGGTTTTTTTAATAGTTACATGGGTTATTTATTTAAGTTTAAGATCCTGTAATAAAGTAAAAATAGAATATACGGTTGTGTATAGAATTTATATTTGATTATTTATTAATTTTGTCGCTCTCATATTCGTTATAAAAAATTGTTTTATCGTATTATCAATGATATTGTTTAAAAATTAAATTTGTTTAAAAATTATATTTTCAATTGTTATTTTTAATTATGACTGACCGAAGCTGCAATATAGCTTAAGACGCTGGGCCACGCGCTGAATTGAGAGAGCCTGGCACCCGGCGCGCGTTAATATATAAATTCGTATTGTTTAATCGCGAGCAGTGAAATTTTTTTTCAAGATCCTAAACTTTAATAAATAACGCATATAACCATTGCAAAAAATCTGGAAAACGGTTGACCCTAAAGGCCATCCCTGCAACTTCCCGCCAATTCCATACCTAAACGCTTGAAATTGCACTTATGACGTTTCTGAGCTCTTCAAGCTCAAAAATACAATTTGTGTGTTATTTTGAGCTCTCCGAGCTCAAAGAAATAGCTTTTGTATGCTTTTGAGCTCTTCGAGCTCAAAAGGCTGATAGAAGTTTAATAAAACAATATTTTTTGAATTTTCAAACTGCAATAATTTCTAAATGAATGAATCAATTTTCACGTAATTGGCAGTATTCCACGCACTTTTTCATAATCTATGATATACTTTTGAACACAAACTGATCGAACCGAAAATCTTGGAGAAATTTGAAAAATTCACTTTTTCCGAATTTTTTCGACCACGATAACTCACGAACCAATCAACTAATTTTCACGTTTTTGGTGGAGATTGTCGTGATTTTTTGGGCTCTCATAATTATTTTATTTCGTCAAAAATGATTTCGAAAGAAATTTCGAAGTTATGTGAAAAAAACACTTTTTTCGAAATTTTTCGTTTTCGATAACTCTTGAACGAATCAACCGATTTTGTTGGGACTGGTGGCAATCAACGTGGTTTTTTAAGCTTAAGAGCTGATTAGTTTTTGAAACTGATCGGTGAAGTCGTTTAGAAGTTATTCCAAAAAAACAATTTTTTGAAAATTTTATTTTTGAGATTTCTCAAAATCTAGCAAACCGAATCGATTCAAATTTCCACGGAATTTAATGGCAATGATACTCTTTAGATCGCCTCCTATTTCGATCTGATCGGCCAATCCGTTCAAAAGTTATAAGAGGTTTACATACATACACACACACACACACGCACACACACACACACACACACACACGCACACACACACACACACACACGCACACACACACACACACACACGCGCGCGCGCGCGCACACACACACATACGCGCACACACACACACACATACAGCCGCACGGACACCATCGCGGGAATAGTCAGGGAAGCTCCCTGTGATCTTAAAACGTCGAGATCTGATGAAAACTTGATTTTCGCAAAACGGGGTAAAACCAATAACTTCCCGATGTTTGAAAATTTTCAATTTCCTTAGCGGGAAGTAAAAATTAGAAAAACGGTTGACCCTACAGGCCATCCCTGCAACTTCCCGCTAATTTCATATTGAAGCACTCAAAATTGCACTTACTACGTTTTTGAGCTCTTCGAGCTCAAAAATATAATTTTCGTGTCATTTTGAGCTCTCCGAGCTTTAAAATCTGGTAAATGTTTAATAAAACACTATTTCTTAAATTTTAAAACGGCAATAACTTTTGAATGAATAAACCGATTTTTACGCGGTTGGTGGCATTCGACGCAGTTTTTCAGGCCTCATAAAGAATTTTTAAGTTTTAATCGATCAAAGTAGGAATTTTGATGCAATTGCGAAAAAACATTTTTTTCGGTTCTTTTTCGACCACGATAACCCAGTGAACACATGACTTTCATCTGACGTCAGTCGAATGTCATAAGAATGTCACAAGATTTTGACATAAGTTTGACGTAAAACTGACCTGCCCTATGATCTTATTATGATGTCAAAACCTGCGATGTCATTTTTACATCATTCTGATATAAAAAATGTTATGTTGTATTAAAGTCATTATTGTACGTCATAATGACGTAACTTTATCATCATACATTTACGTCACTGGTAAGTCACGGTTTTACGTAATACTGATGTAAATTTATCATCATACATTTACGTGTTATGTAAAAAATATTTAATTTAGGATAATTAATTTTACATTTAAAATATTTAATGTGTTTAAGTATTTGGTCCTAGCGTGTTAGGCTAATAGACCGGGAACTTCCGAGTTTAATTTATTGAGAATGATAGGTTTGTTTGAATAAATTGATGTAGTTGAATAATTTTAATACATATATTGTTTAAGTCCAAAATTAATATCATTACTTAAGTTTACAATTATTACAATTATTACACAGTGATTGAAGTTAACTTTTCTTTCATATAACGATTTTACAATATTACTAAATTCACAAATATTAATAATTTAAAATATACCTGATAAAAATTGATGAACCTTGTTGATTTAATTTGATTTAGTTGGTTTCACTTTACGATTCTACTTTACCTTTACAATTGATTTACTTTCTATACAAAAGATTTACACGTGGTCTATTGAGACTTATTTAAACTATGTACGATGTTAACACTAGGACGTCAGGACAACGAGAGCGAACACCCAGCAGTTTTCCGGGTCCGAGATTTTGTGGTCCCTCAGTTGTTAATTGGAGGGAGAACCCAGTGCCCAATTAGCTATCGTTTTCCGGGGACTCTTACCCTCTCTTCGGATGTTTCGGAAAACTACTATAGTGGCGGTCTACTTGTATTTTGATGTACAAGTATACTGTACGTTTGTGATAGTGGATAGGCGCATCTATACACACACACATATGCACACAAGGATTCTAATGTTAACTTATACTTTACTTTACGAAATGTTTAAATATTACTATTTTTTAAATTTATATACGTAACTAAATTATTGGAGCGATTAAATTACAATTAATTAGTAATTTTTTTATTAGCAATTGATTTAAAATAGAATGAATAATTAGTCGATCGTTGTTAATAATTAAGTTGTAATTTCCTATTTCGAATGATCTATTTATTCTTATATATATTTTAACTAACTTCGGTTATAGTTTAAAGAGAAAATGTTGTTCAAGAGTCGATTATTGTTAATAATTAATTTGTAGTTTCCTATTTTTTTTATTTATTTCCTTAACATTTAAATTCTATTTCACTTTAGTTTATTTAACTAACTATTCCTTTTGAGTCATTATTTATTTATCTTTACTTCGAATTATTTATTTATTCTTATATGTATTTTAACTAAAATTTTATCTTTGGTTATAGTTTAAAGATAAAATGTTGTTCAAGTTTTATTTTATAGTTTATTTAACTAGCTATTCATTTTGAGTCATTGTTTATCTTTCTTTACCTTGAATTGTCTATTTACTCTTATATGTATTTTAAAATCTTAAATGCATTGAGGTTCTAAACTAAACACCTAAGTAAGGGACATGGATCCTAAATCCTTTTACCTGGCCTACAGACGAACGAAAAATTATGACGGTCTTCAATAAAAAAAAATAAAAAGAAATTGTTACTAAAGAAATTAATATTAGTAAAAATTAATATAAAAAAAAAATGTATTACATAACATACGTTACTGGTAAGTCACGGTTTTACGTAATATTGATGTAACTTTCAAGTCATACATTTACGTCACTAGTAAGTCACAATTCTACGTAATACTGATGTAACTTTCAAGTCATACATTTACGTCACTGGTAAGTCACGGTTTTACGTAATACTGATGTAAATTTATCATCATACATTTACGTTACTGGTAAGTCACGGTTTTACGTAATATTGATGTAACTTTCAAGTCATACATTTACGTCACTGGTAAGTCACGATTCTACATAATACTGATGTGAGTTTCAAGTCCCTATTTCACATCAGTTAAAAGTCACAGTTGTACATAATATTTACATAAGTTTGAAGTCATCTTATTACATCACTGAAAAGTTCTGATTGTACCTAATACTTATGTAACTCTGAAATTTTTTTCTTACATTAGTGAAAAGTCACAATCGTACGTAAGGCTGATGTTATTTTGAAATCATCTTTATACCCTGTTAAAAAAAAAAGTATTGAAGATTATAGAAACTATTTATGAAAAAACCAATACTTTTCAATTCTTTTGCCATACTTGTTTTTATCAGGATACGTCAGTGTTAAGTTACGGTTTGACATGATATTGATGTAACTTTGGAGTAATGGTTTTCCATCATAGATTCGTTGGAATCAAGCAGTAAAAAATTCATTCAAAAAAAGTATAGGGGAAGGGGGAGGAAAAAACGGAATATACCTGAGGAAATATTAAGTTTTTGCGGATCCAAATACCGTAAATCGTCTTCATTTTAATTCTGTTCAAAATAAATAGCACTAATTTTAAACTGTCGTTTAGAAATGATTTTTTATTTTTGCGGGCAAAACGGGGTACTCCTCAAAAAAATTCAAAAATAATTTTTTCACAGAATAAGTATCAGCTTTGTCAAAACCCCATTCTTGCGAACAATTTTGCTACAAAAACTCACTTTTGAACTGATGAGTATGAGAGTAAACTTATAAGGCAAATTTTTTTTAAAACATTGTATTTTTCAATAATTATTGTATCTATAGTGGGAAATGAAAAATTTTACAGTGAGAGAAAACCGTGATCATTTAGAAGATGGAATAAATTATTTTCTATGCATGCTACTCACAAAGAAGTCTGAATTTTTCCCGATTTTTGACCTGCTGTATCTCAGTGAAAAATGATCGTATTGCAAATCTAAAAAGATGCATTTTAAAGCTTTAAAACTTCATGATTATAGTTTTTAGATTTTTTGACAAAAAAATTTGGCTAAAAATGGCATAAAGAAGAACTTTTTCAAAATTTTTAATTTTTTGTTTTCGTCTCAGAGGCTTAGAAAAATTTTTTCGTTCCATGACTCGACAGGTCCTCATAGAAAATTTATTCCAGCTTCAGAAAATGTCTACTAATTTTCTGTGCGACCATTGATAGCTGAAATATTAATAGTTAAGCAATATAATTCTCTTTAATTATTTTTTATGAATTTTTTTGAATTTAGGAAAAATTTGTCAACTTTAAGTGGCATTTTGCGTTAAATTGGATAATCTAAACATTTTTGTTTTCAACTTTCTGAAATTATGACGTTAATATGACATCGCCATGACGTTCTTATGACCAATGAAACATAAATTCATGGAAATTCTGAAATTTTATAAAATTTAGAAAAAATTCATCAATTTCTATGCAATCTCATCATAAATCTTAATGAAACTTGAGAAAAATGTATAAACTTAATCCTCTCCAACTCTTAAATTTATATAGATATTGTAACGGGTTAATACCGCTAAATTAGCCCCTTAATAAATTTAAACAAAATAATAAACAACAAAATTGAAATCTAAATTAATGAACAAAAGGGCGCCACCAGGATTTTTTATCACGGTTCCTGGAACCGGTTCCAGAGCCGAGAGCTTATCTTACAGGGTAGAGAGAGTGGAGGAAGGTGCTGTAAAATATAATAAATCTTTAATTAACAATATGGCCAAAATTTATTAATAACAACAACTTTAACAAGGTAATCACATACCCACTCACACTACAACATCAAGACTACAGCCTAACTGGCGGCTGACCAGATTAAACCTAATGTTATAGCCTAACTAACGGCTAACCAGATATGTAAAATTACTCTGCACAAGGAACGCACTGTGTGATAGAGGTCGTCTAGCCTAACTAACAGCTAACCAGATATGTAAAATTACTCTGCACAAGGAACGCACTGTGTGATAGAGGTCGTCTAGCCTAACTAACGGCTAACCAGATTTAAAACAATACCGAACGGGAACCACCTCGCACAGCGACTGTCGTATGCAAAGGATCCCTGTTAACACCCCCACAATTTACACCTTAACTAATTAGCCAGCGAAGCACCTCGCACAGAGACTGTCGTATGCGAGGGGACGCTGTTATTACACTCACACACTCATACCCCACACGTCTACACACACACACACACACACACACACACACACACACACACACACACACACACACACACACACACACACACACACACACACGCACACAAAAGAGCAGCATTCAAGACTCCGAACTCAATGGACCCGAGTTCAAGCCCAGCACACGCCAGGATTTTTCAACTGCAAATCTTCTTCCTTAGCATGTAATCAGTCTCGAAATTATTATTCGAACCCAAAACCGCATAATTAAATGTTATTTTTTTTTTTTAATTTTCTTCCGCATAATTAATTTTGACATCAGTTATATATCATAAGAACGTCATAATTACGTCATAAATGTCATGCAAGTGTCACACTTACATCATGAGTACGTCATACGTATTACGTAAGAATCTAAAGTCAGGAAGTGGGAAATTATGAGTCATATATGACTCACATATGACTTACATCTTACGTAAATCATGACGTAGCATAACGTCATTCTGACGTCAGTTTGACATAATTGTGTTCACTGGGAACTACAGACGAATCAACCGATTTTGGCCAGGCTAGCGGCAATCGACGTGGTTTTTTTATGTTAAGAGCTGATTAGTTTTTGGAATTGATCAGTAGACCCGGTTAAAAGTAATTTCAAAAAAACCACATTTGAAAAAAATTTTTTTTGTAGTTTTTTTTAGATTTCTCAAAATCTACCGGTTTCAATCGGTCCAAATTGTATTCAAAATCTAAGTTTGGTCAATCCCTTTCGAATGGCACCAACCGCGATATAATCGGTCAAGCCGTTCAAAGGTTATGAGAGGTTTACATACGGTCACACACACACACACACACACACACACACACACACACACACACACACACACACACACACACATGAGATCAGAAAATTGGTTTCGTCTATTAGTACGGCATATAGGCTGGCCAACAAATCACCAACAAAGTCGGCGTCAACGACTCAAACATCTCCGAGTCTGAACAAAAAATCACAGCCACCTCTGACCACTCCTAAGAAATTACCACAGCAAGGAGATGGCAACAAGAAGAGGCCGCTGTCCACGCCCAGCCCTTCCTCAGATATTGACAAGCCAGCACAGAAAAAGACAGCCCGGGATGATACCTGGACCAAAGTGACTCGGCAAAACAAGAAAAAGAAAGAACAGGAGCCAGTGACTCAAACTGCTACAGCCCAAGACCAGCCAAACAGCGGTGGCTCCAAGAAACCAAGGAGGAAGAAGACAAGAACTAAAGCTGTCCTAGTCCAACCAGCTGAAGGGCGAACATACGCCGATCTCCTGAAGGAAATCAAGGCCAAGGTAAGCCCTGTCGAGACGGGCGTAGACATAAGGTCTATTAAAAAGACGAAACACGGAGGCGTTCTCCTTGAAATGGCTCGAAAGACCGAAGACAGCAAGGCATTCACCGATGCAGTAAGGGCAGCCACTGCAAACATCGGCACAGTCAAGACGCTAACACTAACAACAACGATCGAGATCCTCGACTTAGATGAAATCTCTACCGAGAGCGAAGTCCGTGAAGCACTCAAACGTGAATTCACTGACAACCTGGAGGTCAAACGGGTAAATTTGACAAAACCCACACCACGAGGTAATCGGGCAGCCTTCTGCGAACTAGACGAGCCCAGTGCGATTAAGGCCCTTGACAAGGCCCGTATACGGATCGGTTTGGTGAACTGTCGTATACGCCCAGTAGTAAAAGTAACAAGTTGTTTTAAATGTCTTGGTTATGGACACCAAACACGTCAGTGTGCGGGACCAGACAGAAGCAGGTGCTGCTACAAATGTGGCGGAGAGAACCACAAGGCCGTAAACTGCACGGAGAAGTTAAAATGCTTCCTTTGTGCTTCGGACAAAGATGCCCAGGATAGTCTATGCCATATTTCTGGCACTGGAGCGTGTAAGGCATTCCGCAAAGCACTTGCAGAAGCCATGAAAGGTCAGAAATCACACGCATACTACAAGGCAACCTGAATAGGTGCGCCTTGGCGCAAAACCTGCTGCGCCAGCGTGTTTTCGAAGAAAAAATTGACGTCTGCTTTATCTGCGAGCAATATCTAAACATCGAAGGTAAAACATGGTTCGCAGACGAAACGGGCACGGCAGCAATTTGGATTGTGAACACAAAGAACGTTACCGTCAACAACAGCGGAGGTGGAGCAGGTTTTGTCTGGATTCAAACCCCCACAACCTACTTCATGAGCGTCTATCTCTCACCTAACGAAGGGATTAGTGTGTTCCGACAGAAACTCGCAAATATAGAAGATGCGGTCACTAAGTTCGACGGCGAAGTTATCGTAGCCGGAGACTTCAACGCTAAATCGGCTGAGTGGGGCGCTGCTTTCTCCGACACCAGAGGAAACGAGGTCACTGACGTCGTGGCTAGACTCGACCTCATAGTGCTGAACACCGGGAGCACCACGACCTTTAGAAGACCAGGGTACCAAGAATCTATCCTCGACATCTCATTGGTGACTCCAAGGACTGCCAACATGATTGAAGACTGGACAGTATCCGAAGAATACAGTGGCAGTGATCACCAGTTTGTAACATTCAGCGTTGGATTGGCATTTGCTCCGGTTTCACAACGCGACGTTTCTAAGCGAAAGTGGAATGCCAAAAGGCTTGATCCAGAGGCATTGCAAGCTTCACTCGCACGAAGCTGGTCTATTCTCCAGAACAACCCGACACCGGATACCTGCAGCGAGACGGAAAAGGCAGTGCTAAATACGATGAAAGAAATTACTGCCGCATGTGACGCCTCTATGCCGCGGCTGAAAAACCAGAGCTTCCACAGGCCGGCGTACTGGTGGTCAGCGGACATAGCAGAACTTCGCAAAATATGCCATCAGCTACGTCGCCGAGCAACGAGAGCTACGAAACGCTCCCCAAGCCAGGACTTGTATTCAAAAGAGTACAAGCAGGCCAAAAAGACGCTAAACCGAGCCATTAAAGCAAGTAAAGCGAAACTGTGGAAAGAGATCTGCAACGATCTCGACAATGACCTCTGGGGTAAAGCCTACCAAATTGTCGCCAAACGACTTGGAAAGGCTTCACCAGAGGCGCCGAAATCTCCTGCCTTGATGGAGAGCATTGTAACGGAGCTTTTCCCCAAACACCCACCGCGGGAGAAGAAACACTACACTAAGAACAGCGAAGTAACACCCTTCACAACTAAGGAATTACAAGACGCGGCCAAGTTACTCAAAACAGGAAAGGCACCTGGACCTGATGGCATCCCGGCATCGGTGATCAAAACTGTAGCCCTGGAATACCTAGACATACTCCTGAACACCTACAACGCATGCTTGGCAACTGGCACGTTTCCCGTGGTCTGGAAACGGCAGAGATTGGTTCTCTTAGACAAAGGTAAGGGAACCCCCATAACACCTTCGTCGTTTAGACCACTCTGTATGCTGGACATTGCTGGAAAACTGCTCGAGAAGCTCATACAAGGGAGACTTCGCAACGACATAGACCGTGCTGGAGGTTTTGCCGCAAACCAACACGGCTTCCGGAAAGGACGTTCGACAGTCGGAGCGATCAAGAAAGTCATAAAGACAGCGAGAGAAGCATGGACTGGTAGCCTCAAAGCTCGTAAAGTATGTCTTCTCCTCACGCTAGATGTCAAAAACGCATTTAACAGCGCAAATTGGGGAGACATTTTAGACGCTCTGGAGCACAAGTTTGACGCGGAGCCAGAAAATCTGGCACTAGTCGACAACTACCTTGACGATAGAAAGCTAATAGTGGAAACTACTGAAGGCCCACAATAATACGCCATAACGGCTGGCGTGCCGCAAGGCTCAATAATGGGGCCTGATCTATGGAACGCAGACTACGACGAGCTTCTTGAAATCCCGTTGCCAGAGCAAGTAGAGCTAACAGGCTTTGCAGACGACGTTGCAGCTACTATAGTGGCGGACAGCGTGAAAGAGGCCGAACTGCTAGTTCGGGAAACCATCGACACCGTCGAGACTTGGCTCGATAAGCATCACCTGAAACTCGCCAAACAGAAAACCGAGATGGTCGTTTTGACCCGTCAAAAATGGTTTCCAAAACCATTCGCTATGGACATGGGAGGAACAACGCTGACGTCAACAAGGGCCCTGCGGTATCTAGGGGTAATGATAGACGAGAAACTATCTTTCCGTGAACACCTCGACAGTGCATGCAAGAAAGCCAGCAAGACTGTGTCTAGCCTAGCACGAATTATGACCAACACCATGGGACCAAGAAAAAAAAAGAGAAGAGTTCTTCTAGAAGCAGTCCACTCAGTACTGTTTTATGGAGCGGAGATATGGGCAGACATATTAATGCAGAAGACCTACCGGCGAAAGATCGCAGCAGTACAGCGGCGAGGCGCTCTCAGGGTTGCCTGCGCCTACCGCACAGTTTCCGAAGCGGCTGTATTGGTCATTGCAGGAGCCGCGCCCATCGACCTATTAGCGTTCGAAAGAGCAAAACTCTATGACGCTAAAGACAGTGATGATAACATGAAGGACGCAAGAACAAGGATAAAGGCGGAAACGCAGCAAGAGTGGCAGGACCGATGGACATCGGGAGAGACGGGCAGATGGACGGCGCGCCTGATCCCAAACATCAACGTCTGGCTCTCTCGGAAGCACGGGGATACGGACTTCTTCCTGACCCAGCTATTGACGGGACATGGGCAGTTCAATGCCTATCTTTTCAAGATGGGTTTGCACAGCACACCAACGTGCAAATACTGCCCGGATAAAATCGACGACGCCGAACATACATTCTTCGAGTGTGCTCGATGGAAGGACTACAGAAGAAGCACCGAAGAGATCATAGGCACCAGGCTCTCCCCCTCAAGCCTGGTGACCTATATGATCAAACAAGAGGAAAACTGGTCAGCTGTTGCAGTTTATGCACAGCACCTCCTGAAAGACAAAATCGCAGAAAGGGACCAGTAGCCAGGAGTAGGCGTCGTGAGACGCAGCACGACTGGATTGAAGTAATGCTAACGCGGTTCCAATCCAGTCCTCCCCGTACCATCTAGGGGAGAGGGGAAGAGGAATGTTTTTTTTAGTGTGTAAAAATCTCCACACTACCGACTATCGATATCTGCCGGAAGATGGGCGGCAGAGTTAACTTTACCGGTGTCTTTTGAACATCTTTTTTCGTACCTCTTTACAAAAAAAAAAAAAAAAAAAACACACACACACACACACACACACACAGGCGTATCTCCACCGCTTCAAGCATGATGATTCCCCGGAGTGCCCGTCCTGCTCAGGAGTCAATGAAGATGCAGAGCACGTTTTCTTTGAGTGCCCACGTTTTTACCCACAGCGAGATGAGTTGGAGAATATCCTGAAGAGGAAAATCCAACCAGAGACAATAGTAGCAGCAATGCTGTCATCAGAAGCTGTCTGGAACGCTACCAACACGTTTGCAACAGAAGTCCTTAAAGACTTGCGTTCCACCGAAAGAAAAAGAGCAAATAGCAGAAGATAGAAGGAAGGTAGTTAACACCTTAGCCACCAGAAGGAAGAGCAGTAGCTAGATCCTCCCTTCACGAAGTAATGCCTGACGGCGGTTTCCATGAGGGATTAGAGGAAAGAAGGAAAAGGGGTTTAGGGTTTAGTGGGTAGGGGCGTTAGTGTCGAGTTTTAGTATGACGCTGCGCCGAGTCACCACATATCCAGGCCAAACAGCTATGCCTAGAATCCGTAAAAAGGATTCCCCTAAACACACACACACACACACACACACACATTTACAGACAGAGTACGAAATAACCGGAGGAGTGACACAGGGCTCGGTTTTGGGTCCTTTGCTGTGGAACATCATGTATGATGGTCTCCTGAGAGTTGCATTACCATCAGAGGTGAAACTTGTTGCATACGCCGATGATGTAGCGGTAGTGATTGTCGCGAAATACTTGGAAGAGATCAATCTGGCTTTCGATATCACATTTAGCCGGATTAACCTATGGATGGAGATGATGAAGTTGGGGTTAGCCAAGCACAAAATTGAAGCTGTGCTCATCACCAGCAGAAAGATCGTAAAAAACATCAAGCTGAATGTCGGCGAGCAGAAGATCGCATCGCAACCATTTATCCGATATCTGGGGGTGACGCTGGAAGCCCGACTGAACTTTAAGCAACAGGTCGAACACGTAAGTGCTAAAGCATCAGCAGTGGTAACTAGTCTATCAAGACTGATGCCGAATGTTGGAGGCCCGAAGCAGAGCAGGAGACTATTGCTGTCGTCAGTAGTCACATCAGTGCTCACATATGGAATATCCGTTTGGGCAGACGCGCTGGAGACCCAAGAATTATGGAGGAAAGTCAGACTGGTCTACCGATTAAGTGCACTGAGAGTTGCAAGTGCCTTCCGCACAATATCCGAGGAGGCAGTGTGCGTCATTTCTGGAACTCTGCCTCTTAGAGTCCTAGCTGAGGAAAGACGGAACCTATACCACCGAAAGAGGTCATCTACACTGAGCGCTGAAGAACTGAGAACTGAAGAGCGACAACATAGTATAGCAAGATGGCAACAACTATGGGATGCTGCGGAGAAGGGAAGATGGACTCATCGACTTATACCAAGGATTGACGTTTGGCTTAACCGGAATCACGGCGAGGCCAACTACTATCTGACCTAGATGTTGTCAGGACACGGCTGTTTCCAGGAGTACCTTCATCGCTTTAAGCACGATAATTTCCCAGAGTGTCCGTCTTGCCCAAGAGTTGCTGAAAATGTGGAGCACGTTTTCTTTGAGTGCCCTCGTTTTAACCCACAGCGTGATGAGTTAGAGAAGATCCTGAACAAGAAAATCATACCAGAGTCAATAGTAGAAGAAATGCTGTCATTCGAAGCTGCCTGGAACGCCACAAGCACGTTTACCACCGAAGTGCTTACAGAGCTGCGTTCCATTGAAAGAAAAAGGGCAAATGACAGAAACTAGAAGGAAGGAAAAATAACACCTTAGCCACCAGAAGGAATAGCAGTAGCTAGATCCTCCCCTCACGAAGTAATGCTTGACGGCGGTTTCCATGAGGGATTAGAGGAAAGAAGAAAAGGGGTTTTGGGTTTAGTGGGTAGGGGCGTTAGCGTCGAGTTTTAGTATGACGCTGCGTCGAGTCGCCACATATCCAGGCTGAACAGCTATGCCTGGAATCCGTAAAAGGTATCCCCTCCCCCTTAAGTTAAAAAAAAAAAAAAAAAAAAAAACACACACACATAAATACACCAGCAAGACGGTGTCTAGCCTAGCAAGAATTATGACCCACACCATGGGACTAAGAACAAAAAAGAGAAGAGTTCTTCTAGAAGCAGTCCACTCGGTAATGCTTTATGGAGCTGAGATATGGGCAGACATATTAAAGCAGAAGACCTACCGGCGAAAGATAGCAGCAGTATAGCGGCGAGGCGCTCTTAGGGTTGCCTGCGCCTACCGCGCAGTTTCCGAAGTGGCTGTATTGGTCATTGCGGGAGCCACGCCCATCGACCTATTAGCGTTCGAGAGAGTTAAACTCTATGACGCTAAAGATAGTGACGAAAACATGAAGGACGCAAGAACGAGGATAAAGGCGGAAATGCAGCAAGAGTGGCAGGACTGATGGACATCGGGAGAGACGGGCAGATGGACAGCGCGCCTGATCCCAAACATCAACGTCTGGCTTTCTCGAAAGCACGGGGACACGGACTTCTTCCTGACCCATCTATTGACGGGACATGGGCAGTTCAATGCCTATCTTTTCAAGATGAGTTTGCACAGCACACCAACGTGCAAATACTGCCCAGACAAAATTGACAACGCCGAGCACACGTTTTTCAAGTGTGATCGGTGGAAGGACGACAGAATCAGCACCGAAGAAACAATAGGCACAACGCTCTCCCCTGAGAGCTTGGCAACCTGCATGATCACAAAAGAAGTAAACTGGTCAGCTGCTGCAGCCTACGCGCAGCGCCTTTTAAACGAAAAAATCGCAGAAAGGGATTAGAAACCAGTAGTAACAAGAAGTAGGGGTCGTGAGACACAACATGGACTGGATCAAAGTAATGCTAACGCGGTCCCGATCCAGTCTTCCCTGTAACATCTATGGGGAAAGGAGAGAGGAGGATGTTTAGTCGGTATTGTTGCAAAATAATATTGACTTCTGAGTCCGACATACCCAGGCACCAACACCTAGTCCTCGCACCAATACCAAGTCCTGGCATACGTAAATGTATTTTACCTCCTCTATAAAAAAAAAAAAAAAAAAAACATACATATAGACATACGGACATCACCATGGAAACATTCGGGGTGGCTTCCTAGGACCTAAAAACGTCTACATCCGTTGAAAACTAGATTTTCGAAAAACGGGGTAGAACCAATAACTTCCCGATTTTTGAAAATTTTCAATTTTCTTAGCGGGAAGTTGAAAAACTTAATTTTTTTACCGAGAAATCAATGAAATTTTCATTTGTTAGCTTAAAAGTTAATAAACAATAGGATAATAAACAAATAAATTTAAACTATTAATATTTTTATGAAATATAGATATTTGACAATAAATCCTGAAAATTTCATTCATTTATCTTTAACGGTTGATTTTTAATCTATTTTTTAGTTAAAAGTGCTTAAAATTTTCATTGTAAAAAAATTGTTGTTAATATGAAAATTTTGAAAAATTGTTTGGGGAATTAATTTCATCATTGTGACTACTTACTTGAGAAAAAAATTTGGAAAACGGTTGACCCTGAAGGCCATCCCTGCAACTTCCCGCTAATTCCATACCTGGGTGCTTAAAATCGTACTTATGATGTTTTTGAGATTTTTGAGCTCAAAATATAATTTATGTAATATTTTGAGCTTGCTGAGCTCAAAGAGATAGTATTTTTATGCATTTGGGCTCTTCGAGCTCAAAAGTCTGATAGAAGTTTCATAGAACACTATTTTTGGAATTTTCAAATCGCAATAACTTTTGAATGGATCAACTGATTTTCACGATGTTGATGGCATTCGACGCAGTTTTAATAGCCTCATAAAGAATTTCAAGTTTGAATTAATCGAACCAAAAATTTCAGAGTAATTACGAAAAGACACTTTTTTCGGTTTTCTTTCGTTCACGATATCTCTCGAACGAATCAACCGATTTCGACCAGATTGGTGGCGATGGACGTGGTTTTTTACTGTCTAAAGTTGATTAGTTTTTGGAATCGATCGGTGGAGCCGTTTAAAAGCTATTAAAAAAAAACCACATTTGAAAAAATTTTTTTTCTTAGTTTTTTTAAGATTTCTCAAAATCTACTGATCCGAATCGGTCCAAATTATACTCAATCTAAGTTTGGCCAAGCCCTTTTAAATGGCACCAACCGCGATGAGCCTTTCAAAAGTTATAAGCGGTTCACATACTTTCACACACACACACACACACACACACACACACACACACACACATCCGCTTCTACAGTTGCTATGCACCACCTAGTCTCTCTAATGAGCATTTTGAAGACTTCCTTGATCAGCTTACTGAGGACGCAAGAAAACACTTTCCCGTGGCAATAGCTGGTGACTTCAATTCCTGGGCAACAGACTGGGGCAGCAAGTTCACTAATACACGTGGAAAAGCACTTCTCGAGGCAATGGCCACTCTGGACGTGATCCTTCTTAATACCGGTGACACGCCAACGTATACTAAGGGAGAGGCAAACTCAACTGTCGACCTTACATTTGTCAGCAGTTGCTTAGCTCGAAAAGGTTTTTCTTGGAAAGTATTGAACATCTATACAGCTAGCGACCATAGTGCGATACTATGGGAAATATCAACTGGCCAGAAACTAACAAGAGACAACAGGAGCGCTAGCGCGGTTGGGTGGAAAGTTAAGTCTCTCGACCCCACTGCTTTAGTAGTAGCCTTAGACTGCAATCCGATGGATAAGACCAAGGACCTATCGAGAAGAGTCACCCAGGCTTGCGACGCTGGTATGTCTCGGAAACATCGCATAAATTCAAGACCTTCAGTGCACTGGTGGAACGATCACATTAGCATTCTACGCTCAAAGTGTCTTAAAAAAAGAAGAAAGTCTCAGCGTGGCTACAGACGATCTAACTCCGCAGAGCTGTTGGCAGAGTATAAAAAGGCCCGTCGAGAACTGAACAGAGCCATCAAAGAAAGCAAAAGACGTTGCTGGAAGGAACTGGTCGCAGAAGTCGAGAAAGATCCATGGGGCAGACCGTATAAGGTGGTTATGACCCACTTGAAATGCCAACCAATGCCATCACCTACGTGTCCACAACTCCTAGAGAAGATTGTTACTACGTTGTTTCCCCAACAGCTGGTATTCACCTAAAAGTTGGAGCAGCTCAATTCTGAAGACATCCCAACTATCACGTTGGACGAGTTGATAGAGGCAGGAAATCGAGTAGGGAATAATAAGGCGCCGGGATTGGACGGAATTCCTAATATTGCCCTGAAATCAGTCCTTAGGGCAGCACCGACATTATTCCTGGACGTTTACGATACATGCCTGAAGGAAGGGACTTTTCCCCAGAAGTGGAAACAGCAACGGCTAGTGTTACTTCCGAAGGGGAAAAAGCCGCCGGAAGAACCGTCATCCTACCGACCACTCGGGGCTTTAAATGTTTTTTCGGGGCTTTGAATGTTTTTAAATATATTTTTTCGTTTTTTTTTTTGCGGTGAAAGTCAAATTTTTAGAGCAGAAATGTATGAATTGATCGTAAATATGAGCCCGTAGCCTAAAAAATTCCTTTCTACTCGTTTCATAATTGTTTATTTAAATCAACAGTTGAGAGAGTCCTAAATACGAATTTAGGACACGCAGTGCTATAAAAAATTTTATGTCATTGCGTCAAAATTCATCTTAAAAAATCATCGTTTTGGCATGGAAAATTAAAAAGTTCATGCTTATATAAGCCGAAATTCTTGATGAAAGTTGTACATTTAAAATTTATAAGGGGATCGAAATTGATACGTCGTACGGAACAAATTAATTTTAAAAATAGAACTGCAGTCTATAGTTCGATAAAATTTTTCTTCCAGAGTTAAAATATCATTTAAGAGGGCAAATCATGCATGAACAGTTCTTGTCAGCTGATGTATGGAGTTTTAATCCTTATCTATTTTAGGCTATATCAGACATAATCAGACATGGACAGGTCTGATCAGGTCTGAGCGTATTTAATGTTTCAGATATGAACAGGCATGGACAGGTCTGATCAGGTCTGAGCATATTTAATGCTTCAGATCTGATAAGGTCTGAGCGTATTTAATGCTTCAAACACTTCAGATATGAACAGGCATGGACAGGTCTGATCAGGTCTAATTTCAGGCCTGATCGTACATAAACAGACCTGATCAGGTCGGATTTCAGGCCTGATCAGATATGAACAGGTCTGATCAGTCCTGATCATTTTTTCCCGGGCATGTATCAAATTTTTTTCTTCTTTATTTCATTTACTGTAAGAAAATCATGACCCGAGTTTAATGAATTAAATTTTTAAAAAGTTTTACGGAATTATCAATTTATTACTCTACGAGGAGGAAAAGATAAGTTTGGAAAATCAGAAAAGTGCACGTCTTATAACGCTCATTTATCACAAAAAATCTGGAAAACGGTTGACTCTAAAGGCCATCCCTGCAACTTCCGCTAATTCCATACATAAGCGCTTAAATCTCGAATTTGCGTAGCAAAGTAAGCTGAGTAAATCTCGAATTTGCGTAGCAAAAATTGAAAATAAACCGCAAAAGTTGCTAAATTTATTTCTTTATTTTTGTGATAATACTAAAGCGTGCAGAGGAGTATATCTAGCAACAATATTTTCATACCAGCTTCTAACTTACGTAAGGTGGCATACAATATATGGCCTGACACCACATTGGTTCAGAATGATAACAAACACATAGACTGCATACTGCAGGACCCGGTACATATAACAACCCGTGTGTAATTGTTCCACCTTGAAAATCCGTACAATTTTCTTCGAGTGCACCTGAACAAAAACAACTTTAGTTAAAATGTTTGAACGGCTTATCATTGGTTCGTGAGATTTTCTGTATACACATAGCATACATTTTTTCGTCAATTCGTAAAATTTTGAGGGTTTTGTGTTAAATTTTAACATTTTAGTGTGTCAATTGACCTCAATCATCTGTGTTTTTCGATAGATCCGTTTTGTAACACACAAAAATGTTAATCGATCCATAAGTAATACTATGAGTGTCTTATTCATGCTCATTTCATCGCGCGGGTGATGCGTGCTGTAACTGTAGTATGTATAGTATGAGACATATTGTTGTTGATTCAGGAATTGATACTCGAGGTCTGTTATAATAGATTTGTATTACTTTGCCGAAACACACGGATTGAGTTGAAATAAGACTAAATTTGTCTAGAACAGTCGTTAACAGAATTTTTTGTTTTAAATTTGACAAAACTTTTTTACTGTACATAATGGTAACGATACTTTATACTTATTTTGTCTTAAGTAAGAATGGTTACGGAAAAAATTTTAATTATCGAAAAGTGCACGCCTTATTACGATCATTTAATTTCTTTAAAATTGTAACATATTACACGGAAAGAAAATTGTACGAAAAATTACGATGAAAACATCGAAATTTTTAGTATAGGACATTGTAGCGCCGGACCAGAACTCAAACATCATAATTTATACTATGCAACATCGTAAATTTCTATCACTCAAATTAAAAAGAAGTTTAGGTCACCGAAAAAATAATTCTGTATCACCGAGGAATTGAACCCGGTGTCTTCTCCGCCACAAGCCCAAGGTTTATCCCCTTACATACTGAAAGTCTAGTCCTGGATTACGATATTACCATTGTAATTTTTCATAGGATTTTTTTTCCGTGTAGTGTGACGTCTGCTAAAATTCAAAATTTTTGTTTTTCTTTTAAATATTGAGACACTACAAAATGCCTCGGTCTTACCAGCCTAGCGAACTACCACCCGAAATTTTCGTTACCGATACTAGCTAAAATAAGGTGTAGTCACAAGACGACACGGAGAGGGGAAATCAGTTACGAACCTCAAAACTTGAGCGATGATCGACACTTCGATCTATCCCCCGGTGTCAACCAACACACTAGATTTTTTTTAGTCAAATTAACATACCACTATTATCACTATTAGGCGATTACTCACTATGAAAGTTTATTATTAATTATTATAATATTTTCTATCATTTCTATTAATTTTATTATTTTATATTAGGTGATTATTCACCATGCTTATTATTAATTTTCATTTACTTTGTAACAGGGTAAAATTACCCTGAATCGATAAGTCGCCAGAGATCGATAACTGTTCGACGCAGCACTGGCACGTCTCGATCTTCGGGCCTAAAGAAAGAGTGGGAGGGGGTAGTTGGGGTTATTATAGGTGAGCCAGGCATTGTGACAGGGAGAAATAGTGTAACCGCCAGACAGTGTGCCACAGAAGTCAAGAGGGATCGATCCCCGGAGTAGTTACCTATCGACAGAAGCCAACAACACCTAGTACTTCAATCTCGAGTAGTGAGTTAGATCGTCGTATATTCATCAAGGTATCAATAATTACTCTGTGGGCTAGGAGTGGACCGCGGGGTTTATACTCGGTTTACTTCTCCTCTGATTAATTGCTCATTAATTTTATTTTTATTTATTTATTAAACCAGAAAATATTACAGATAATCAATATATAATATAATATAATAAATGACTTATCTGTCCTATAGAGATGCATAACATCTGTTCATAGGACTGGTATAAATTAAAATACAAATCAAGAAAGCTAGTTTACATATATAATTAATTGATAATAGTAGTTTAGAGAAAAATCATAAGTCACATTGCTTTATCCATCGAATTAGACTTATTTTCAGTAATTTGGTTGTTCCGGCAAAATATTTCAATTCGTTCAGTAATAAATTAAAATATTTAAAGGCCGTGTATTTTGCACTTTGACTTGTGATGTTTTTATTAATTTTAGGAAGTGAGATTGACTTATTTCTAGTATTGAAAAAAGTATTTGAAAGTTTGTGCCTGCAATCATTGAAATAGAAGATGAGTGAGTTCACAATGAAAGTTTTTTGTATATTTAGAACATTACAATTTTCATCTATAATAATTTTTTGAATCAGTCTATTTTGAGTTGATACTATAGAATTTCTAGTGGTACTATAAGCACCACCCCAGGCAATCAATCCGTAGTTAATAATACTTTCAATCATTGCATGGTAAATTATTTTTAAAGTCTTTCTATTCATAAATAAACTAAGTTTATAGAAAACATATGGGGTATTCCATGCCAAATCGACCACTTTTGAACTCGACCCCTTTAAATTTTGCTGAAACATTTCCATTCTTTTCTACCCTATGAAAAACACTTTTGAGAATTTTTTCAAATTTTTTTGGCCAACCCAAAAAAAGTTATGAATTTTTCAAAAAAACGGCTTTTTTATTTTCAAATAGCCATAACTTTTTTAGGCATCGACTTTTGGGTACCTTTTTTTTTTTAAAATTTTTGTTTTTAAATGAACTTTTTGAAAAAATATATCAGAAAATTAAATATCATCAGTTCTTCAAAATAATCGGCTTTTTTTGACCAAAACCGTTATTTTTTGGAAGTTCGACCGTTTTTTTTTTTTTTTTTTTTCTCAAAAAAAACTTAAATTAAATTGACAACTTTTCCCGTACATTTCGGAGTGGCTCGGATTTTTTTTTATTTTTTATTCAATTGAAAAAATTGTCAAATTTTGAAAAATGGAAAAAAATTTTTTTTTTCTAAGTTATTTCTATAATAAAATAAATGTAATTTAAATGTTTTGTGGTATAATATCCTTAATTTATAAGCTTATAAAACGATAGTAAATACTAAGCTTATTAATTAATATTGTTAATTTTTAATGATTTTACAAAAACAATATAATAATTTAATCATTAATGTTCTCTCTGGCGTTTCAATATTTTACAAATTCTATGTTCATTAGAGTTTGAGAATTTTTTTACATACAAACAACCATTTTTGTCGGGGATTACACAATGTAGTTGTTGAGTTCCTACAATTGGTTTCGTTTTTGTAAATCTGTCATTCAAGTCGTTCAATGCTGTATTATAGTCTTCTTCTGGAGAAAACTTGACTATGATATTTGGCAAGTTATCCGGATCAGAAGTCAATTCGTAAAGTCCTATAGGTGTTGTTATTTGTTTATCTACCGCAAGCTGGAGACTTGCTCTTGCTGCAAGTCGTTTGAGGATACCACCAATTCCATCACACGGACCTTTGCCATGGGCAGTTGCAAAAAAATGCCATTCAGCAGGAATATCAAAATCATCTTCATGGTAGTACAAATTAACAAAATTTTTAAAGTTTTTAAACTGTTAAGGAGCCCCATCAGAAAAGTAATAAATCTTGTTACAGCGTTCAGGAAGACTTTTCACATAATCAGTTATTATTTTGATGAAAACATGAACAGCAACAGCATCGTGATTATTACAGTCTGAAATAATCACTAAACTTCTGTGTTCAAGTTTGTCATTTACTTTATAATAAATAACTACCGGAAAAACTGTCGCCTGATCATTATTCCAGTGAAAACCAGATGCTGCATTTTGTACTACGAACGCATAATTCTCTGCAAAATCACAAATAATGACATATTCATTTGGTTTTAGTGTTTCCTTTAATGTTTTTAAAAACTTAGCTTGTTCTTTTGCAATGAATGAGTGAGGTAGAAGAACTTTCAATTCACTACAAAGGTTTTCAATAAATTCTTCTGTAGGCTGTATAAAAGTTTCTAAACTGCACCTTGGTTTTAATACCTAACGCTTGTACGTGACTTTATTGAATTAGATAATTACCAAGCATCATCAACTTAAAGTTTTGATGGATAGTACATACACAGATAGTATGCGTTCCACTTGCTCCTGCTAACACACAATGTTTCGGCCGTAACGAAGCAAATTTCGAAAATCCAACTTTCTCTGCAGGGTTTATTTCACGGAAACATTGGTAAAGTTCTTTTAAATTAGACAGAACAAGCCGTTTTTGGACGTGTACCCGATTACCATCATCATTTCGAACTGAAACAAAGTCTTTCATGCCGGGCATCAAAGCACTATACTCATCATCGTTGTAAAAATTCGCAATTTTCAATAATATTTGATCAGTAATTGTCGTCCTATACCTACCTAATTTTGTTTCAGGTGTTGAAAGTATATCTTTTTCTTCAACCAACTTTTTTGCTACTCTTGATAAATGTCTTGATGTATTCATAGTTTTACAAATACGTCTTTCACCCCATTTTTCAGGTAACAAGGTTAAGATTTGTATCTTTAAAGACTTTTCTGTTTCTTTATCATTGAATTTATCGTGCAGCTTTTCAATTAATGAACGAAAATTTTCACCATCGTCATCAATTGATCCTTCGTCAGCAGTTGAGAGCAAAATTTTTTTCAAGCTGTCAGACGTCTGATTTATTTTATTACTCAAAAATTGATAATCATTCAATTTTTTTGAAGGAATTGGCGATTGATTTAATAGTCGCAATGCATCGTTTATACTGGGTAATTGAGTTGCAGCACTAACTTGGGATGCCGAGCTTGATTGTGAATCTTTGGGTTCACTATTAAACGACAAGGAACCTTAAAAAAAAACAATGAATCGTATAGCTGCTAAAAATGCATTCAAGTAATGTATAAATAATTTTAAAAAAAACTTACGGAATGATGAGGACAACGGGAGATCTGTGGCAGTTGTGTTACTATCACTGTCAGCACCATCACTGTTCTCATTGTTATCACTAGAATCATCTTCATGATCACTTGCATCAACGGTAGTATCATTACTAGTATTTGTTTGTTCCTTTACCAATTTTAAAACTTTGTTTCGACACGAACTGCATAATAAATAATTATCACTTAATCCCAACGTGACTTTCATGATGTCAGTCGCTGGACGTAAACTTTTTTTTTTAAAATGTGATTCTAAATCAAATGGATTACAACAACGATCGAAAAATATTTTTGATGCCATTATGTCTCGATGAAATTATTCCAATCTCTGTAGATGAGTAGAAGTAAGATAATTATCTTTTCAAACAAGGTCAAATCAACTATAACAATAATTCTCTTATTTAAAAAATGGAATGACAAAAATCTCTCACTACATCACACAAAAGGTTAACAGGTTATGTCTGGATATGAGCGTGACAGCCTTACTTATGAATCGAAACATACTAGCGTATAGTTTTTTTTTTTTTTAGTATACTGACTATAGATAAGTCCATAATTGTCATACCCTAGATTATCGATATTACTGATATGTTCAAATTTGAATCTTAGTATTTACTATCGTTTTATAAGCTTATAAATTAAGGATATTATACCACAAAACGTTTAAATTACATTTATTTTATTATAGAAATAACTTAGAAAAAAAAAATTTTTTTCCATTTTTCAAAATTTGACAATTTTTTTTCAATTGAATAAAAAATTAAAAATCCGAGCCACTCCGAGATGGACGGGAAAAGTTGTCATATTAATTGAAGTTTTTTTTGAGAAAAAAAAAAAAAAACTGTCGAACTTCCAAAAATAACGGTTTTGGTCAAAAAGCCGATTATTTTGAAGAATTGATGATATTTAATTTTCTGATATATTTTTTCAAAAAGTTCATTTAAAACAAAAATTTTTAAAAAAGGTCCCCAAAAGTAGATGCCTAAAAAGTTATGGCTATTTGAAAATAAAAAGCCGTTTTTTTGAAAAATTCATAACTTTTTTTGGGTTGGCCAAAAAAATTTGAAAAAATTCTCAAAAGTGTTTTTCAAAGGGTAGAAAAGAATGGAAATGTTTCAGCAAAATTTAAAGGGGTCGAGTTCAAAAGTGGTCGATTTGGCATGGAATACCCCATATGTAAAAAATTTTAACTTAGTTAATAAATCTTTGGAATGATAGTCCCATTTTAGTCTACTATCAATGATCAATCCCAGATATTTGTAGAATTGAACTCTTTTTAGCTCCTTATTGACTAGATATAATTTAAATTCAGTTGGGACACTATCAACATAACATCCAAAAGTAATAAACGAGCTCTTATCTATATTTAGGGGACGGACGGGCAAGACGGAGAGGGCGGGTAAAATGAATAATCGTTTTAAATCGCTGGTCGGTCGATAGAAACATTTTAGACAGCAATCTATCAATCTATTATGTAACTACACTTACCGTTATCGATAAAGCTTTGGTTTTGCATACTTGTGGGAATTTTTTTTTATAAATATTGAAATTTAGGAAAAAAAATAAAATTTTAAATCGTAAGTATACAGTACTTAGTTTAATGTTGTTAAGGACGATGCAGATTTGATTTTTTTTCTTCATATTCAGGACGCGGTTGATATTTTTGCGACGATTGTTTTGATTGAAATGTATTTTCCAATCAGTATTCGTTTTACGCGACCTGAGTATTCATTTTGCCCGCCCTGGTAGGGCAAAACGGATAATATTGACTTTTTTTTTTTTTTTAATTTCGAAGAAGAATTTCTTTGTTATTATTTTTATTTTACTTTAATTATAAACTTCAATTACCCAAAAAATTATTAGCCAAAGTTAAGAATGGATATGATTGTAATATATATTTGTTATTTCATTTTCAAATTAACATATCCGTTTTGCCCGTCCTTCCCCTAGAGATAATTGATTGGCACACATCCACAAGTTAATATCATTCAGCCAAGTAGTAATTAAAGACTGAACATCCGACCAACATTTAGCAGAGCATAAGACAGCAGTATCGTCAGCATATGAGACTAGTGAGTTGCATAAAACCACTTTGAATATGTTATTAATATAAAGAATAAATAAAAGTGGTCCTAAAATCGTGCCCTGAGGGACACCCACTTTTACATATCTTTCCTTACTTGATATGTTATTCACTTTTACAGTTTAAGTTCTGTCATTTAGGTAATTTCTCAGCAGATCTAGTACAACACCTCTAATTCCATATGCTTCAAGTTTGACTAGTAAAATTGCATGGTTAACAGTATCAAATGCCTTTGCCAGGTCGAGAAAAGCTATCACAGTTGGGCAACTTATGTCTAAATTGTTGTATATATATTCAGTAACAAAAGAGATAGCCTCTTTTGTACCATGGTTCTTTACAAAACCATACTGTCTATCCGAAATTAACTTGTGTTTGTTTACAAAGTCTACCAATCTCGAATATACAATTTTTTCCATTACTTTAGCAATATTAGATATAAGAGAAATTGGTCTATAGTTAGAAACTAAAACTTTGTCACCTGCTTTATGCAAAGGTATTATTTCAGCAGTTTTTAAAGCTCTAGGCCATATGCCTTCATTCATACATACATTAAAAATATGTTCCAGAGGTATACTAATTTTATTTGATAAACATTTTAATACTTTGCTATTTATACCATCTATTCCCCCAGATTTTAATTTCAATTCCTTAATAGTTTTCCCAATTTCCTCAATCGAAGTAGGTTTGAGAAAAATACTGAATTGATTAGGCTCAAAAGTTTTTTTTTCATATTTGATATTTTTGTCAATATCTGAGGCTAGTTTATATCCAATATCACTAAAATAATCGACAAAATGATCAGAGATCTCTCTCTTATCAATTATTTTGTAATCATCATTTAAAATAAATTCAATATTATCTTTTTTATCACTATTTTTTCCTAATTTACGTTTAATAAAGTTCCATAGTTTTGTACTGTCATTTTTATAATTATTCACTTGATTTTTTAAGTAATTTTGTTTTGCAAGTTTGATAACTCTATTCAAAACTTTACAATAGTTATTATACTTTACTTTAAGAATTATACTATTTTTATTCTTTTTTCAAGTTAGATAAAGTATTTCTTTCTTTTTACACGAGGTTATTATGCCCGTTGTGATCCAGTCCTTCCTAGGACTAAATTTAGTTCTAGTTTTCTTATTTGGAACACTATACGACTCTTTTACAAGATCTTGTATAATTAAAATTCATTTATTTATTGCAACATCCGGATTATTTTCTAGTGTCAACAGGTTCCATTTTATCTGATTACTTAGATTACTTAGTTTATCATAATTAATACAAGGTAAAAATAATGGTTTATTTACTCTTTTGTCTATTCTAATTGAAACAAATAATGTGTAGTGGTCTGTAAAAGCACTAGTATACATGAACGAGTTTATATTATTTAAATTAGATTTGATAAAGAAATTGTTTATACAGGAACCACCATCTACGGAAAGACTAGGTCTAGTTATATTGTTAAAATAGGGAATATAACCGCTATTCAAAAAATTGGACAAAAAATCGTTGGATACATCTTCATCACTTAATATATTAATGTTAAAATCACCCGCCAAAACATGATTAACAGATGATTTGTTGCCTTCGATGTATTGTTCAATCGTCTCAATATAAGATTCTTTGTTGACATCATGTGATATGTAGGTACCAGTTACTTTAATGACATCACCATTTTGGGTATAAATTACCGTTGATAAAAATTTAACGTTATTTCTATCTTCGATTAGCACATTATGATCAATATTGGCTTTAACATATATCACCAAACCATCAGCTTTATTGACATGGCTGTGATTGTAATAAATATTATACCCATTAATGGAGAAAATTTTGAAACATGGCAAATTCCATGTTTCAGTGCATATAATTACATCAGGTTTCATAATCAATGTTTTGATAAAACACTCTAGACGTTCAAAGTTAGTATTTAGTCCTCTCACATTAATGCAAATAATATTTGTTATTGACACATAGGTGTTTATTCACATCGTCCAGGTTGTCAAACTGTTGTTCCAAAGTGAAGTCAATACCAATATTGTTTTTATCTACCATAATAGTGTCGGTAAAATAGGTTCAACTGGGTAATCAACTGATGCAATGTACTTATTTACTTTGTATTTTAAGTATTCACATTTACTAGCATCTGTAGCTTTGTGGTTTGTACACCGATTTTTATTAAACTTTTTATTGTAGTATACACAGTTTAAGCACTTGAATTCGGAACTTTTACATGACTTGGTTTCATGACCTCCTGCACAAACTGCACATTTAACATCATTGGAACATTTTTTATAACTATGGTTAGATCGGCAGCATTTGTAGCATAAATTAACATCAAAGACGTCAAATACTCTGCATCTTTGATGTGCAACATAGATGAAGAAACCGTTTGCTTTTATCGATACAGATGCCTCCGGTGACAGTTCAAGCACCAATACACATTTACCAGATTTATTCATGTGATCCGAGAGCACATTAAAACCACCGTCGAAGTCCAAAAAATTACGATTATAAATGTCGTCAATTAAATTTTGTTTGTCTAACTCAGTGACCACATTTACAACTTTTACTTTAGGAAACTTTAGGCACTGCAAATTCACGTCAAATTTATCACCAAGTTTTTCAGATAAAATTGATTTCACTCGCGTGACATCAACTTTGTTTTTACATTGAACTGAAACTGCACTATCTTTATCAGTAACTAGCTTATTAATAGGCATTGTAGTATTTAAAGTTAAATTATTTTTCACAGAATTAAATGTGTCCTAATTATTATTATTTTTTGATTTAACAATAATAGGAGGTATGACAGTATTAGATTTAACTGCTTCAGAGTAACTTTTAATATCATGTGATTTAGATTTTAATAAATCTCTCATGAATTCATTATTTTTAACCAGTTCATTATTCAGCTGTTTTAACAAGTCATTTTCAGTTCTGAGTAGCAGTGTATGTGTGTGAACTGCAGGACATCTAGGTCTACGTTTAGTCACTGGATCGTTGTCCTGCAGCAGGGTATGTTAGGCTGCAGGAGTATCTAGGTCTACGTTTAGTCACTAGGTCGTTACTCCTGTGGGCCAAGTTAACGAGCTCTTGCATACGATTAGTCTCTGTGCAGGGTAATTAATCTGTCAAGTCGTGGAGTTAGTTGAGTCAGTTTGGTTAGTTAGTCAAGTTGGGAGTAGTAGAAATAAGCTGTAGTCTTAAGTTGTTATAGTGTGAGTGCGAGTGAGCGCATTTTGTTAAATCATTTTGTTGTTAATAAATTTGGCCATATATTGTTAATTAAGAATTTATTTATTTCAGATCACCTTCCTTCACTCTCTCTCCCTGTAAGATAAGCTCAGCTCTGGTTCCGGTTCCAGGTACCGTGATTAAAAATCCTGGTAGCGCCCTTTTGTTTATTAATTAGATTTCATTTTTTTTAGTTTATTATTTTAATTTATTTAATTTAAGGGGCCAAATGCGCAGCCAATAAAACTGTGTCAACTTCTAATATTAAGTATAAGTATTCTATCATTACAAGTATTTTGTTTTTTTTGTTAAATTGCGTTACTGAGTTATTCTCGTTTACATTAAAAAGTTAATAATCTGTGTAATAAAAGCAAGTTTATTATAATCTTCGTATCCAACTATAATTCATTACTGTAATACCACGATCTACCTACTACGATCATCTATATTCAATCAAAAGGGTCAATCAAGGACGAAGGGCCATTGCTGCAGTTAAAAATTCTAAGTAATTAAAACAAGTTAACTGGCACGCGTGAGAACTTCTGTCCGGATTGATAAAATAATTTAAAACCAATAACATTCATTTGTTCATAGAAGCGGAACATTCCAGAGCAGCGAGTCTCAATTTTTACAGGCTTAGATGATTATTTTTTTATCCGCAAGGTTTAAGGATCTAAGTAATTAAATTTTTAAAGAAAGCAAATTTAGTGTCTTAATATTTGTAACTTCTTATTTTGAATTTACAATTGTCATACCCTTGAAATCTGTATATGAGAAATCTGGCTCAACTTTCCCGCGATTTGATGACGTTCCTACTAATTACCCGGATCTCTTTTTAACTTCCCGCAAAGAAAATTGAAAATTTTCAAAAATCGGGAAGTTATTGGTTTTACCCCGTTTTTCGAAAATCGAGTTCTCATCATATCTCGACGTTTTAAGGTCTTACGAAGCTTCCCCGAATGTTTCCACGATAATGTCCGTATGTATGTATGTGTGTGTGTGTGTGTGTGTGTGTGTGTGTGTGTGTGTGTGTGTGTGTGTGTGTGTGTGTGTGTGTGTGTGCGTGTGCGTGTGTGTGTGTGTATGTGCGTGTGTGTGTATGTGCGTGTGTGTGTATTAGGGTAATTTTTTTGAAATTTTTTTTTTGCTTGACGTCTTAAAAGTTTTTTCAGAGTAAGAAAAAATTTTTCCCTCCTGAAAAAAATTTTTAATTCCAATTATAAGTTAGCCTCAAAGGGGGGGTCCCCTTTCCCATGTAAATAACATCGAAAAAAAATTTTTGTTTAAAGAAACAATTATTTCAGTTTTGGTTTAACTCTGGAATGATAATGATGGCCCAAGCCTGGTTACCATGCCCCTGGCTGGTTACCAAAACTGGGCCATAGTTAATTTGTAACAGGGTAATTTACCCTGTGACGGTAAAACCACACGCGTGCGATAAGTAGTCGACGCAGCACTGGCGCGTCTCGGTCTTCGGGACCCGACTAGCATTAAGTGGGGGAAATTTTGGGTTTCTTGGTCAGTTGAGTAGTTGCAGAAAATCAGAAGTAGTACAGTGTCCACTGAAGCAACATCACCAGCCAAAGTATCCAAAAAGAAGAAAGCCGATTCGGTACCAGAGCTTTCTTCAAGTATATAACTTATTAAGGTATTGAGACTTTTGCCTCTTTGTTGAGCCTTGGGGTGCATACCCGGCTCGTTAATAGTACTACTTCTCAGTTATTAATTTAATTTTTGGTAATTCAGTTGTTTATAATAATTTTGCTTAATAATAATTATTTATTTAATTAATTTGGTTCGTTAGCAGTTTGAACATTCTTCTTGGGGATTTTATACCCGAGGAATGTTCTAGACCTCTTGGGTTTGGAAGTCGTGAGTAATTGATTTGTTAATTTGGCCAATTGATAATTGTTTACATCTTAGATTGGTTTAAATAAATTTATTTTATTAATTAAATTCTGAACATCGAGAAGGTTCCAATCGACACGATATAGTATTCGGTACCCGAGGTCCAAAACGTGCTACGCAGTTAGAAACAACGGCGTCCAATTGAGCGTGCAAATTCCATTGTGAATTTTACTATGCAACAATTTACAAAATTAACAACTGGACTATTATTATAAATTATAACAATTGAATTATCATTTAATTATTATTTTTTTTATTTTTTTATAATATTGTTTATTTGAAAAGTATTTTATTTAAGGGTCGTTTGTAAATATCGTTTATTTCGCAGTCAATTCTCCGCGTCGCTAGGTAATAAGTTGTTAGTTTATAAGTGAGCTGAATTGTCAGCAAATTTGTTAAAGTTGATTTGTTATTAATAAAAGTCCGGATATTGTTAAATAAAAGTCCGGATATTGTTAAATAAAAGTCCGGATATTGTTAAATAAAAGTTTATTCATTCCAGATCACCTTCCTCCACTCTTTCTCCCTGTAGATTATAAGCTCAGCTCTGGTTTCCGGTTCCAGGAACCGTGTTGAAAAATCCTGGTGGCGCCCTTGTTTATTTAGAATCATTTTGTTTATTGGATTGTTCTTTTTTGAAATTAATTAGGGGCCAATGAGCGGTAAGTAAAACTACCCGTTACAAATTTTCATGTCTAGCCCATTCCGTTTGATAAAAAATTTTTTTCAATTATTTCTTTTTAATTTCTTTTAATTTTGATGTAGAGCCAACGTAAGTTTAGACCGTTTAACTCTTAATTTAAACCTAACTTTCGCTGATTACACTTGTCTGCAAAAAAAATTTTTTTTTCTTCTTGTTTTCATGTAATTTTTTCAATATAATATTTATTTAATTAACAAACAATATTATTAAAAAATCAATTATTATAACGAAATGAAAAAATATTACAGTCTAAGTTTTACAGTGAAAAATCCTAAATTATAGTCACAAAATGAACAAATATCGGTCAGTTATCTCATTATTTAGTGAGAAAATTTGTTATTTTGTAGTTTTTTTTCTTTTCATTGTTTTTATTGGAGTTTCTCGGCGAATTGACCAACAGAAATCAGCAAGCATTGCTGCTGACCATTTCCCACTGTAGCGTCTTTCAATATGCATTATATCCTGATGAAACCTTTCACCATGCTCATCTGATCCGGCTCCAAGATTTTCAGGAAAGAAATCTAAATGAGAGTCCAAAAAATGAATCTTGAGTGACATATTGCATCCTAAAGCTTTATAAGCAGAAAGAAGCTCCCGAATGATTTGTCGGTAGTTCTCACTTTTTGTATTGCCAAGAAAATTATGACAAACTTCCACAAAAGCCACCCAAGCTCTTTTTTCTGCTTCGCTCAACTTCGAATCAAAAGCTTCATCTTTTATTAGCTCACGTATCTGCGGACCTACGAAAATTCCTTCCTTCAATTTTGCGTCACTGATTCGAGGAAATTTTGTTTTTACATATTGAAAACCTGCACCATCTTTATTCATAGCTTTCACAAAGTTTTTCATGAGTCCCAACTTTATGTGAAGTGGTGGCAGAAAAATTTTCTCACTTGGTACTAAAGGTTTCTGAGGCACATTTTTAAGCCCAGGAGTTAAACTTTGTCTTAGTGGCCAAGTTTTTATTTTGTAATGTTTTTCTCTTGCGCGACTGTCCCACTCACAAAGAAAACAGCAAAACTTTGTGTATCCTCCTTGTAATCCAGTGAGTATAGCGACGACTTTTAAATCAGCACAAATATTCCATAAGTATTGACAATATTCAATTTTTTCGAGTATTACCTCTAGGTTTGCATAATTTTCCTTCATGTTTGTAGCACGTGCAACGGGCACAGATTGGAATTTATTACCATTATGGAGTAGAACGGCTTTTAAGCTTATTTTTGAAGCATCAATAAAAAGTCTCCATTCACTAGAATCTTTTGGAATACTCAGTTCTTAAAGAAGCCCTGCAGTATCATTAAAATATACTAAATCATCTTCTTTGGAAAAGTAACTCGTAAAATCTTCTTGCCTCGTACGAAAATATGAAACTCTGGTACTTTTATCCAATAAATTCCATTGTTTTAATCTTGATCCAAGTAATTGTGCCTTAGATTTTGAAAGTACCAAGTCTCTAACAAGATCATTTAAGTCACCTTGTTTAAGTAAATGAGGTTCTTTAGATGGACTGGAAGATCCAGACAAAGTGTATGAAGATGAAGATGTACCGGCAGAAAGAAAACTCGATTAAGATTGAAGACCAGAAATATTTTTATTTTCCACCTTCTCATTAATTGGTGGAATTGGAAGTAAAGTACCTTCACCACGAGAAATTAGTCTCTTAGTAGATGGGACGTTCGGGTATTCAATCTTATTTTTATTTTTTTTCGAGAATCCTCGTGTTGATGTCATTTTCATGATTCTTAGGCTCACTCCAAATCACTGGCATTGTAAACGGCATGGATTTGTGGCTTTCTTCAAGCCAACCTCTCAACGTTCTTGAGCAGCTATTGCAACATACTTTTGGCAACCAACTCTTATCTCGCTCATCGATAGAAAATCCAAAATATACATTATAAGCTGTTTTAACAAGATCTGTCATGACATTTCGCTGTGTTTTTAATACGAATTCCCCACAAATGTAGCAAAAACAGTCAGTAGAATTTTTACAAGTTCGAGGCGTTTTATAACCTAAAATTACATAAAATTTTATAAAAATAATTTTCAATCATCTATTTTATATTTATTGTTTCTGCTGAAAAAAAAAAAAAAAATACATAAACTACACATAAAATACTCAAAACCAATATAGAGAACATGAACATTATGCAAAACTTACCAAAATATTTGATACAAAACGTAAACAATTAAGAGACAAGTTTTCATTCAATTTTTGCGAAGTCACAGCGAATACTGCGCTTGCGCGTATGTACTACCATAAAAATCACCTTCGGCACTTCACTTCTTTCTCTTACAACTCGCTAAAACTTATTTTATACATACACTGTATATAGACTGTTTGTAACATTGACGCGCAAAAAAATAAAAAAAAAACCCAAATTTTTGAAATTTGAAAAAAAATTCATATAAAAAAATCTAGACGTGATGGAAAAAATCGGCCAGCGGGGATAGATTCAGAACATTTGAATCGTCATATTTATGTCAAAATTTTTTAAAGGAGGATTTCATTGCAGACCAGTGTTATCGAAATGAAGTGAAAATCGCATGTGTTCTAACCGAGATTCGAACCCGAGCTGCGTGTTTGTCAGACTGATAACTAACCCCTACACCTACATCGATAAGCTAATGTACATATGTATCATCATTCTTTTAAGCTAAATCTACATGGTGACAA
Source organism: Cotesia glomerata (assembly GCF_020080835.1). Taxonomy (NCBI): domain Eukaryota; kingdom Metazoa; phylum Arthropoda; class Insecta; order Hymenoptera; family Braconidae; genus Cotesia; species Cotesia glomerata. The sequence continues at coordinate 17,073,609 of NC_058159.1, read as the reverse complement.
AGTGTGACGGTTTATTATTTATATTATTTATGTTATTTAATATTGTGTTTTGATGAAAATGAACTAATTTTTACAAATGTTCATTAGTTAAAAAATTCAAGAGTCAAGTTTAAACATTACTTTAGACTTTGAATATCGTTCTGTATACTTTTAATATCTTACTATAAATTTTAATTTGTAAATTATCAATATTAAAAATGCAACTGTAAATTATAATATTCTATTTTTTTTTAAGACCATATCAATTATGACGATATGCAATTGTTTTGGTTAAATAGTAGATTTTCAATTTTAGCATTTGTCAACAAATATTTGTTAAACAATAAATATCTACTGTTTAAAATTCTATTACTTAATGATTAATCAAGTTTGGATTTTCCATTGAGTGGCCAAGGCTAAGGTTACCTAATTCTGGCTCAAGTCTGGGTTGCCATTCAACGGCCATGGCTAGACTTTCCAGTCTTGGCTAACGCTGGGTAATCCTTGGCCTGGCTAAGGCTTGGTTGCCCAGTCTTGGCCAAAGGCTGAGTTATTTTGCCACGGCCATTCTATGGCGAACCAGTCCTGGCCCAGGCTCAGGTAATCATTGGGTTGGCCAAGGCTTATTACCCAGTCTTAGTCCAAGAAACATTTGTCAAAGAATTTTTACTATTTTTTTTCCACGAGAAATAATTGTTTTTTTAAACAAAAATTTATTTTCCATGTTATTTACATGGGAAAGGGGACACTTTGAAGGGAAAAACGCCATTTTTACGAAAAAAAAATCGGCTGATTTCAGCTTTTAAAGTGTTCCAAAAAAATGAAAAATGAAAATTTCGAAAAAACTTCGACAGCGTTACCTGGGGAAAACTATTATCTAACGAATGAACTATAATTTTTTGATTTCAGATGATCCAGCACCAAGTTATGAGGGGCACCGCAATTCTATTTTTGTTTCCGAGACACGTCCGAATTATTGCTGCCATTGTCGTATTTTTTAATATTTCTTCGTGAAAATTTTATATAATATTCTTCGAATGTCATATTTTACTGTACCATTAGTTTTAATAGAGATATTTTAACTGCGTCGTCACAAAAAAATCACAAAAAACATGCCTTTTTTTTGTATGAATTAACCTTACCTCCTCCCCCCCCCCCTTAAGTTTAAGTATTGTTGATTATTGTATAAGCGGGGATTATTATTGTAAAGGGTTGGTTAAACAAACATTTAGAAAACGGATTTTTCTTTAATAATTTTGTAATTTTTCGAGCAATCTCTTCTGGAAACCGAGAACAATTCCAGTGGCGAACTTTATAAATAATAATTTAATTGTGCGGCATGATGGCCGAGCGGGCTAAGTCATTATCCCGTTAGTTCGTTTGCACATCATGCCGTGAGGCGAGGGTTCGAGCCCCGACGGTTGTTCGAATAGTTCCAACACCAACCGTCGGGGGTCGCTCCGGTAGCCGAACTGTACTGGCATGGGTTTTCTCTGTGGTTTCCCCATCGCCACTATTCCAACAAAAGGGGTGAGGAATGGGGTAAATGCAGTACATAAAACACAAGTCGGTCCACAGCCGCAGTGATAATAATAAGAATTGAGAATAAATGTGCGAAAAATAAGGTTGATTATGCAGTGAAAATACAGAAGTAAAAAGAGGATGTGCTGGGGTCCAAAAAGCGTTGAATGAACAAGGACAGTATAAAAACACAGGATGGTGGCGCACTCGCGACAGCTACCATCTACTCAGCCTTGTAAAAACCAAGATCGGTATACAAGTAAAGATCGAGTAAAGTATATAATAATAATTGAATTACTATAATAAATGTTTGCTTACATTAGAGTAGACCAACTCATGAGCTTGTTACCTTGAGGCGCCCTTTTATCATGGATTTGGTGAGTGCTTACTCAAAAATTATTTTTCTACGGTTGATTCATCTTGTGGTTAGAATGGTGTTCGGTTGAACTATCGCTCGATTGAAATGTCGCGGTTGAACTATCCGCAGTTTAATAGTCGTGACACCGAGGTAATTGGCTTATTTGAACCGTTAACTTGCCAATTTTGGTCTGTTTTTGATAGCAATAATTTATATTTGAATCGTTGATTTAAGAAATCCTATAAGTAAAAAATACTAAATTTTTCAGAAGAAGCAAAAAAGCTTTTTCTAGGTTAAGTTTGCATTAACATCATGAACCAATGAATAATAAGAGTAATGTTAACATCCCTAAAAATGATTCGAGCATGAAAAAATTTAATTTTTAATTACTACTGTTAATAATAATGATTTAAAGATGATTGACTTATGGGGTTTCTCACCAAAACGAACAAAATAATAATAAAATCATTAATTAATCAATTTTTCTCCGTCAATCATTAATTACCCGAGAAAAAATATTTATATATATTCATATATAAATTGGTTATATATGATTATATATGAAAAATGGCCAAATGTAATCATATATAATTATATATGACTATATATAATTATATATAACAATATTTAATTATATCCACAGATTCGGTAGAATCTGGCGCCAAGTTCCGTTCAAATCAAATCCGTTGTAAACGGAGCGCCAGACTACCGACTGTGTTTACTGGAAACATTACGATATTTTGAGGTTGCAAATTTTATTTAATTCTATGGTACTTTTTTTTCCTAAATTGTCTATTACAACAGTAGTTTATACCTTATTTTACTGATATTAATTAAATTATAATCAATTATAACACTTAATCTACTTGAAATTATTAAATTTAATGAGCACAAACTATAGCAACGCAAAAATTTCGATCCTGACTTTTTTTCGATGGGGAATGGTCAGTGCCACAGACTAGATAAAATAAAAATGTATAGTAATCCTCCTATAGATACGCAACTACACTAAAAAAAGGTAATTGACAGCTTGCATCTACGGCCGTCAGGGTGCACTGGAATTATTATTTCTACATAAACTGTAGCTTTAATCAAGGGGATAGTTTGCGGTAAAAAATGCAGCCAACGCGAGATTTAAGTTAGTACCGTAGAAAAGTAAACTCCAATCTTAAAGGTGCTCACACATATGTTAATGAACTAAGATAAATTGCTTGCAGTTATTCTTTTATTTATTTACTTTGTTTATTTACTTTGAGCTCTCTGCGAGAAAGTATTGTATATAATTCTATATAATAAACTAACGATGTGGCTAAGGTACAGCAGACAAACTATACGAGGTTATAAATTTTGGAAAGGAAACTGTGTCCAACGTGAGGATTCAGTTCATCAGTTTGAAAAAAAAGTAAGTAGTTAATTTTATAAGGCTTCACGATAGAGAAACGAAGCGATTAAATTTATTGTATTGAGTTTTATGAAAAATTTTACGTCGTTATAGGACTATAGGCTGGCGGCTTTGTTTTATTCGTGTTATTGATTAACTGAACTTACAGGATAAATTGCCACCAATTAAATTGGGAAGTCGAGGAGAATTTGGGTTGGAGAATTGAGATCTTGAAGAAGCCTGTAATGCCAAGTAGCCGATCCGCCAATTTTCCTAGCTTGGACAGCAGTCCATCGTTGGAACACCGGCATTTAGACTCCAGGTATTTTCGATTATTTTAGGCCAATTTTATTTATTAATTTAATTAAGAAGCCGAAATAACTGACTTAAATTCTTAAGGTTTACTGTGACCGTCTTTGGTGGCCATTTTATATGAGCGGGTTCATATTTAAGTAATTTATTCGTCAAGGTCATTAAGTTAGTTTTGTCGCGGGACACTTATATTAAAAAGATGAATTTAATTTATTATTTATTAATTTACTGGTGGTAAATTTATTAGTGATTTATTATAGGCTTTTTGGCTATAATAAATTTAATTTAGTTAAGAATTTTTAAGATATTATTTTGCAATAACGGGACTTTAAAAATATTATTTGGAATGACAAAAAAAATTATTCTAAGCAGCTGAAGAAATTTTTCGTCAGATAAACCGTTTCCTTGTAATCATACCTTGAACATCGGTATGATTTTGGAATTTCAAAAGAAAAACTCAATTAAAAAAGTGCCATTCAGCAGCTGAAATGGAAGTAGATTTCATTATGAATAAAAACGAGTGCAACAGCAACTTTCATATTTGGCATAGCGGAATAGGACTTAATTTCAAGACTATACATATGTAATGGTACCCAAATTAAAGCTTATTTAAAGAGCTTTCAGATGCAATTCACAGAGATTCGATAAGTTATCCCATTCCAAAGTTATTCGAGTTAGAAAGTGAAGAAATATGAATTTTAATAATTTTGAAAATTTTAAAATCCTGGAATTTCTAAATTACTCGACCGATTGAGCTTATCTTCGAACTTGACTTCGGTATCTATTGTTAAAATAAGTATGTTGAGTTTGGTAAAGATCCGTTGTAAATTGGCGACGGTATCGTCGTGACAAGCTGCGTCATATCCGAGATATATATATATACTAGCTGATACCCACCCGCTTCGCTGGGCATACAATAAAATTTTATGTTGTAACCTAGATGAAAAATATAAACAAAATGATTAATTTCAAAAAGATAATTAATATAAATTTTGAATTAGAGAAAAGTGATTGTTTATGATAACCGGTGTTAGCGAGTATTAAATATATGAGAAAAGTATTTTATTATTAATAATCAATCAATCAATGGGTCAGTTAGTCAGTAAATCTGTCATTAGACAGATTTCCGCATCACCCATGACGTACTGTGTAGTGAGATGCGTTCCCATTATAATAATGTTATCCTAAACATTTAGTCTAGACCGGATAGGTCAAATGGTAGAGTAGCCGACATGTCACCGGAAGGTTCTGGGTTCGAATCCCTGTCCGAGCTATCTGAATTTTTTCTCGCATATTCTGTAAACTCTTATTAAGAAGGTCCTTCCTATTTCTTTCTCAATCTCTTCCTCCTCCAATTATTCTGTTACGTGAATGTTGGAACGATTCACGTAATAATTATCCGTAACTCCTATTCTTTTCCGCTTCATAGTATTATTTAATTTTAAAAATGTCAATAATTTTTTAATCTTAAAAAATGTTAATAATAAAATACTTTTCTCATATATTTAATACTCGCTAACACCGGTCATCACAAACAATCACTTTTCTCTAATTCAAAATTTATATTCATTATCTTTTTGAAATTAACCATTTTGTTTATATTTTTCATCTAGGTTACACCATAAAAATTTATTGTATTCCTATCGAAGCGGGCGGGTATCAGCTAGTTATTAATAAATTCATAACAAATTAAGTGGTATTAAAAATATATTTATTATTACTCATTTTATTAGAAATTATCTTAAATCGACCGTTTTTTATAATAATTTAACGATATCGTTGTAAAATTTTAGAGAAGACGCATCAGACACAATTTACCATTTTAATTTTAATCATTAAAAATCAGTATAATCATTTAACAATATCAACTTGATAATATTTATGTTTAATTTATCTGTGTTATGATATAATCGAGTTCATCCTTCATGATTATTCCAATACATATAAGTTATTTCAGTTATTAATGATTTAGCTATTCTTTCTTAAAAAACGTATGATTATGAATTCCTACTGTCCCAACAGTCAATCGATAAAATTTAAAATCAATCATTTTGACAGTTATTATAGCAACGGTAACCATGATAACGGTAACCATGATAACGGTAACCATGGTAACGGTAACCATGGCAACGGTAACCACGGCAACGGTAACCATAGCAACGGTAACCATGGCAACGATAACCATGACAATGGTAACCATGGCAAAGGTTGATTAGCGTGGGTGGTTGTAGGGGGGTTGAGTTCGATAATTTACGGGTGCCACTGATGGTTTCTTAGATTAGAGGGTCAAAATGATATTTCGCTCCCAAAAAAGAGAGAAAAAGAGGGAAGGGGAAAGATTAGAGGGAAGGGGAGGGGGGGGAAAGAAGGGGAGGGAGGGGAGGGGAGGGCATATGTGATGGTAGACGAAAAATTCATTTTGGCTAGGAATTGCGTAAAATCCGTTCTTAGTGAGCGTCTACATCACGAATGGAGTAACTATGCTAAATTTCAAGTCAATCGGGCGAATAGTTTCGGAGATCTCGTGATGAGTGAGTGGTATTTCGCTTATATATATATAGATATATATATATATATATATATATATATATATATATATATATATATATATATATATATATATATATATATATATATACTTACAACCTGGTTATAAGTTACTTTTTGGGGCTGTAGGAGAAAAATTTCTTAGAAAAAATTGTCCCCCACCACTATGTTTAACTCCACGATCGGCCGAATTTACGCGTATGTGTGCGTTGTGTTCGTGTTTGCGCCCGCAGTCTTTTTATAAGTTACTTGACGTTTGTCTTTTCTTTACGTACAGTGCTATTTATTTGAGATCATTTGGAGTGTGTTTAACCTTTTATTGATAATTAATGTTGTAAGTACATATATATATATATATATATATATATATATATATATATATATATATATATATATATATAAATAATTTAATAACATTAACATACTTATCTAATATTTATAATAACATGTATTTTTTAAGGTTAACGTAAAATGTTTGAAAATACATAAGTAAACTGCTTAAAAATTCTAAAAAAATTTTTCAATGATTGTTCTTTTTATGTCTATAAATTTAATCAGATTTTTGTTTTTTGGAGAAAACATTGATTAATCAAATTTATTCATACGATTAAACCTGTCAATTTTTATTTTTATCTGTTAACTTTTATTTTTCAATGTTAACGCACGTACATTTTTTTAAAAAATCTTTCTATCAGTATTTAGTATATTAAAATACATTAAATTTTTTTTAAATTTTTATTATTTTTTCAGATTAAAATGGCACCAAGATTATCAAAGAAAAATAAAATGAAAAGTGTATCTATTGATACTGATGATACTTCTACAAAACCTGGAACTACTGATGACAATTTGAGCATTAAAATACAAAAAAAGAAAACAAAAAGAAGAAGCTACAGCTTTGCTGAAAAAACAAAAATCATTGATGAATTAAAAAATTTGACCAACGATGAAGTTTGTAAAAAATATAATTTGAATCCGCCTGTTCTTTATCGATGGTTGAAAGATTCATCTAAGATTAAATCATGTGCTGCCGAAAATTATCAAGGGTGTTTGAAAAAATTGCGCAGTCCTACAAGTACTGAATTAGATAATATGTTATATACATGGTTTTTAAACACGCGATCTTCTAATGTGCCTATCAGTGGGCCTATGATAAAACAAAAAGCTAAAGAAATCGCTAAGGACTTGAATATTGTGGATTTTAAAGCTAGTGAAGGATGGTTATTTGGGTGGAAACGTCGCAAGGCAATCAGACAACTAACCATTTCGGGTGAAAAATTATCTGCTGATACTGATGCTGCTAGTAATCACAAGCAAGATTTTGAAAAAATAAGAAAAGAGAAAAATTTAAATCGTAAGCAGATTTTTAATTTTGATGAATCTGCTTTGCAACTAAAAATTCTTTCTACACGGACGTTCGTTTCAAATCAAGAAAATGAAGCTCCAGGTTTCAAAAAGGATAAAACTCGAGTGACGATTGCTGCTTGTTGTAATGCAGATGGTTCCTGTAAGCTGCCCTTGGTTGTAATTGGTAAATCAGCAAAACCTCGAAAGTTGAAAAATCAATCTAAAGATAATTTACCTGTCTATTATACTCATCAGAAAAATAGTTGGATGACGGCTCAGCTCTTTAAAGATTAGTTTGAATCTGAATTTGTTCCTCGAGTGACAAATTTTTTGACTCAATCTGGTCTTCCAATAAGAGCAATATTACTAATCGATAACTGTAAGGCTCATGTATCTTTGAAAGTTGGAGAAATTGAAACAATGTTTCTTCCTCCAAATGTCACTTCGATTATACAGCCACTTGATCAAGGTATTTTAGAGTCGCTAAAAAGAAGATACAAAAACAAACTCTTGACAGAAATTTTTAATGCTCAAAAAAAAAAATATTTCTATTCAAGAAAATATGAAAACAGTTTCTTTGAAAGAAACAATTGATTGGATTAGTGAATCTTGGACTGAAATCAATTCCCTAACGATTTATAAATGCTGGAATAGACTTTTAACTATTGAAACAAGAGACGTAGCCACACAAACCGAAGATGACTCTGAAGTCCTGACCTGCTTGTATCCGAATATAGGATCAGAATCAACTGATTTTGTATTGGGTGTAGGAGATACAAGAACATCTACGTTGCTGAGTGCTTTGAGAAAAATCAATGGTTTTGAAAATGTCAGCGAGAATGAAGTGGAGAAATGGCTTTTGGATGAAGAATTGAAGGGTAAATGTAGTTATAAATTTAAAAGAAATTATTTTTAATCAATTACATACATACATATTTTTGATTTACTAGAAGTTTTACCAAAGAGTTACTGTATTTTTTTTCCAGTATCAACATGATAATACTTGTAAATAAATGAAAAATTTGCTTTCAAATTATTTCAAAACAAATAACAATAAATAAGAAAAACTCTTTGAAAAAGGTCGGTTACTTTTATTATCTAACCTTTTTTAGAGAGTTTTTTTTATTTTCGTTTGTTTTGAAATAAGTTGGAGATGAGATTATCTCGTAACGTTTGTTACAGTTAAAGAAACAGTGCGTTATTTATCGTATTGAATATTTTAATTAATAACATATTATCAACGGTTACAGCTAAATTTGTGGAAGAGTCGGCGGATGTGAATTTTATCGAAGAAAATTAAAAAAATGTTGATAACTTAAATCATTTAAACGTCAATATAAATGATGGAGAAGTTTTTAATTTAAATGATTCTGATTTTCATTTTTTAACTGATTCTTTTGAATTATTAACTTAAAATATTTACAGCAGATTTATATGTTATCAGAGTTTATTATCCAATTTAAATACATGCATAATTATGAAATTGTGTACTTTTTTAATTATAAAATAAAATTAATGTTTTTTCTACTAATAATGGTATTTGTATTTATTTACTTTTAATAAATAACATACTTTCTTACTTTTAGATCATTTAATTTCGATTATTGATGAATAAATAATTTAATAATAAATAATTATAATACTTTTAAGACTAAAAATATAAATTTACCTGATTAACTTATAAAAGGACTGCCGGAGCAAAATCCTTTACAATTACCGAAAAACATCGTCAGCGGAACAGTAGTGGGGGTATCATCTCGAGATGAGTGAAAGAAAATTGAGGGGAAGTAACTTATAATCGAGTAACTTATAACCAGGTTGTACTGTATATACTAGCCGTTACCCGCCCGCTTCGCGTGGCATAAAATACATGCCAAGTGAAAGAAATATTAAATTGTGTTATCTAGCTGCCTAATTATTTATCATAAACGGATTTTACGAAATTAACACACCCTTAACTACTTAGGGTCTTATCGATTTATATGAGTTAAAATAATAAATAACACAGCTTTGCACATCACCATGGAGGTACTGTGTCGTACGATGCGTTCCCATTATTTCAACATTTCCACCGTCTCGTTCTACCTCTCTCTTAATATCTTCTGAAAAATAATCTCGATATTTCTCCCATAATTTTGGTGGGTCGTCAAAATGACAAAAAACTAACATAATGGCAAACAGCTCACGGATCTTGTAGGGCGAATCAGAAATGCAAGCTTTATCCAGAGTGCGACACCAATAAGCATCATCTTCTAGAAGACCAAGTGCTCTACATGCTGCTTGAAATGTTGGATGAATCACTCCATCAACAGTTTTCAAAGTAGAAAATGATGTAGGACCTCGAATCTCATGTAAGAGAAGACGCAGGTGATAACATTCAGTATTTCCGGGATTCACGGTATAAACTCTACCTAAAACTTGATCTTTCTTGACTCCTAAATAACCTGAAACAACCTTACCTTTTTTTTTTCTATCAAAGCGGTTATTTTTCCATACGTAATAAGCTGGAACTTCAACATACAAAAGAGTTTTTGCAAAGTCATCAACTTGGCAAAGCTCAAAAAAAGCCATTGTTTTGAGCTACAATTATTTTATTATAGCTTAGTTTTAAAGTAAAACTATTAAATTGGAGAAGATTGTTTGCATGCACGAATAAAAACGAACTGTATTTCGTTATGCTGTTTTATTCTGCGTAGACAGTTACAAAAATTAGTGTGTGTTAAGTATGAGATCTTAGAATGAACTAACTTATACAAAAATCTTAGTACAACATTACAACTTAAATTAGGGCGTAAATTAGTCAAGTAAAAAATAAGGAAAGGGAAAACAAGCTTTATTATTGGTGGAAAAGTACGGAAAAATGTAAGGAAGGATATTTTAAGGAACTATTGGCTAATTAGAGGAGTAGAAGGCGGGTATATATTGTCAAACCTTAGGCGCAAAGAGAGGGTATGAGGTACTGACATCAGGTAAGGACTTGAAGGGACTAATGATTTATGATGGGCTGCAGACTTGCAGGCGTCTAAGCAAAAACTTGGGAAAATATTGTAATTAGAGAGATGTGAGTATTGTAAATATAAAAACTGGCTTAAAAAATGAAGTAATAAAACGTAAGTCCAGGTGCTAGGCTTAAGTTGTAATATTAGGCTTAAGTTGTAAATAATGTAAAGCATGTCAGTCTGTATGCTGAAAAAATGAGGATTATTTTTTAAATACTTAAAATTTCCAAAATACGAATGTCTTGGTTAAAGTATACAAAATACAATAGATGGGAAAAACCTAAACGGATAGTAAATAATACGTCAAAATACAGATGTTGAAACTAGAGATTATTTCGAGTATTTAAAAAATAACCAATTTTATAGCTGTCTGGGTCCTTCAGATAAAGATAACTATAAAGAGAAAAAACCCAGGCAATTAGTAAATGAACTATGTTAAACATTAATTATATGTAAGAAATTATTAAACATAAATTAATTAAATTAAATTGAGAATGAACATGCCGGCCGCCTTGAACTAATGAAGTTCAATAAAATAAAAGAAAAAATAAAAATTAATTATTCTAAAGGCAACGGGCAAAGTTACTTCACGCAGCGCTTGTATGCACCGGTGTTGGTCTTCACGTAGACAACTCGTACGACTTCATCGGCTCCTGGGCAGATTGCGGTGATGCGACCCATTGGCCAAGATCATGGGGGCACGTTGTCTTCTCGAAGCATCACTAATCGACCAACCTGAAGATTTTCTTGTTTGGATAAGTGCGGGTGTTGAATTAGGTTGTTGAGATATTCCTTATTCCAGCGAGTCCAGAAATGCTGCTTTAGTTTTTGAGCGTGTTGCCAAGCAGACAACCTATTCGTTGGTGTATCGATAAAATTGATGTCAGGCAAGCTAGTCATGGGACCACCAATTGGAAAATGACCAGCGGTTAAGGGTAAAAGGTCATTGGGGTCTGAGGACATAGGAGATAAGGGTCTGGAATTTAATATTGCTTCTATCTCAACTACATATGTTTCCAATTGGTCGTATATTAATACATTATCACCTACAGTGGGTAATAAATGATTTTTGAATGATTTAACCGCAGCTTCCCAAAATCCTCCAAAGTGAGGAGCTCTGGGAGGTATAAAATGCCAAGTTATGCGTTCGTCGTTAAGAAATTTTCCGAGAGCAATTTGGTATTCAGAAGAGTTAAAAAGTTCCTGAATTTCTCGGCAAGCGCCAACAAAATTGGTACCGTTATCGGAGTGTATTTCCGCGGATTTCCCGCGCCTGGCAAAAAAGCGCCTTAAACTCGCAATAAAGGCTTCGCTAGTGAGGTCGCAAACTAATTCTAAATGTACGGCCTTGGTGACCATACATACAAAAACAGCTACATATACTTTGACTTTGTTACGATTACGGAATCGTTTTTCCTTGATGAACAAAGGACCACAAAAATCAATTCCCGTCTTTAAAAATGGACGGCATTGCTCAATTCTGCATTTAGGCAGAAGGCCAGAGCTGTGATCGGCAAGACGCGGCTTTGCGCGAAAACAACGAATGCACTGATGCAATATCTTTCGTACAGTATTTCGACCATTTATGGGCCAATAATTTTGACGAACAGAGTATAGAGTAGCTTGAGCCCCGGCATGCATTAAGCGAGCGTGTTCTTCTCGCACTATTAAAGTAGTGATAAAGTGATTAGAAGGAAGTAGCATGGGATGCTGCTGGTAATTATGCAATGAAGGTAGAGAAAGTCGACCTCCGACACGCATTATACCAAGATCATCTAAATACGGGGATAGTTAAAGCAAGTTGCTATTATCGGGCAAGGATTTTTTCGATTTTAAACAATTCATTTCCTTAAGAAAGCCCGTAGATTGAGTTAATTTTTATAATTAGTGTTAGGGAACTCTTGAGTTCTTGAGCAGTCAAGTTACCAGTCATTCGTTGATTTTTGTTTTTTAGGTTATGCAAAAATCTAGTAATATAAGCTACTACACGTTGTAAGGTTCTCATGGAGCTGTATCTGTGTAATATATCGAACTTGTCTAATGTGATTTGCATGCACTGCATAGAATCATTCGAAGGAGATTTGAGCTCGGGGATAGTTATATCTGGTAGTAAGGACCTGGGCCAAGCTTGCTCAGGTGAAGTCAACCAAGAGGGCCCAGTTTGTCACATTGCATTTACGGCGAATTCAGCGGGAAGTTGACCGCGAGATACGAAGTCAGCAGGATTATCTGCAGAAGGTATATGCCGCCAGTGACAGTTTACAGTCCTTTTTTGAATTTCTGCGACTCGATTTGCTACAAAGGTTTTGAGACGATAAGGTGCGGTATGAATCCAATGCAGAGATATCGTGGGATCGCACCATAAATATGTGTCTTCGATTTGAAGAGTAAATGATTCACGGACTGCATTGTATAAAGTTGATAAGAGAAGTGCACCGCATAGCTCTAAGCGAGGGAGACTCACAGAATTAACTGGTGCGACACGAGATTTGGAGCATATTAATCGTGTATAGACCTTGCCGTTGGGACTAGTAGATCGAAAATAAATACAGGCGCCATATGCCTTTTCACTGGCATCACAGAATCCGTGAATTTGCAGATTACTTGCATTCTCTACTAAAAGGCATCGCGTGAATCTTAATGTCTCCAATACGGGCAATTGTGATTTATATAATTCCCAGGTATTATGAATTTCCTGAGGAACAGATTCATCCCAAGTAATTCCGGATTTCCAGCATAACTGCATCATGATTTTTGCATATACTATAACTGGACCTAGCAAACCTAGCGGATCGAACAATTTAGCGATTTCTGACAAGATTGCCCGCTTGGTTGCCTTGGAATCGGATATTTTTACGGAGTAACATAGAGTATCACTGGATGGTCTCCAGTGAATTCCCAGTGTTTTACTAGTAGTATCAGAATCGAGAGATTTGCTCATACTTCCTCCACAATTTGAAGCATTATCAGAGAGAGAGGGATGATTAGAGGCCCATTTGCGAAGGTGGAAGCCTCCTTTTGCTAATAAAGCATTTAATTCATTACGAAGAGCCTTTGCTTTAGGTAAAGTTTCAGCTCCCGACAGAAGATCGTCTACGTAAAAATCATTTTGCAATATTACAGAAGCATTAGGATAAGATTCGCGTTCGTCTTCTCCTAATTGCTGTAGGGATTTAATTGCAAGGTATGAACCAGCAGAAGTTCCATAGGTTACGGTATTCAAAGTATAAATTTTGATAGTTTCGTCCCTGCTTTCTCGAAATAGAATTTTTTGATACTTGACATCGTCAGGATGAACAAGTATTTGTCGATACATTTTTTCTATGTCAGCAGTAAGGGCGTAAATATGGGATCGATATCGAACTAGAATGACGAAAAGATCGTCTTGTAATTTAGGTTCAACCATTAGGGTATCGTTTAAAGATATTCCTGTCGAAGTTGTGACAGGGAATTTGAATTCCCGCGGGACTTAATTTTTTGATTATCGTGTCGCGGTGAGTAGGAGCTACTCTTTACCTTCGGAGCGCGATGAAGTAGTTGTACGACTCGTCACCGGGTCGTATGTATCGCTGAGTCCCCACCGCTGTCCCCGGAAAATGAAGCGCGGGAGCGAAGATAGGAAAGTTGGAGAGCACGAGGAGAGGTTATAAAAACGCCGGGTGTTGTGTCATGACTCTCTTTCTTCCGGTAAAATTTTGCGAGTACGTTGGGTAACTGTGTTCCAGCGTGGGATATTTTTCTGAGATAAGTAAGTAGTTGATTTCTTAAGGCTTCACGAATGGAACGAAGCGATTAAATTTTGTTGTCTGGTATTTTGTTAAAAATTACTTGTCGTTAGGCCATTTGGCTGACGATCTTCGTCTTATTCGAAATATTTATGTACTGGAATTTCTAGGATAAATTGATCGAGGATAAGATTGGGAGCTGGGTGAAATTTGGTGACACGAGTTTCTGGAGCTTTGGAAGTCAGCAGGCACAGTGGAGCTGATCCCGTCATTTTCTTTTTACTGGGAAAAGATTTCATCGCTGGAGTACCGGTTTCAGTGGTCAGGTATTCTGAGTTATTTTAGGCCAAATTAATTAATAATTTAATTAAGAGGCCAAAATAATTAAATTTAATTTTCTCGAGCGGTCATCTTTTTATTAGCGAATTCGTACTTTAGTTTCTATCGTCAAGGTCAAGTAGTTAGTTTTGTCGCTGGACTTTTATATTTAATGGATAAATTGTTAATTTATTGGTAAAGAATTTATAAGTAATTTATTATAGGCCTGTTGGCTATGATAAATTAATTTTAGTTAAGAATTTTCGAGACAGAAATTAATTAAGAAATATCGCCTAGAATTTATTTAAGGAGAATTAAGAATTGAAATTAAGTTAGTGAAAGTCATTCTATAATGCTCCACGGTGGTAATTTTGTTGAGACGTTTTAGAATTTCAGAGTTGAATTTAAGAAATTGTGTTAAATTAGATTTAGGCCGGTGGGCTAAATTTAATTAATTTAGTTAATTTAGCGAATGTATTTATTGAGAAATTTAGTGAATTTAGAAAATTGATTACCGAACTTGTTAAGAAAATTATGTAGTGAACTTTGTTAAAGATTATTTAGTGGAGATCGAGAAATGAAATAAATCAGTGGGTTTAGTAGAATAAATTGATTGATAACTTTAGTAGAAAATTTAGTGAGTTGGAAATGAATTTAGTTAAGAAGATGTATTAACGAATTTAATGAATTAAAATCGAAGGTCAGAATTTTGTATTAAGTAATAGTTAGGCGTAATTTTGGAATTTTGGAAAATACGAAGTTTTGAGAAGTTTTATTGGGTAAAATATGTTGTTTGTTATTCCGTCGGTTGGACGAGGGTTCAAGAAATTAAGAATCTAGATGCGTAATGGTCTATGATTGAATTAGGAAATTAAAGATAGATGCGTAATGGTCTATGTTGAGTTAGGAAATTAAAGATAGATGCGTAATGGTCTATGATTGAATTAGGAAATTAAAGATAGATGCGTAATGGTCTATGTTGAGTTAAGAAATTAAGAAGATAGATGCGTAATGATCTATAGTTAAAAGAATTTAATGATATTTAGTTGTAAGTTTTGGCAAGTGCCTGCGTAGGTGAGAGGTCCTCACAATTAAGTAATTGATAGGTTAATTTTAAGGGCAATATTGTTAAGGAATTTTGTAAAAATTAAATTGTTTACATTGAATAAATAATTAAATTGTTAATAATTGTTTCTCAGTATTAATTTTTCAGCCTTTCTCAACTTCTCACGACCCGATCTTTCCTTCTCATGCTCCCCGGTTTCTGGGACACCGAGTATAAAATCCCAGTGGCGCCCTTTTCAAAGAGGAAAGGGGTGACCAATTGGACAGGGCTAACCACCCCGTTACAAAGTTTTGCAAGAGCCATCGAAAACTACTCGGGTTTTCGTGGTAGTGCTACCAGCTTTGATAACAGCATGATGCGGTAAATAGAAACCCGAATTAATATCAGATTTTTGGGAAATTGACATATGTTTAAGTTGTTCATATTCAGTTAGAAAGGTTGAATAATCCTTTAACAACTTGGGATCTTTGTAAAGTCGAGATTCCAAATAAGAAAAGCGTTTTAGTGCAGTAGAATAGGAATTGCCAAGCAAATGAATCTTTTCATTAAATGGGAGTCTTACTACATATCTACCAGAGGCATCCCTTGTTGTATTAGAAGAAAAATGTTCTTCGCACGCTTTTTCTTCAGGTGAAAGAATTTTAGAGGTTGAAGGCAGTTCTTCAATCTCCCAAAAACGCGTCAAATCAGCTTCAGACGAAGAACCGCGAATTCCCAAATGACAGACAATACGAGAACTAATCGTTTTTCGATTGATCTCTCCCGCAACAATCCAACCAAGTTGTGTTTTTTGGAAAACGGCATCAGGATGATTAATTACGGGAATTTTACCTGCGCTCAGCAATTTATAGAATAATTTGACTCCGATGAGCGCATCAATAGATGAAGGTTTAAAGAATTCTGGATCTGCAAGTGGAATGTTTTTAGGAATATTTAATTGCCTTGGATCCATTGGAATAGTGGGCATTGCGGAGCTGATTTGGGGTACAATGAGAAATTCAGCATTCTTTTGGAATTTATTATGTCGAGATTTTATAATTGCTGAAGTAGAGCTTTTTACAACTGTTGAAGTATCGTCTAATCCAGAAACTGAAACATGAACTGGATTTTTATCGAGATTTAGAAAATTGGCTACGCTTTCAGTAATAAAGTGAGCTTGTGATCCAGCGTCTAGGAAGACTCGGCAAGTTTTGACCTTGCCTTGTTTATTTATAATGTCAACCAAAGCAGTAGCAAGTATAGCTTCAGATGAAATTTGGGCTTTCATACTATCACTAGAGCTTGGTGTAATTTGGTTTGACTCATCGGTTTGAGTCTCTGTTGTATTGTTATCATCATTATTATTAGAACCAAAGTGAAGGAGAGTGTGATGCCGCTGGTGGCAAGAGCGACAGTTTCCAAAAGTGCATTGAGTTATGCGATGTCCGTGGCGAAGACAATTTGTACACAAACCGGCTTTCTTGGAAAACTCATATCGCTGGTAAGGGGTTATTTTTAGAAATTCAGGGCATTGATTAATAAAATGATCTTCTTCGCAATGAGGACAGCCTGATTTAGCAGTGGCCATGTAAACTTTTTGAGCACGATTATTGTATGAGGAATTTGTAGCTTTTGTTTTACTAGCAGTATTATTAGATGTTAAACATGGTGTTTGAGTATTGGTAATGTCTAATCGTGCTTTTCTGTCAAGAAATTAAATGAATTGTTTAATAGTAGGTCGTTCATACTCATGAGAGTAATCATCCCATCTGTCACGTAATTTGTCGTCTAATTTACCCCGTAATAGTACAATTAAAAATAAATCCCAATTTTCTGTATTTTGATCAGAAGCCTGAAGGGCCCGAAGATTTTTCTGCAAAAGATCTATAAAGGATCTAATAGTGAATTCTTTATTAATCGACGGTAGATCTATTATATTTTGAACATAAGCAGATCGAATAAGTTTGGGATGATGATAGCGTTCGTGGAGAAGACTCCAGGCAACATTATAGTTATTGGCTACTGAATTGAGCGAAGAAATTACATCAGCTGCTTGTCCCGATAAACAACCTTTTAAATGAATTATTTTCAGATTTTCAGGTATAAGAGGGTTTTTGTTTATGACACAATCAAAACGCTCGCGAAATTCTATCCATTGATCAATTTCGCCGGAAAAATGAGGTAAAGTAATAGGTGGCAAATTAGGATCGTAAAACGGATAGTTGTTCTGAGGCATCGCTACAGGTAAATTATATGGTGGTAAAGAGAAATTGTTGTTTTGAAATTGCATTTGTCCTGATGTAGATGAAAAATTGTTAGTTTGAGAAAGGTCAGGAATTAGATTGTTGTTCAAAAAAGGTTGTACAGACTTATTTGGAGTTACATAATTGGATGTCGGAGATTCCGATTTTTCATTGTTAGAAGTACCGTTAGAAAGAGTATTTGCATCAGTGGTTTTATCGACGGATATATTATCATGGAGTGAGGTTTCTGATTTATCATTCTTTAATAAATGTGGAGCGTGAGTTTCTATTAAACTTTGGGCGTTACACACACTCCAATATTTATCTTCAAATTCATTACGGTATTTTTCGTGTTCTTCCGGTGATTCTACAAGTAATTCTAACTTATGCTGAACACTTTCAAAAATAGAGCGATTATTCTCGAGTTCGTGGAACCGTTTTGCCAGCTCGGGAATTCCCGTTTCAGGTTTAAATTTATTAAGAATAAAATTTTCAAAACAAGTTACCGAACGCTTAACTGTTCCGCGTTTAGCATTAAGGGCTTTGATTTGGTCGTCAGCCATTTTTAGTGAAATCTTTTAAAATTGTCAATAATAAAACGGTAATAATTTGATCAATTAGGTTAAATGATATATAATTGAGATTATGAGTAATATAGAGAGATGGCAATATTAGGAATGTAGATAATAATGGAATCGGTGGTTTAATGACTTACTCTTACGCTGAATTATTGGATGTAGTGTGTGTTGTTGGTCCGCACTTGGATGAGTACTAAATTTATTATTCTTGATCAGTTGTAGATGCTCGAAGATTTATCACGGTGATGTTTTTTCAATTAAAAATGATGCTCCCGCGTTGATTGAAATTAGATGAAATTCTGCTCGATTACAGATTTTATTGCTGGATGCTAGATGATGAATTTGCTTAATTGGAAATGTTAATTAATCGAAGTTGAATGTTTTAATATTTAAAAAAAAAACCCGCGCACTTGCAGATTGTAAAGGATTAAGTTTATGATACTGAATTAATTTTCGAGTATTAGATTATTGAACACAGTGATGTTTTGCACTTAAAACGATACACTCACGTGAAATTAATGATAGATAGGTGACTTATTTACAAGTATAATAAAATGTTACTGTCAGAATTTGTATTACTTTACAATGTATAAGGATTATTTGTGATACTACCTCTCAACTGAAGCGATGCACTCGAGATAATTTTGGTTTAAAACCGCGAACTTGCAGGTATAATGTGAGTTTTAAGTAAAAAGTTGTATCATTTTACAACTATTCGATGATTGTTCTTGATGATGCTTTTCAAATAAAGCGATGTACTAGCGTAGATTTTGACTCGGAGAAATTGTGTACTTGCAGATAAATTGTGATGATTATCAGAAAATGATAATGCAGATTTTAAGTAATAATTAGGTAAGAAATAATGTATTATTTTACACTATTTAACGATTTTTTGCGATGATGCTTTTCAATTAAAGCGTTGCAATCGCGTTGATTTGAAATAAAGCCGCGCACTTGCAGATTTATTTTAATTTATTTTGGATATTGAATTACTTTTCAAATATCCGGCTTTGAGGACCAATGTTTTGAGCTACAATTATTTTATTATAGCTTAGTTTTAAAGTAAAACTATTAAATTGGAGAAGATTGTTTGCATGCACGAATAAAAACAAACTGTATTTCGTTATGATGTTTTATTCTGCGTAGACAGTTACAAAAATTAGTGTGTGTTAAGTATGAGATCTTAGAATGAACTAACTTATACAAAAATCTTAGTACAACATTACAACTTAGATTAGGGCGTAAATTAGTCAAGTAAAAAATAAGGAAAGGGAAAACAAGCTTTATTATTGGTGGAAAAGTACGGAAAAATGTAAGGAAGGATATTTTAAGGAACTATTGGCTAATTAGAGGAGTAGAAGGCGGGTATATGTTGTCAAACCTTAGGCGCAAAGAGAAGGTATGAGGTACTGACATCAGGTAAGGACTTGAAGGGACTAATGATTTATGATGGGCTGCAGACTTGCAGGCGTCTAAGCAAAAACTTGGGAAAATATTGTAATTAGAGAGATGTGAGTATTGTAAATATAAAAACTGGCTTAAAAAATAAAGTAATAAAACGTAAGTCCAGGTGCTAGGCTTAAGTTGTAATATTAGGCTTAAGTTGTAAATAATGTAAAGCATGTCAGTCTGTATGCTGAAAAAATGAGGATTATTTTTTAAATACTTAAAATTTCCAAAATACGAATGTCTTGGTTAAAGTATACAAAATACAA